>NC_057801.1:580036657-580387005 GCF_018294505.1 Triticum aestivum | reverse complement strand
GTGTTCTAGATCCTATCTTGCAAGTCTATAGTCACCTACTATGTGTTATGATCCGGCAACCCTGAAGTGACAATAATCGGGACCACTCCCAGTGATGACCATAGTTTGAGGAGTTCATGTATTCACTATGTGCTAATGCTTTGTTCCGGTTCTCTATTAAAAGGAGGCCTTAATATCCCTTAGTTTCCAATAGGACCCCGCTGCCACGGGAGGGTAGGACAAAAGATGTCATGCAAGTTCTTTTCCATAAACACGTATGACTATATACGGAATACATGCCTACACTACATTGATGAACTGGAGCTAGTTCTGTGTCACCCTATGTTATGACTGTTACATGACGAACCGCATCCGACATAATTATCCATCGCTAATCTGGTGCCTACGAGTTTTCCATATACTGGTTCTCGCTTATTTACTTTTCTGTTATTACTATTACAATCACTACAAAATACCAAAAACATTACTTTTGCTGTATTTACTTTTGTTACCGTTACCACCACTATCATATTACTTTGCTACTAAACACTTTGCCGCAGATACTAAGTTTCCAGGTGTGGTTGAATTGACAACTCAGCTGCTAATACTTGAGAATATTCTTTGGCTCCCCTTGTGTCGAATCAATAAATTTGGGTTGAATACTCTACCCTCGAAAACTGTTGCGATCCCCTATACTTGTGGGTTATCAAGACTAATTTCTGGCGCCATTGCCGGGGAGCATAGCTCTATTCTTTGAGTCACTTGGGATTTTTATCTGCTGGACACTATGAAGAACTTGAAAGACGATCGAACTACTATTTTGCCCTCAACTACGAGGGGAGGTAAGGGACTGCCATCTAGCCTAGATTCTCCTTGTGTTATGAGTAAGTTTGCGACACCTAAACCTATTACTGCTATTGGTTCTGATATGTCACATGTTATCGATGATGCCACTCCTGCTATGCATGATACTTATGATGAAACTACCTCTATGCTTGATACTACTGTGCCACTTGGTGAATTTCTTGATGAGAAAATTGCTAGGTCTAGAGAAAGAGAAATTATTGAACCCGAACATGATTATGTTAGTGATGATGAACCTATGCCTGCTATTCCTAAGGGTTATCTTTTTGATGTAGAATCTTCTGTAGCTATTTTTGCTTGCCAGGATAGATATGAACTTAAGAGGTTGCTAGTTAAATGGAGTAAAGAATCTCTTAGAGATAGAATGAGACCCGACCCTGCTTTTGCTACTTCACCTATCTGTGTTCCCGATAAGGATTATTATGATTTTTCTGTTGATCCAGATATAATTACTTTAGTTGAATCTCATCCTTTTTATGGCTATGAATCTGAAACTGTTGTGGCACATCTTACTAAGTTAAATGATATAGCTGCCCTGTTTACTAATAATGATAGATCGCGCTACCTTTATTTACTTAAGATATTTCCGTTCTCATTAAAGGGTGATGCTAAGATATGGTATAATTCTCTTGATCCTGGTTGTGTGTAAAGTCCCCAGGATATGATTTATTACTTCTCTGCTAAATATTTCCTTGCTCATAAGAAACAAGCTGCTTTGAGAGAAATATACATCTTTGTGCAAATTGAAGAAGAGAGTCTCCCACAAGCTTGGGGGAGGCTTCTCAAGTTACTTAATGCTTTGCCTGATCATCCTCTTAAGAAACCTGAAATATTTGATATCTTTTATAATGGACTAACTGATGCTTCCAGAGATTACCTGGATAGTTGTGCTGGTTCTCTTTTCAGGGAAAGAACACCGGATGATGCTGAAATTCTGTTGAATAATATGTTGGCAAATGAAAATAATTGGGCACCTCCTGAACCACCTCCTGAGCCAGTTCCTGAGCCTATTCCTAAACCAACTCCAAAGAAGAGAGGTGTTCTATTTCTCAGCCCCGAAGATATGCAAGAGGCAAAGAAATCTATGAAAGAAAAAGGTATTAAAGCTGAAGATGTTAAGAATTTACCTCCAATCGAAGAAATACATGGTCTTAATTTACCGCCTGTTGAAGAAGTATATGATCTCAATTAATTATTTAATGATGAACCTCCCGATATCCCGACACAGGTAGTAAAGGTAAATTCTCTCTATAGATATGATAAAGCTGAAGTCCCTCCTACTAAAATTGCTAGCCAGAGCTTGGATGAGTTTGATGACTTTATGTTTAAGCAAGATGACTTTAATGCATATTTTGGTACATAATTAAAACAGAATACCTTTATGATTAAACGCTTGGGTGATTATATGGCTGATATTAGAGGTGAACTTAAACTTGTTAGCAAGCATGCTTCTATGGTTACCACTCAAGTAGGACAAGTACTTAAAGCTCAGAAAGAAGTACTTGATGAAGTGAATAGTAAGAAAAATGATTATGCTGTTAGAGTGGCTACTAGAACTAGTAGAATGACTCAGGAACCTTTGTATCCTGAAGGCCACCCTAAGAGAATCGAGCAAGATTCTCAGAGAAATAATATTGATGTACCTAGCTCTTCCAAGAGGAAGAAAAAGAAAAATGATAGGACTTTGCAAACTTCTAGTGAACCCATTGCTGAACCACCTGAGAATCCAAATGATATCTCTGTTTCTGATGCTGAAACACAATCAGGCGACGAACATGAACCTAGTGATAATGTTAATGATAATGTTCATGTTGATGCTCAACCTAGTAATAATAATGATGTAGAAGTTGAACCTGCTGTTGATCTTGATAACCCACAATCAGAGAATCAACGTTATGATAAAAGAGATTTTGTTGCTAGGAAACACGGTAAAGAAAGGGAACCATGGATTCAGAAACCCATGCCTTTTCCTCCGAAACCATCCAAGAAAAAGGATGATGAGGATTTTGAGCGCTTTGCTGAAATGATTAGACCTATCTTTTTGCGTATGCGATTAACTGATGTGCTCAATACAAATCCTTATGCTAAGTATATGAAGGATATTATTACTAATAAAAGAAAGATACCTGAAGCTGAAATTTCCACCATTCTTGCTAATTACACTTTTATGGGTGGAATACCAAAGAAACTTGGAGATCCCGGAGTGCCTACTATACCATGCTCCATTCAAAGAAGTTATGTTAAAACTGCTTTATGTGATCTTGGAGCCGGTGTCAGTGTTATGCCTCTCTCTTTATATCGTAGACTTGACTTGAATAAGTTGACACCTACTGAAATATCTTTGCAAATGGATGATAAATCAACTGCTATACCTGTCGGCATTTGTGAGGATGTGCCTATTGTGGTTGCAAATGTTACTATTTTAACGGACTTTGTTATTCTTGATATTCCCGATGATGATAGTATGTCTATTATTCTTGGAAGACCTTTCCTTAATACTGCAGGGGCTGTTATTGATTGCACCAAAGGCAATGCCACTTTTATGTTAATGGCAATGAACACACGGTACATTTTCTGAGGAAACAACCTCAAGTTTATAGTATCAACTCTATTGGAAAAGTTCCATCGATTATATTTGGAGGTTTCGAATTTCCTCTCCCTACTGTCAAGAAAAAGTATGATCTTCTTATTGTTGGGGATTTTCATATCCCCGTTGAGGTAACTTAGTGCCATTCGAAATTTCTCCGGTTCTGAGTTTGTTAACAAGACTTGATCAACCTTGTTAGTGGATTCATTTTGATGAGCATGAGATGGATGAAACTAGAAGCACAACCTTCTGTACCCTCTTTATATTTCTTGTTATTTAGTAGAAATAAAGTAAAAGAAATATTTTTTTGTCTGTATCCTGACTTATCTGTGCAATATAAAAATATCCTGAAAATAAAAGTCCTCAGAATGCCATGCCAATTTAATATGTTTTTTTCGGGAATATTTAAGAATTTACTATGCAAAAATTACCACGAGGGGAGCTGCCACCTGGCCACGAGGGTGGAGGGTGCGCCCTACCCCCCTGGGCGCGCCTGCCTACATCGTGGGCCCACGGTGGCCCTCCTCCACTTATTCCTGCACTCATCTTCTTCCTCTGCCTCACACACACACACAAAACCAACTCAAGCACGAGTTCCAGCCCCCGTTGCTGTGATTTTCGATCTCCTTGCTCAAAGCACCTTTCGCAAAACTGCTTGGGGAGATTGTTCCTTGGTATGTGACTCCTCCATTGGTCCAATTAGTTTTTGTTCTAGTGCTTTATTCATTGCAAATTTGTGCTGCATAGGTGACCATGTTCTTGAGCTTGCATGTCAAATTTATATGGTTCGAAGTAGTTCCAATGTTTTATATAGGCTCTAGGCACTTGTGGGAGTTGTTACTATCAATTTTATTGAAGTTGGTTCACTTTTATTTGAGGTTACTAAAAATTTCAGATTGTTTCAGAATTAATGAAGAGACTTTTGAGGGGCTCGTCGAGTCGAAGCTCTAAGGAAAAACAAAAGGAAGAAGAGGAGAAGCCCAAATTTAATTTGCCTCGCACCGCGGAGGTCCGGCCGTGTGAATGGCCCTCCGATGACTTCTTGAGGAGAGCCGGGATTTATGAGGGTTTCTATTTATTGATTGAGAACGCCGGCCTCACCAACTTCCTCCACGACCAACGTCATTAGTATCTCTTACTCACAAATACTTTTGTGCAAAACTTCTACTTTTTCCCTAAGAAATCACCTCCAACAGTAGAGTTTCATTTATATGACGTTGTTAAAGAGATGACATTAGCTAAATTCTGCGAGGTTTGCAGAATACCCTTTGAGGGCACCTTAGATGAACCCCACCGTAATGAAGTAGAAGCTTTTATTAACACTATCACGGTGGGAGAAACCAGGAAGATTTCTGATGCAAGGATCACTAGCATTCATTATCCTGTTTTACGCTACTTTGCCCTATTGGCTAGTCGTTGCTTGATTGGACGCGGGAACTGTGGGAACCTTAGTATTCCTGATATTATTATTTTTCTCCATGGTTTATACCGCAATAACTCTGTTAGTATGGGTGGAATTGTTGCTAGATGGTTAAGTCTTAACCGTACTAAGGGCCCCATCTTTGGAGGCATTTATGCTTCACGCCTAGCTGAACATTTTGAAATGCCTATTAGGCATGAGGAGAAAGAAGAAACAACACTGCCACGTGCTTATTTAGATTACAAAAGTATGATAGCGCATGATTTCCTTGTTAAGAGTCACGATGGGGAGCTCAAATATAAATTATACTTTGATAAACATCACCCTGAGACTATTACCTTGCATGCTCCTTCTTTGTTTAACTTGTTTGTAGAACCTCACATCGTTCCGTGGTCAGCTGTTCAAGCCTATCGGAACCCTGCACCAGCACCGGAGCTGGAGCCACAAGATGAGCCTCCACGACTATCTGTTTATTCTTGGGATCCAGAGGAGGCTGCCAGCCAGTGGCAGTCAGAGTCTTCTCTATCATAGTATGACCCCAGCTACACCTACGGGTATCCGCCAGGCCATCCTTGGCAATAGGCCAACTTAGGCCAAAAGCCTAAGCTTGGGGGAGTACGTATTTCCCGCCGACATTACATTTATGTTCACACACACACTCATTGCTAGATGTCGGTGCTCATACTTTTTCACTGTAATATCCATGCTAGTTTAATTTCTTTTTCCTGCTTTCTTCTTGTGTGTTTGATAAACCTTAAGAAAAACAAAAAATTAGTGAGTTTACTTTTCATGCTTGTAGTAGAATTAAAAATAAAACCCAAAAATATTTCCCGCTCTTCTTTTACTTGTTGGGAGCTTTCCCGTGTAAATAGTTTTTATTTCTTTTCCTTTCTTTGGGGGTCGAGAAGACCATATTGAAAATGCCTAGTGGCTCTTATATGCATGATTGTTTATTTAACTTAGAGCCCATATTACTTGTCTTCTCTCTTGAGTTGAATGCTTACAGATTCTAGCTTAGTCCAATGCACGTGCACTAATATTATTATACACACCGTTCGGTCATGCAAGTGAAAGGCAATAATGATGATATATGATGGACTTATTGGGAAGAGAAAAGCTGGTATGAACTCGACCTCTCTTGTTTTTGTAAATATGATGATTCATCGTTCTTGATTCAGCTATTATGAAGTAAACATATTTGCAATGACATTTAGAGATTATAGTTGCTTGTGCCATGCTTGATTAGCTATGAGTTATAATGGTTTACCTTGCGTGCCAACATACTATTAGAATGATATGATGTGGTATGATGGGGTGGTATCCTCCTTTAAATGTATTGAGTGACTCAACTTGGCACATGTTCACACATGTAGTTGAATCAAATCAACATAGCCTTCACGATATTTATGTTCATGGTGGACTATATCCTACTCATGCTTGTACTCGGTGTGAATTAATTTTAATGCATGTTTACGACTGTTGTCGCTCTCTCAGTTGGTCGCTTCCCAGTCTTTTGCTAGCCTTCACCTGTACTAAGCGGGAATACTGCTTGTGCATCCAAACTCCTTAAACCCCAAAGTTATTCCATATGAGTCCACTATACCTACCTATATGCGGTATTTACCTGTCGTTCCAAGTAAATTTGTATGTGCCAAACTCTAAACCTTCAAATAAACATTCTGTTTTGCATGCTCGAATAGCTCATACGTCAACTAGAGCTGCCCTTATCTTCCGTGTTAGGCGGGTTATTCTCAAGAGGAGTGGACTCCGCTCCTCATTCACGAGAAAATGGTTGGTATTCGGGATGCCCAGTCCCATGCTTCGTGCAAACTAAATCAAAATAATTGCAAACAAAACTACCCTTGGGACCCGTTGAATGTTGGAGGCACTCGTTGTTTCGAGCAAGCCATGGATTGATGCTTGTGGAGGAAGGGGAGTATAAACTTTACCATTCTGTTTGGGAACCGCCTATAATCTGTTTAGCATGGAAGATATCATCGTCTTTTAGTTGTTATGTTGACAATGAAAGTATGCCGCTCAAAATATAATTCATCTCTATTTCAAAACCGAGCTCTGGCACCTCTACAAATCCCTGCTTCCCTCTGCGAAGGGCCTATCTATTTACTTTTATGTTGAGTCATCACCCTTCTTATTAAAAGGCACCCGCTGGAGAGCACAGTGTTGTTTGCATTCATTATTATTGGTTTATATTGGGTATGACTTGACTAGATCTCTTTTACCATGAATTACAATGTTTAGTCAGTCCTTGATCTTTAAAGGTGTTCTGCATTTATGTTTTGCGGTCTCAGAAAGGGCTAGCGAGATACCATTTTGTTATATCATGTTATGATTATTTTGAGAAAGTGTTGTCATCCGAGTTTTGCTATTATGGCTCGCTAGCTGATTATGCTATTGATATGAGTAACTGTGGGACCTACGTGTTACTATGAGTATGGTTAGTTCATAATAATTGCTGAAACTTGAATGCTGGCTTTTCATGTTTACAACAACAAGAGCAAACAGAGTTTGTAAAAGTTTTTCTTTTTTCTTTCAGTTTGTCAACTGAATTGCTTGAGGACAAGCAAGGGTTTAAGCTTGGGGGAGTTCATACGTCTCCGTCGTATATACTTTTCCAAACACTTTTGCCCTTGTTTTGGACTCTAACTTGTATGATTTGAATGAAACTAACCCGGACTGATGCTGTTTTCAGCAGAACTGCCATGGTGTTGTTTTTTGTGCAGAAAATAAAAATCCTCGGAATGTCCTGAAACTCCACGGAACACCTTAGAAAAAATAAAGAAAAATCCTCGCAAAAGATGAAGACCAGGGGGCCCACACCCTACTCACGAGGGTGGGGGGCGCGCCCCCTACCTCGTGGGCCCCCTGGTGGCCCTCTGACGCCAACTCCAACTCCATATATTGGCTTTTGGGGAGAAAAAAATCAAGGAGAAGAAATCATTGTGTTTTACGATACGGAGCCGCCGCCAAGCCCTTATCTCTCTCGGGAGGGCTGATCTGGAGTCTGTTCGGGGCTCCGGAGAGGGGGATTCGTCGCCGTCGTCATCATCAACCATCCTCCATCACCAATTTCATGATGCTCACCGCCGTGCGTGAGTAATTGCTCCGTAGGCTTGCTGGACGGTGATGGGTTGGATGAGATTTATCATGTAATCGAGTCAGTTTTGTTAGGGTTTGATCCCTAGTATCCACTATGTTCTGAGATTGATGTTGCTATGACTTTGCTATGCTTAATCCTTGTCACTAGGGCCCGAGTGCCATGATTTCAGATCTGGACCTATTAAGTTTTCATGAATATATGTGTGTTCTAGATCCTATCTTGCAAGTCTATAGTCACCTACTATGTGTTATGATTCGGCAACCCCGAAGTGACAATAATCGGGACCACTCCCAGTGATGACCATAGTTTGAGGAGTTCATGTATTCACTATGTGCTAATGCTTTGTTCCGGTTCTCTATTAAAAGGAGGCCTTAATATCCCTTAGTTTCCAATAGGACCCCGCTGCCAAGGGAGGGTAGGACAAAAGATGTCATGCAAGTTCTTTTCCATAAGCACGTATGACTATATACGGAATACATGCCTACATTACATTGATGAACTAGAGCTAGTTCTGTGTCACCCTATGTTATGACTGTTACATGACGAACCGCATCCGGCATAATTATCCATCGCTAATCCGGTGCCTACGAGTTTTCCATATACTGGTTCTCGCTTATTTACTTTTCCATTATTACTGTTACAATCACTACAAAATACCAAAAACATTACTTTGCTGTCTTTACTTTTGTTACCATTACCACCACTATCATATTACTTTGCTACTAAACACTTTGCTGCAGATACTAAGTTTCCAGGTGTGGTTGAATTGACAACTCAGCTGCTAATACTTGAGAATATTCTTTGGCTCCCCTTGTGTCGAATCAATAAATTTGGGTTGAATACTCTACCCTCGAAAACTATTGCGATCCCCTATACTTGTGGGTTATCATTGCTATCTTCGACAAGCTTGTTACCGTCCTTGGTGGTTTGACTCGATGGATATTGCTCAAAAATTAGTTTTTGTACATGGATGAGTACTGTGATGCAATTCAATACGAGGGCCTTGTGTTTGCTGCCACCACTTGTGGCACTGTTTTTGCATCTCTTAGTTTCGGTACGTTTGTCTTCCACCGTAATTATAATTGTTTCATCCACATGCATGCGGGTTAGCAAGTTTCCCTTTACTAATTAACCTTCTTCTTGTGTTTTCAAGGTCCTGTGAACATTCCACCACCTATACTTGAAATTTTTTATAACCAAGGGTGAGATGACGATGGTGATGATCACGAGCATGAGGACGAGCAATGCCCATATACTCTTTGGCGCCTGGCAACCAATTCTGATGGATCACCTCTTCTTGTGTGTATACAGCCCACTGATGATGTTACTGCTAAGGAAGCAGGTGTAGTCTCCCATGGTCGCACTCTCCAGACCTATTCCAACACCTGTTGCATGGTATTTGGGATGGATACTAGTGTGCTAGCGCCAACTCCTTCTCCCTGGTACAGAATTGATAGTCTTGGAGAAAACTCGCTCTTCCTTGGACAAAACTATCCAATGATGGTGAAAGGCGATCCAACTGCTGTTGACACAACGTTACTACCATTTATGAGAAGCAACTGTGTCTATACCTCGGACATTTGGGTGGTTCCCTACCCTGGTACTGATATAGTAGGCCGCTTCAGCCTGGATGATCAGTCCTGCATTGGTCTCCAGATCGACAATGGATGGCCCGTCCCAAAGAATCACTTGTGGTTCAAAGCAAGCATTTCCAACGCAGAGGAATGGTTGAGTTGAAGTTCATTTCATTGCTTGTTATTTGTTGTGTGGTGAAAACTTTAGTATTTATAATGTATCCTCGTGGTCGATGTGGGTTGATGACCTGTTGTATGTAATAAAATGATATGCCTGTGATAAACATACTAAATTTATGAATGGCTTTCGAGTCACTTCTCTGAGTGAGTGGTGCGATGAGGCAAAAAAATATTTTCCGAATACATAATTGTACGTGCATTGCAACAGGTTATCGGATGAGGCCAATCAACAATAGTAGTACACTATTTGTACTAGCTACACATGCTTCGCGCGTCGGGCGGGTGTTTTTATTGTAGCCATATGTTAATGTGTTCGCTGTACGTAACCAGCACCTCGAATCCTCGATACTAGCACTATATAGTAGGAGTAAGTAGTAGGAGTAGTAGGGTGGCATGGGCCAGAGCAAGCATTCATGTCCAGGAGTACGACACACACCACCACCACAACATCCATTTGACACCATATTATTTCTTGGAGTCCATGCTAGAGCAATCTCTTCAACCTCGTCGTTTCTCTAACTTCAGCCATTGCGCGGCAGGCGAGGTGGGGGTTTGCCGATAGTTGGTTTCCTGAACTGCGGTCCCACTTGTAAGGCCAACTCCAACGCACGACCCCAAACGGACATCCGTTTTGCACGAACTCCAACGATAATTTTGACTAGAAAAGCAAGACCAAAGAAAACAAGAACCACAAGAATACATTTTACTACTCCTGTAAGTTGTATTAGTGCCTTCTCGATGCATTCATTGTTGATCTGCGGAGGCTCGATCTTGCGTGCTTCTTTCTTCTTCGAGTGTAAAGAAGTAGACGTTGCTTCCTTGCATCTAGTCTCATGTCTAGCCTCTATTCTAGTAGGACTATCAACAAGTGAACTAATCTCATCTCTAGCCTCTGTGCTAGCTAAAAGTGATAGAACATCTACTAAATTCCGCTCTATCAATATATGGATGTACTCTTCTTCCCAATACAAAAACTTGCCTCCATTCTACTCTCTCCGTTGCACAATACATGCCTTCTATTTGTCAAAATATATATGTATCTAGACATGTTTTAGTATATAGGTACATCCTTTTTTGGACAAATGGAAGTCAAGTATTTTGCAACAGAGGGAGTACACAATAAATTTTTTAAGTTAGCACAACTAGTCTAATCCGAGAGCACAATCAAAGATTTGGTCGGGTTCTTCCTCCTTTTGCCGACACGTGGGACATCCAGCATCCAGGTCATGTCATGAAAGAAAATAGAGTGGTAGTTGAAGCCACGAGATGTGCATCTTGGGATAAACTGTAAATAGAATCTTACTACTCTTGAGTAACTCCAAAAGCAGCCACCGAAGATCTTTATTGGATTTGTTTTTCATCACCAGCACGTTGAGGTGAAAGATGTGCAGGTTCAGTGGGTCCGCTTGCGTTTTCACTGACATGTGGGACCACATGTGAGCAAACAGACGATGGGCTCCGTGCGTCGGCTGGCTGGCTGAGAAGAGAGATAGAGGAGGGCTGAGCATGGACTGCAGGAAATTTGTTCTACGTACCTCGATATACGCTTGATATAGTGGGGGGCATGGGCCATAACTAGCATTCATGTCTAGCAGTACGGCACAGACCACCCACACGAGTCCCATTCGACACCAATTTTCTTAGAGTCCATGCTACAACCATCTCTTCTCCCTCCTGTTTTCTCAGCCATCGCGCGGTGGGCGGGGTGGGGGTTTGCCGATAGTCGGTTTGCTCAACTGCGGTCCCACTTGTAAGTGAAAATGCAACACCGCACGCATTCCCGCTTGAGCGGCGTGCCGGACCAACCGTGTGGGGGTGCGGCGCAAACACGGCAGGCTTTTCCTTTTGAACTCGTAACTTGTAAAATTTGGTTCTGCTCCATGGCGCGACCGATAGATAGAAAGTAACGATTTTGCCTAGAGTAATGAAGTTTGGTTCTGGCGCCGTTCATGCATGGAGTACGTACGAAAATTATGAAGTTGATGCGAAAGGTAAGATAATTACTGTAGTATCATATACTACTACATGGATTTGATGGGAAGATAAAAATACATACGGACCCATCAACGACATCCTCACGCCCTAGTGCGTCGGGTCACCAACCGACGTGTGAGGAGCATCGGTGTTGGCGGCGAGCTCAACCTGCTTCTAAACAGTGCCGTCCAAGGTTGCCCTGCGGTCCAAGAAGGCCAGCGTCCTATCATCCTCCTATTGCATGTAGTAGTCCTTGTGGACGATTTGCGCGTAGACGTGGGTGATTATGTCGATGGTGTCTTGCTGCGCCAGGCGCTGTGCAGCGAGCGCGACCTCGAGGTGGACATTCTCCGGCGCGATGGCGGGCAGTCGCAGGCCACCAGTGCATCAAAGAGGTTGTCACCATAGTGGCCATTGAGGGTGGCGGGCATCACAGAGCCTGGGCGCGTCGGCTGAAGGCTTACGTCAAAGTCGTCTGCGAGCTTCTTGATGACGGTGAACTTGTCGAGGAAACCGACGAGGACCTCGTCGAACAAGGAGACGAAGCTGTCGTCCAAGCAGCCCCTCGCCCTGGTGGCCTCAAGATTACCTGGAGATGTTCCTCGGTGCCGGGCCGCAGGCCGGCATCGTGGACCATCTGGCACAACCGGCTGATGCTCACGCTCATTGCCTCCATGGGTCTAGCTTAGCTTCTAGTCAACTGATCTTGCAATTCGAGTGATCACTCTTGCCCTTGGTTAGCGTGCGTAGGTGCATAGGATTTCGTACTACTCCTCGGCCCTCTACTACACCTACCTTTGGTTGTATGATAGGTGGGCCAGCCACCCCTTGGGCCCACATGTCATTCACCCAAAGGCAGTTGCCATAAGTCAATGAAGTTGCGTCCCCCTCCGTGCCGGTGAAGTATAGTCATCTCACCGGACCTCTAGTTGGGGCCAAACGAGAGAAGTTTGATGTTTACTGGTTTATTGGTCCCCTTTGCATTTTGTGCCAAGTTTTGACCTTTGATTTAACTAATAAAATGTTAATGCATGTAAACAAAAATGTTGTGTAAGTCACCTTACGAAAACCAAATAATCCCAAAACACTTAGGCACGGTGCATTAACTCCCTCCATGTTTCTTATTTTGTGACATATCAACCAATGAGAGATGTGGGCCGTGCATGCTTTCAATGACTTGAGACTACCAAACATGACATGCAGCGTTTAGTTCATTGCATGTAATCCTATTAGTACTCTAGTTAGCAAAAGAAATTAAGTCCTCTCGCCGATAGGAAGAAAACACCATGTATTTATTTACAGAGGGAGTAGTACATTTTTGTGACATGCATTACTAGATATTGCTAGTCAAATACTAAAATCCAGATGGACGTGGTAGTACTCCTAAATCCGGACGGTGGTGCTACTAGCACTAGTAGTAGTACTACAATGTAGTAGTAGGAGTACTAGCATTGTACTACCCGTTGGTCAAATTATTACGTGCTGCTCCTCACAGTGAAGTGACAAGACCCTGCGCCGGAGATGACACCTGAGTATAGGCGCCGTGTTCGGCATACCATAGTCAGCCTCACCGTCTGCAGTCACTATCATCATGGCTGTAGAGATAGCCTACTTACAAATAGCCCTGTTCGACATAATTTCCCGTGCGTAGAAGCCCGTGCATTGCACGGAACACCAAGATTGGGGGTGGACGGCTCCGGCAGCGGCCATCACGCTAGATTTTTCCATGGCTGATACGTCTCCAATGTATCTATAATTTTTGATTGTTCCATGCTATTATATTACCCCTTTTGGATGTTTATGGGCTTTATTTTACATATTTATATCATTTTTGGGACTAACCTATTAACCGGAGGCCCAACCTATATTGCTGTTTTATTGCCTGTTTCAGTATTTCTAAGAAAAGGAATATCAAATGGAGTCCAAACGGAATTAAACCTTCGAAAAAGTTATTTTTGGAACAGAACCAATCCCAGGAACTTGGAGTGCAAGCCAGGGGATCATCGAGGAGGCCACGAGATAGGGGGGTGCGCCCACCCCCTGGGCACGCTGTACCCTCTCGTGGGCCCCTCGAGGCTCCCCCGACCGACTTCTTTCGCCTATATAAGCCTATGTACCCTAAAACATCGAATATCAAGATAGATCGGGAGTTCCGCCGCCGCAAGCCTCTGTAGCCACCAAAACCCTCTCGGGAGCCCATTTCGGCACCCTGCCGGAGGGGGGAACCCATCACCGGTGGCCATGTTCATCATCTCGGTGCTCTCCATGACGAGGAGGGAGTAGTTCACCCTCCGGGCTGAGGGTATGTACCAGTAGCTATGTGTTTGATCTCTCTCTCTCTCTCTCGTGTTCTCTCTATGGCACGATCTTGATGTATCATGAGCTTTGCTATTATAGTTGATCTTATGATGTTTCTCCCCCTCTACTCTCTTGTAATGAATTGAGTTTTCCTCTTGAAGTTATCTTATCGGATTGAGTCTTTAATGATTTGAGAACACTTGATGTATGTCTTGCCGTGATTATCTGTGGTGACAATGGGATATCATGTGCCACTTGATGTATGTTTTGGTGATCAACTTGCGGGTTCCGCCCATGAACCTATGCATAGGGGTTGGCACACGTTTTCGTCTTGACTCTCTGGTAGAAACTTCGGGGCACTCTTTGAAGTACTTTGTGTTGGTTCAATAGATGAATCTGAGATTGTGTGATGCATATCGTATAATCATGCCCATGGATACTTGAGGTGACAATGGAGTATCTAGGTGACATTAGGGTTTTGATTGATTTGTGTCTTAAGGTGTTATTCTAGTATGAACTCTATGATGGATTTAGTGGAAAGAATAGCTTTATGTTATTTTACTATGAACTCTTGAATAGATAGAACAGAAAGGATAACTTTGAGGTGGTTTCGTACCCTACCATAATCTCTTCATTTGTTCTCCGCTATTAGTTGATTTGGAGTGACTCTTTGTTGCATGTTGAGGGATTGTTATATGATCTATCTATGTTATTATTGTTGAGAGAACTTGCACTAGTGAAAGTATGAAACTTAGGCATCGTTTCCTATCATTGCAATACCGTTTACGCTCACGTTTATCATTAGTCACCTTGCTGTTTTTATTATTTCAGATTACAAAAACCTTTATCTACCTTCCATATTGCACTTGTATCACCATCTCTTCGCCGAACTAGTACACCTATACAATTTGCCATTGTATTGGGTGTGTTGGGGACACCAGCGACTCTTTGTTATTTGGTTGCAGGGTTGTTTGAGAGATACCGTCTTCATACTACGCCTCCTACGGATTGATAAACCTTAGGTCATCCACTTGAGGGAAATTTTCTACTGTCCTACAAACCTGTGCACTTGCAGGCCCAACAACGTCTACTCGAAGAAGGTTGTGTAGTAGACATCAAGCTCTTTTCTGGCGCCGTTGCCGGGGAGGTGAGTGCTTGAAGGTATATCTTTAGATCTTGCAATCGAATCTTTTTGTTTCTTGTTTTATTACTAGTTTAGTTTATAAAAGAAAACTACAAAAAATGGAGTTAAGTTTGTCTCATATGCTTCGTCTTTTTAATATCTTTCGTGAGTATGATGAAAATGAAAATTGTGCTCAAGTGCTAGAAGAAGAAATCTATAGAATGTTTGACACTAAATCTTTGAATGATGAGCATGATTGCAATGTTGTTAGTATGAACTCCTTGAATATCCGTAGTACTAATGATGATTGCTCTAGTCATGATGAAAATATCTCTTATAAGCATGTCAACTTTTGTGGAGTGCATGTTTGCATGAACACACCAAATAGAGAAGATATATATTGCAAGAGGCATTAGTATTTAGAAACTAAAAGGTTGCAAGAAAGTCTTGATGTTTGTGCTGAAAAATTCAATATTTTTTGCACTCCTTGTGAACTTTGCAATAAACGTGGTCATTTAAATCTCCAATGCAAATTGTTTCATGATCAAATCATGTCCAAAAATTGTGATAACTTGATTACCCTTGGGCATCACAAAGAGCTTAGTCTTCTTTTGGGGTATGAAGAAATGAAACGTATAACTGCGGGTATTCCAAAATTTAATCTTGATAGATTTATTGATTTTGATCTAGAGAAGATTTATATGTATTGTGCGGTGAATTGCATTGAAAATCCTTATATTGCCAATTACATAAAGAAAAGAAAGCAAATAGAAGATGATGAGAATACTAATGAAAGGGAAGATGCTTCCCAATATCCTCCTATTATTACTTATGATGAATCAGGTAATGAGGAGGAGCTTTCTATTCAACCAATCTCGTCAATAAGGAGCTCAAAGAGGAAGGTTGAACCCACACATAATGTGAAGAAGAAAAAGAAAAGAAGGAGCAACAAAGGTAAAAAGGTATCCCTCCCAAATGATGTTGCTCCTACTACTCATTGTGATGATGATAATTGCTATACTATTGGTGCTATCCATACTATTAATGATGAGAGTGATTATGCTTATGATATGAAAAGGCCCAAGCTTGGGGAAGCTACGTTTGATGAGGATGGAATATTTGAGAATATATTTGCTGAAATTAATGTTTGTCCCAAGCTTGGGGATGCTACGTTTAATGAAGATGATATTTTTAGCATCCCAAGTTTTTGTATGCAAAGTTGTTATGATGATAGCATGCCTCTTACCTATGATGATTATATTGATGAAAGTGGGTTTGGAAGAGTGTCAATTTTAGGAAGTAGTGATCCCACTATTTTGGAGGATGTTGAATTTTATTGTGATGAATACGAAAGTGGATTTGGAAGAGTGTCAACTTTATTTAGTGATTCCACTATCTTGGGAGAGGTTTCAATCGATTATGACGAGAATGAAGTTGCTATTTATGATGATTATTGTGATGAAACTTATGCTATAAAAAGTAGTGATGATTATATTTATAAAACTTGACATGATTATGATTACCCTTTTTCCGAACATTACTATTTTAATGTGGAAACAATTTTTAGTATCAAGTCTCTTATGATACTCCCACTATTCCAAATGAGAAGAATTTTGCTTATGTGGAGAGTAGTAAATTTTCTATGCTTGTAGATCATGAAAAGAATGCTTTAGGTGCTGGTTATATTGTTGAATTCATTCATGATGCTACTGAAAATTATTATGAGGGAGGAACATATGCTTGTAGGAATTGCAATAATATCAAGTTTCCTCTCTATGTGTTAATTTTTTGAAGCTATGCTTGTTTTACCTTCCTATGCTAGTTGATTATTGTTCCCATAAGTTGTTTGCTCACAAAATCCCTAGGCATAGGAAGTGGGTTAGACTTAAATGTGCTAGTCATATGCTTCATGATGCTCCCGTTATGTTTCAATTCTTATCTTTTATGTGAACATCATTGTCATCATCATGCCTAGCTAGAAAGGCATTAAAGAAAAGCGCTTGTTGGGAGACAACCCAATATTTATCCTTACTGTTTTTGTGTGTTCACATGATCATTTTATTTTTATTTTTTGCGGGGAGAAAGCATTTCATTACTTAAGCAATAACAGTTTTACAATCATCGGTAATGATAATGCTAATCTCCCGGGGAGCATTTGCAAGCCAACAAGCTGTGCGATGTTGTCCACGACCAATTACCGCCATTGCATGCCCAGCTTTATTTTGCCCACGACTAATCTTATGGATTTCAGTGTGGCGTTCATTGAGTAGATGCACTATCTCAGTAACTTGGTGCATATTTCTGGATCGATCACCTTGCCCAACTTTTACAAGGGTGATGATCTCGGCACAGTCCGTCTCAACCTGAAGCGGGGCTTGAGACCAATGCAGAGCTAGACGGAGACCTTCCTCACAAGCTGCTAGTTCTGCTTCTAGGGGTCCCTCGCAATCAAACAGCCATCTGCAGGCAGCAAAGATAACCTGCCCTTCATGGTCCCGTAGAATCATTCCGGCACCCGCAGCACCATTTTCTGCCACAAATGAGCCATCAAAATTAAGCTTCACATGTCCTGCTGGTGGGGGTTCCCATTTAACTTCAGGTTTTGAATGGGTCACGGTATGAACTACTGTTGTGGTATTTGCACTGAGGTTAGCAGGAACCTTGCCTTTGGTGAAATCAGCGTGTGGATAGTGTGTGATCATTAGTAGGTGGTCTGCATACCCACACAAGAATTTCTTGGAAGCTTCAACAGGAATCAATGGCTTGTCATGTGTTAGCTCATTGTGCACATGCCACACCCGCCAAAGTACCATGAGAAGGAGCATGCGTTGTGTGTCATTGAGCTGCTGGATTAACATGAGCAACCAATCAGGTTCAGAGTTCCATAGTGCTTCATCTGATGGGAGATCCCACACAGATTTCATTGCATCCCATAGGTGCCTAGCATGAGGACATCGTAGGAGTGCATGGTGTGTCGTCTCTTCCTCTAGCCCACAGATCGTACATATACCATCAGGTTCCATGTGCCTACGCTGCATGTTGCTCCGAGTGGCTAATGCTTCACACACAGCTTTCCAAGCAAAGATACGTACTTTAGGTGGTGCTCCACATTTCCACAGGAGGTTCCATGCTGGTCTGAATCCATCAGGCCTTGTGTTGGACTCACCAACACACTGCCGGGCCATGATATTATCTATGATCATGTTATATGCCGAGCGGACTGAGAAACACCCATGTTTGTCTGGTTGCCATGCGATAACATCATCCCCCAACCGCTTAGATGCCTTGATTTTCAGTATATTTGTAACGTCTATTGGGAAAAAGTGTTGCCTGAGGATTGGAACATTCCATGTGCCATCCACATTCATAAGTTCGGCCACCCATTTGAGTCTGCAGCGGCGCTTAGGCGTGATCGGTTTGAAAGGTGCACCATTTGGGATCCAGGGGTCGCGCCTTATTCTGATGTTTGCTCCATTTCCGACGCGCCATATATACCCTTGCTTTACTAGTTCCAAGCCATGTTCAATAGCCAGACAAGTGCTTGACCCATTACCTATAAAAATTGTATCTGTAATATTGCCGGAGGGGTAGTACTTCGCATGGAGGACCTGAGCATAAAGGCTATCCGGAAATTCTATGAGACGCCATGCTTGACGTGCTAACAGAGATTGATTAAACAACTGAAGATCCTTTAAGCCCATACCACCTCTTCCTTTAGGCTATAGCATGCTATCCCAACTGACCCAGTGGGTCTTGCTTTTTCCTTTCTCTGCTCCCCACCAATACCGACGGATCATCTGTGTTAAATCATCGCATAGGCCAACTGGGAGTTTGAAGACACTCATAATATACACCGGTAGTGCTTGCGCCACCGCTTTGATTTTTATCTCCTTCCCGGCCATGGATAGATGATTATCACCCCATTCCATTAGGCTCTTTGCTAGCTTCTCCTGTAGGCTCTTTAGTTTCCCTTTGCTCATTCCTGCCATCGAGTGTTGGTAGGCCAAGATATTTGGCTTCGAAGGCGGTTTGTGTGACTTGCAAGATACTCCTAATACCCTCCTGAATTCCTTGCCGACATGCCGGGCTGAACAAGATTGAGCACTTTTGTGGATTTATCATTTGTCCCGTACCTTTAGCATACACTTCCAGAACATGCTTCACTCTATGTGCTTGCCCCACTTCTGCTTTAAAGAACAAAAGTGTATCATCGGCAAAAAGCAAGTGTGATATACCTGGTGCTCGCCGGCATACCTTAAGAGGAGTTATTGTGCCTTGTGTTGCTTCACGTTGCATCAGTGCAGAGAGACCATCAGCAATAAACAAGAACAAAAACGGAGACAGTGGATCACCTTGGCGAAGACCTCGAGTTGGGGAAAACGAATCAAGCAGGGTTCCATTGAATTTTACGGAATAGCTCACCGAGGTCACGCAGGACATGATCCAATCTACCCATCGGGGAGCAAAACCCAAGCTTTGCATCGTTCTTCTAAGAAAATCCCAGTCAACTCTGTCATACGCCTTTGATAGATCCAACTTGTACGCACAGAAGGAGTCTTGTTGTTTCTTGCAGTGTTCAATAGTGTGAAAACATTCAAATGCCACCAGTGCATTATCAGTCATCATACGTCCAGGAACGAAGGCACTCTGGTTTAAGGAGACAATATCACCCAACAATGGACGCAGTCTGTTCACCAGGCATTTGGCGACGATCTTGTACAACACCGAGCACAAACTGATGGGCCGGAAGTCCTTCAATGTCTCTGGTTGATCAGACTTGGGGATCAAGACAATAGCGGTTGCGTTTGTTTCGGATGGCATGTGTCCAGTTGTGAAAAATAGCCTTACCGCAGCAACCACAGAATCCTTCAAAACAGCCCAATTTCTTTGATAAAACCTAGCTGGAAACCCATCTGGTCCTGGGGCCTTCAGTGGTCCTATTTGGAACAGTGCATCTGCGATTTCCGTCTCCGAGAACTCCTTGCATAATGTCTCATTCATCTCATCTGTCACCTTCTTCTCTATGAGACCAACAATCTCATCAGCATTTAGAGATGGGTCACGCGTGAATAATTCCTTAAAAAAGGATGAGGCCATTAGTTCCATAACTGACGGAGTAGACTGCCAAACACCGTCGTCATTTTTCAGTTTTGAGATTTTATTTCTGCGTGCTCGCCAAACCGATCTGTTATGGAAGAACTTGGTGTTACGGTCCCCCTCTTTTAGCCAATCTATGCGTGAACGTTGTAGCCAGAGGAGTTCTTCCTGGTAGAGCAGCTCGTTCATGTTATCAGACAATTTTCTTATTTCATGTTGGTCACCATCAGTTTGCAACAGATGATCCAGTTTCCTACGTGTTTTCTCAAGCTCACACATTACATTACCAAATCTCCTTCGGCTCCAACCTTGTAGATTTTGCATGACCGCATGCAGACCAGCCGTAACAGATGCTAGATTGCCATTAGTCTGGGTGGCTGCCCACATTTTCTCCACTAGCTCAGGTAGCTCTCCAGCACGTTCCCAGAGTATCTCATATTGGCTTGTTCGCCGACGCACCGAGGTGCGCTCTTCCCTTTGCATGTGCACTAAAATTGGCAAGTGATTCGAGCACGGCGACACTAGGTGTACCACGTGAGCATCAGAGAAGATATCTCGCCATCTCTCATCAGCCAGGGCCCTGTCCAATCTTACTTTCACATTTGCTCCACCTCTCCTCTTATTATCATATGTGAACAGTGCCCTAGAAAAACCAATGTCATGCAGTTCACAATCTTGCACTACTTCCCGAAAAGCTGCTATCTGATTGGCCGGTCGAGGAGTTGCAGATAAATGCTCACATTGCCATAAGGCCTCATTAAAATCCCCCATGAGCATCCATGGAAGGTTACTATTCGCACGCAGGTCTGAGATTATGGACCACATGCGATGCCGGTTTTCAGTACGGGGTTCCCCATAAACACAAGTAAGATGCCACTCGGGATTTGATGGGGAGGCATGAACATAAGCATCAATCATTCTACTGTTCTTATCTTTAATCTCAACTGATAACTGATCATTCCAAAACAGAGCTAAGCCACCACTCCGACCTTCACTGTCGACACCGCAAAAGCCACGCAGACCTAAGCGATGACACAAACGACGAACCCTTTTAGACTTTTGCCTAGTTTCACACAAAAACATGAACTGTGTGCGGTGAGTTTCAATGAGGCCGGTGAGATCACGAATTGTCGAGGTGCCTCCAATTCCTCGACAGTTCCAACTCAGCCCTATCATTGCTCCTGATGGGGCGCAACACGCATCCCCGTCAGGTTGTCGGCAGCCCTGTGGCCGGTCGCTTCCATTTGTGTCTGCTGGTCCCTAATCTCTACGTCCATCTGCATGTCCGCCTCCACCCTTCCCCTCTTCATATCACCTCCAGTAGTCCCTTCTGCAAATATCAACACTCCTTGTGCCTTAGGACAATCTGACAGTATCCTCATGTTCACAACGACGAGCACGCGCGCATCGGGGTTTGCCGCCAGGAGTACTTTGGTTCCCTCGCCGGACGGTTTCGGGCGGGCAGCATCCGCGAAGGGAGCCCCATGATCGCCCCCACCGCACTTCGAGTACACCTCTACATTCACCGACAGCTTACCGAAGGTTCGCGCCGCCGCCGAGATCAGCCATGCGATGGGGCGCAGCGGCTTCTGCAGCATCTGGGGAAGGGATCGATCAGGCGGATCACATAATTTCAGGTGCCTTCCCGGACCGCCCCTTGGGCTTGATTTGAATCCATCTACAGGAAGTATCTTGGTGGAGGAGCTGTAGAGCGAATCCATCCCGGACTCGTAGCATGAACCAGGTGGAAATCTAGACTGGGTCTTTCCATAGCAGTAAACAGCGGGATCGCTTCTGCCCTGAGGGCCGAGCAATGCAGGAGCGGACGAAGCCGCAATAGGGCCAACATGGCGCGGAGGCGCACATGCGGCAACGGTGCCGACCACCGGCAGGCCGAAGCCGGACGGCGGCGGGGCCCATGGTCGCCAGACTCCTGAAACCCTAGCATCTCCGTGTAACACTCCTACTATTTTTAGCCAAATAACTACACCTCGTGTTCACATGATTATGATACTGCAGTAATCATGTTTTATAGCTTTGTTTCAATAAAGTGCCAAGTAAGACCTTTAGGATAGCTTACGGTGATAGTTGTGTTGATCCTGCTGAAAATCAGAAACTTTTGCACCCAGTAAATTAGTTTTGTTAATTCACAGAAACATGCTCTTGATCTGATTCGTTTTTCTCTGGATTGGTAAACGAATTTCTTAGGACTTCCTAATTTTGTAGGATTTTTGGAGTTCCATAAGTATACGTTTGATACAGATTACTACAGACTGTTCTGTTTTTGACAGATTCTGTTTTCTATGTGTTGTTTGTTTGTTTTGATGAATCTATGAGTAGTATCGGAAGGTATGAACCATAGATAAGTTGGAATACAGTAGATATTACACCAATATGAATTTAGAATGAGTTCATTACAGTACCTAAGTGGTGGTTTTATTTTCTTATACTAACGGAGCTTACGAGTTTTCTGTTGAGTTTTGTGTTGTGGAGTTTTCAAGTTTTGGGTAAAGATTCGATGGACTATGGAATAAAGAGTGGAAAGAGCCTAATATTGGGGATTCCCAAGGCACCCCAAGGTAATATTCAAGGACAACCAAGAGCCTAAGCTTGGGGATGCCCCGGATGGCATCCCCTCTTTCGTCTTTGTTCATCGGTAACTTTACTTGGAGCTATATTTTTATTCACCACATGATATGTGTTTTGCTTGGAGCGTCATTTTATTTTGTTAGTATTTGCTTGCTGTTATTTAGAATAATGTTTTGCATCTTTAATTTCAATAAAAAAGTCAAGGATAGCCTCTACCATGCTTATTTTGCTAGTATACATGTTGCGGTTTGAAAACAGAAAGTTTACCGCTGTTGCAAAAATTCCCTAGAAAAGTCAGGGAATGGTATAATGTTGAAACTTTTTGCATATTGAGATCTGATAAATCTTCTACAGCGTAGTATGTTTCTCATAATTTTTGGAGATAGGGAAGTATTGATACTCTTTCATTCTTTACAGACTGTACTGTTTTGGCAGATTGCTGTTATGTTTGCATTGTTTGCATATGTTTGCTTGTTTAATGATTCTATTTGAGGATAGGAGTGTTAAATATGCAGAGACATTTAGTATGCAATGTGGAATGATGATTTTAGTGATTTTTTACAGTAGAAAATGATAAGGTTTTGCATTGGTTTATACTAACCTATCTCACAAGTTCTTGTTGAGTTTGTTGTGGATGAAGCTTTTGAGAAAAAGAGAAACCATGATATGAGAGGAATTAGGGAGACACAAAATTTCAAGCTTGGGGATTCCCAAGGCACCCCAAGATAATATTTCAAGAATTCTCAAGCATCTAAGCTTGGGGATGCCCCATTAGGCATCCCACCTTTCTTCTTCAACAACTATCGGTTAGTATCGGTTGAGCCTAAGTTTTTGCTTCTTCACATGAGTTGTGCTATCCTTGCAATGTCATTTTATTTTGTTTTGCTTGCTGTTTGAATACAGTACCAAGATCTGAAATTCCTTAATGTTAGAGAGTCTTCACATAGTTGCACAATTATTCGACTACTCATTGATCTTCACTTATATCTTTCGGAGTAGTTTGTCATTTGCTCCAGTGCATCACTTATATCTTTTAGAGCACGGCAGTGGTTATATTTTGTAGAAATTGCTAGTCTCTCATGCTTCACTTTTATAATTTTGAGAGTCTTTTAGAACAACATGGTATTTGCTATGGTTACAAAGTTGGTCCTAGAATGATGAGCATCCAAATTGGGTATAATAAAAACTATCATAGAAAGTGAATTGGATGCTATGATCAATTTGATACTTGATAATTGTTTTGAGATATGGAGGTAGTGATATTAAAGTCATGCTAGTTGAGGTGATTATGAAAAATGCTTGTGTTGAGGTTTGTGATTCCCGTAGCATGCACGTATGGTGAACCGCTTTGTGATGAAGTTGGAGCACAATTTTATTTATTGATTGTCCTTATGAGTGGAGGTCGGGGATGAGCGATGGTCTTTTCCTACCAATCTATCCCCCTAGGAGCATGCGCATAATACTTTGTTTTTTATGACTTATAGATTTTTGCAATAAGTATATGAGTTCTTTTGACTAATATTGAGTCCATGGATTATACGCACCCTCACCCTTCCACCATTGCTATCCTCTCTTGTGCCGCACAACTTTTGCCGGTACCATACACCCACCATGTTCCTTCCTCAAAACAGCCACCATACCTACCTATTATGGCATTTCCATAGCCATTCCGAGATATATTGCCATGCAACTTTCCACTGTTCCGGTCATATGACACGCATTACTTTTTGTCATATTGCTCTTTGCATGGTCATGTAGTTGACATTGTATTTGTGGCAAGGCCACCTTCATAATTTTCATACATGCCGCTCTTGATTCATTGCATATCCCGGTACACCGCCGGAGGCATTCATATAGAGTCATATCTTATTCTAGCTTTGAGTTGTAATTCTTGAGTTGCAAATCCATAAAAGTGTGATGATCTTCATTATTAGAGCATTGTCCCAGTGAGGAAAGGATGATGGAGACTATGATTCCCCCACAAGTCGGGATGAGACTTCGGAATTTACAAAAAAAAAGAGAAAGGCCAAAAAAAGGAAGGCCAAAGAAAAAAAAGAGAAAAAGAAAAAAGAAATAAAGAGAAAAAAAAAGAAAAAATGAGAGGAAAAGAGAGAAGGGACAATGCTACTATCTCTTTTTCCACATTGTGCTTCAAAGTAGCACCATGATCTTCATGATAGAGAGTCTCATATGTTGTCACTTTCATATACTAGTGGGAATTTTTCATTATAGAACTTGGCTTGTATATTCCAATGATGGGATTCCTCAAAATGCCCTAGGTCTTTATGAGCAAGCAAGTTGGATGCACACCCACTTAGTTTCTTTTGTTGAGCTTTCATATATTTATAGCTCTAGTACATCCGTTGCATGGTAATCCCTACTCACTCACATTGATATCTATTAATGGGCATCTCCATAGCCCGTTGATACGCCTAGTTGATGTGAGATTATATTCTCTTTTTTGTCTTCTCCACAACCACCGTTCTATTCCACATATAGTGCTATGTCCATGGCTCATGCTCATGTATTGCGTGAAAGTTGAAAAAGTTTGAGATTATTAAAGTGTGAAACAATTGCTTGGCTTGTCATCGGGGTTGTGCATGATTAAATACTTTGTGTGATGAAGATAGAGCAACAGCCAGACTATATGATTTTGTAGGGATAACTTTCTTTGGCCATGTTATTTTGAGAAGACATGATTACTTTGATCAGTATGCTTGAAGTATCACTATTTCTTATGTCAATATGAACTTTTATTTTGAATCATTTGGATCTGAACATTCATGACACAATAAAGAAAATTACATTGAGAATTATGCTAGGTAGCATTCCACATCGAAAATTCTGTTTTTATCATTTACCTACTCGAGGACGAGCAGGAATTAAGCTTGGGGATGCTTGATACGTCTCCAATGTACCTATAATTTTTGATTGTTCCATGCTATTATATTACCCCTTTTGGATGTTTATGGGCTTTATTTTACATATTTATATCTTTTTGGGAATAACCTATTAACCGGAGGCCCAACCCATCTTGCTGTTTTATTGCCTGTTTCAGTATTTCGAAGAAAAGGAATATCAAACAGAGTCCAAACGGAATGAAACCTTCAGAAAAGTTACTTTTGGAACACAACCAATCCCAGGAACTTGGAGTGCAAGCCAGGGGATCATCGAGGAGGCCATGAGATAGGGGGCGCGCCCTACCCTCTCGTGGGCCCCTCGAGGCTCCCCGACCGACTTCTTTTGCCTATATAAGCCTACGTACCCTAAAAACATCGAATATCAAGATAGATCGGGAGTTCCACCGCCGCAAGCCCCTGTAGCCACCAAAACCCTCTCGGGAGCCCGTTCCGGCACCCTGCCGGAGGGGGGAACCCATCACCGGTGGCCATCTTCATTATCCCAACGCTCTCCATGACGAGGAGGGAGTAGTTTACCCTCGGGGCTGAGGGTATGTACGAGTAGCTATGTGTTTGATCTCTCTCTCTCTCTCGTGTTCTCTCTATGGCACGATCTTGATGTATCTCGAGCTTTGCTATTATAGTTGATCTTATGATGTTTCTCCCCCTCTACTCTCTTGTAATGAATTGAGTTTTCCTCTTGAAGTTACCTTATCGGATTGAGTCTTTAATGATTGGAGAACACTTGATGTATGTCTTGCCATGATTATCTGTGGTGACAATGGGATATCATGTGCCACTTGATGTATGTTTTGGTGATCAACTTGCGGGTTCCGCCCATGAACCTATGCATAGGGGTTGGCACACGTTTTCGTCTTGACTCTCTGGCAGAAACTTTGGGGCACTCTTTGAAGTACTTTGTGTTTGTTGAATAGATGAATCTGAGATTGTGTGATGCATATCGTATAATCATGCCCAAGGATACTTGAGGTGACAATGGAGTATCTAGGTGACATTAGGGTTTTGATTGATTTGTGTCTTAAGGTGTTATTCTAGTATGAACTCTATGATGGGTTGAGCGGAAAGAATAGCTTTATGTTATTTTACTACGAACTCTTGAATAGATAGAACAGAAAGGATAACTTTGAGGTGGTTTCATACCCTATCATAATCTCTTCGTTTGTTTTCCGCTATTAGTTGCTTTGGAGCGACTCTTTGTTGCATGTTGAGGGATTGTTATATGATCTATCTATGTTATTATTGTTGGGAGAACTTGCACTAGTGAAAGTATGAACCTTAGGCCTTGTTTCCTATCATTTCAATACCATTTACGCTCATGTTTAGCATTAGTTACCTTGTTGTTTTTATTATTTCAGATTACAAAAACCTTTATCTACCTTCCATATTGCACTTGTATCACCATCTCTTCGCCGAACTAGTGCACCTATACAATTTACCATTGTATTGGGTGTGTTGGGGACACAAGAGACTCTTTGTTATTTGGTTGCAGGGTTTTTTGAGAGAGACCATCTTCATCCTACGCCTCCTACGGATTGATAAACCTTAGGTCATCCACTTGAGGGAAATTTGCTACTGTCCTACAAACCTGTGCACTTGCAGGCCCAACAACGTCTACAAGAAGAAGGTTGTGTAGTAGACATCAACGGCCTTCTAGATGTGGTGGGGAGGAGATAAGGCTGATTGTGAGAGACAAGGAGTTGTTTGTAAATAGGGAACAAGTGCGGGCATCTTTTTGCAAAAATGGAGAATCTTGGTTTGTATGCGTCAGATCTAGATCCGACGGCTATTGGTGAAAGATGGGAGGCACAATATCATCACCAACTCAGGACCTGTTTGATTCGCAGGATTTTGAAAACGCAGGAATAGGACACGATAATATTACAAGTTTCAATTTGATATTACAAATGTTAGGAGTAATGCTACACCTACGAAGAGGGAATTACTAGGAAGTTTACGTAAGAACTTTCGTTACTTTAGGTGGATGTAGCATTACCGTACAAACTAAAATCCACCGCCCTGACAAGTCACTAAAGGGAAAATAAGTTTTCGAGTCTCTGGTCACTTGATGTTTCAAAAACAAATTCAGCTTCTGCGGAGACTTTTTCATTTAGGCTTAGACACTTGCCGTGATCAGCACACCATTCATTGTTGCGCCAGAGAACGCCAAACCTCATTACCTTGAGCACACTTGCCTCCAGAACAAAGAACTTGGCCAATTTAATCTCAGATGTGCTGCCTTGGAAGTCGATCAAATCAATTTCTGTAAGATGGAGATCAAGGCATTCGATGAGATTGTTATAGTGCAACACATTTATCACTTTCGGGTCTTTTTTTATCTGCAAAAGAAGAGAACATATTACAGCAGCTGGCTGCATAAGATTGTCGTGTCATCAAGAGGTACCAATATCATTCGCTCATACGATAGGGTTGGATGGCTAGTGATATTTTCACTCTCTCTCTCTCTCTCTCTCTCTCTCTCTCTCTCTGTTTCCTCTCATTTAACTAGGATTACGTGAAGAGCTTGGGCATTTGTTGCCTTCCACTATGTGGCCGATGCAATATTTCGCAAAAGTATGCCACATAATACGCATCGATGTCAAATCAAAAGATTTTGGCACTGCTCTCGCGATGTGAGAGAGTTGGCACCGCTGTGCACACAGACCCACATGTATAAACAAATCAATCAAACCAACTACACCAGCCTCTCACTCTCTGATCGTTTGTAATATAACGGGGTTTTTACACCCCAAACTATGGATGTCGTGTTCTCCACAGGGACTAGGCGACGACGACTATGCTCGGCTAAATCTAGATAACACAATTTTAAGAGATGAATGCAGAAAATAAAACCTAAACTAACAAGGTCGTTCCCAAAGATCGTCGACAAAGAAAATGCAAAATAAAGTACAGAAAGGTTCAGATTATCTTCAACAATCTTTTTGGTATTTTCGTAATGCTTGAGAAATTAAAATACTAACACGGACATTATCGACAAAAGGGAAGTGAACACAAATGACTATCTAACATGTAAGAGATGAGAGAAACAAGATTATAAGACACAATATAGATGGTTTACACGACAAACACACATGTATTTATATAGCACATGTACCAGAGCTAACACATGGACAATGGAATAAATTTCACTAAGGAACAAACACACAAGGGGTGAACACATTCATATGCTAACAGAATACTAATTCGGAGAAGCAAATTCTAATAGATCAATAATCTCCCAAATTAACAAGGCCTCCACTAGTCAGATCCAACATAACAAGTATTATATTATACTAGTACCAAACTGAACAAATAACAAGATGCTTACACTAGTCAAATCTGAACATTACACACCATACACATCTCAATTCTGAATTTTACAAAGTCTGAACCTTACAAAGTCTCAAACATCTCAATTGCACAGGTATTTCAGAGAGAGAGAGAGAGATAGAGAGAGAGAGAAGGAGTACGTAGGTTCAGAGAAGAAGGGTAGCAGGGGCAGTAGAGAGAGATAGCAGCAAGGGGTTGGGAGCAGCAGCAGTTTGGTGAGGAAGAACAGCAACAGAGATGGGTTTAGAGATGAAGCAAGGGCATCAGGAAGCAGAGTAGCAGCAGGTTCATGGGGAGAAGTGGAGCAGCAACAAGTTCATGGGGAGAAGCGGAGCAGCAGCAAGAGGACTTTGAGAGGAGGAGCAAGAGCAGTAGCATAGAGATTCAGAGAAGAAGAAGGGGAGCAGAGGAAGTGGAGTAGGAGCAGTAGGGACGAGGGGGGAAGCAGCAGCAGTTGGAGGCGCGCGGGGGATCAGACACCTCGTCTGGTCGGGCGCGCAAGTGATGGTGGTGAAGGGGTGGCGCTGATGGATGGTGCAGCGGCGCGAGGTGGTGATGGAGTGGATGGATGGTGGTGTATGGAGGTGCTGGTGGATGGAGGGCGCGGTGAAGGTGGAGGCGTGGTGGAGCGGTGGCGCGCCCCACGCCAGCCTGGCTGTGGCGGCGGCCAGTGGTGGAGAAGGTGGGGTGAGGGAGATGGAGATGCCAGGCCCAATTTGGGAATCAGGGCGTCTAGGGATCTTGACCCCACGGTTGATCAGCCCATATTGCAATTTGGCCCTCCTCCTTTCCTTCTTTCTTTCAAAGTCGATCCCCTCCATCTTTAGTTTTGGCCCCCGGATTCTTCTTTCCTTCATGCTTAGGTCCCTTTCTTCACCTCTTTCCTGCCCTTCTCTCTTCTCAATGGCCAATTCGTCCGAATCTTGAAGATTATAGTGCCGTTGCGCACTTTTCTGCAAGATAATCAAATGACGAGTAAATGATCTTTTATATGATTTTCATTCAAATATATCATAGTTCACAGCAAGAATGGATCGTCGGATCACAATAAATGGTGTGTTTGTGTGCCAAAATTATATATATGAAATGTGCTTATCAAGTTCCCCCACACTTAAATCTTTGCTTATCCTCAAGCAAAGGCATATGACAAAAGCAAGAACATGAACAGTGAACTGACTAGAGAATGTCAAGTGAAGTAGATCTCTAAACAAAGCATGCTTTGGACTTAGCTAATGAAAATCAATGGTTAAGAGTGCTACAAAGCAATAGGATACTAGTAGACTCAATAATTTTAAAATTTTACAATGATAAAAATGGATCAACAAATTCAAATGTTGATTGTGCCAAAAGGTTCCTAAAGAGAGCATGATCCCGAGACCAAAAAAGAACTGGAATTAAATCTCTTATTTGCAGAAATATAACTTTGTGGTTGAACCACTAATTGAATTTGAAGGAAGTAATGATAATATTTTATTGATCTCACCAAAGGAACATACCACTGATCCCGAGAACATGGTATACACCCGGCTCGACCAATTATATAGTTTTTTTTGTTTGTCTCCACAAAGGAACATTCCACCGATCCCGAGAACACGGTATACACCTGGTTCGACAATTACATTATTATTATTATTAATTACTGCCCAAGCTAACCCGATTTCACATGCCACTGATCCCGGGAACATGACATGCTACTGTAGGTAGGCAGACTTATTTATTCATTATTACTTATCTTAAATGAACAACGCATAAGAACAAAAACAGGGACCATCACTTCTCCATGTTTGGTTCACATGCTACCGATCCAGGGAACATAGCATGCTAATCCATAGTGGTTAGGTGATTGCTCTCAATGGGAAGACACTTGGCACAAATTTAGCATCTAAACGTCGTGATCTAGGTGTATCGAGGTAAAAGCAGAAAATGATTGAGTTTTCTAGTGTACTAAGGATTTGAGCACTCAAAACTAATAACTTTCACTAATTTCAGCAAAGAAATCAATATGTAGATCACTAGTTTACAAGGCATTCAACACTCAGTTCACATATTCACATCAATCACCCTATGTCGAAGGTAAAATTCAGTGGGACGATATTTAAGATATTGCTCAAGCGACCCAAATAGCAGTTGACTACAGCATGTATAATGTATGATGGTATTCAGATTGGGGTCATGAAATAGCTCACCGGGCTTATTTGATGAAGGTCTCGCTCAATCACTCTCACATCCTCGTGCTTTGTGACTCCTCTCCTTTTGCTTCCCTATCCTCATGCCTGCTCCAGCTTCTCTCTTCATGTGTGCTCCTTGCTTCTCCTCATCCCCATGCCATGGGTCCACCGGGGTCCCAGGGAATGTCATCTCGAACTTGGTCAGCATGTAGTGGATCGTGCACAAGCAAGAACCTGAAAGAGCACTCAACGAAAGAGACAATGCAAGTGGTAGGGATAATACCCTCCAAGTCATCAATCGAATATCCAATTACATAACCATAGCTATAAAGCACATGTTTACGATGGTAGAAATCAGCAAGGTCAACACTAACATGAGGATGATATTTATCATTAAGCTCAAGACTAGCATGGGAATGATATGTTTCATTAAGCATAGGATTAGCACGAGGAAAGTAACTATGATCATCACAAATGAGAGTAATGCCACTAACAGGGTATATATCATCATATCCAAGCAAATGAGGTTTCAAATCAATCTTAAGTGATGGTATCATGTAATGCAAGGTAGAAGCAACGAAATCATAAGGGAGCATGTCATCAAGAGGATTGGGAAAACTTGACACATCACGCTCATGTATGACAATAGGCCAATGAATCTCAGGTTCTTCATCTTCATCTACAGAAGCTTATTTTACTTCTTCAGGAGTAGTAGATGACGAGTCTTCAACTTGATCACTTGGGAATTGCAGCCCTTGATCATCTTGTTCCTTGTCTTCTAGTTCATCTTCTTCAACCTGAGGTATCTCTTGCTCAAGGCACTTGCTATCTTGCTCAGCTGGATGTGACGGTATTGGAACCTCACATGTATCAAGGGGAATCCCAGAATTACTCAGCTCAAGCTGTGAAAAAATAGTACTGCCAGCGTTGATGTTCTTCTCAATCTTCTTTAGTTCTTCCACTAGCTCATTCCCACTCTTGATCTTCTTCATTTCATCTAGTATGACCTTCCTAATAGGATCATCCTCGGCACTCCAAGTGAACTCGAGACTCCAAAGTGCGAGCTTGTCTATGTCATCGAACTCATCTTGAGTAGGCACTTGTGTTGAAGGTGTTGGTTGACCAAATGGAGGACCATTTAACTCCGTTGGACACATCTCCTGGTGCTGAGGTACATGAGTAGAATGTGAATAAAATTGTTGTGGTGCATAGTTGTTGCTCTCCTCTTCATACCTAAATCCGTGCATATGATTACTAGAAGCAAACGATGAGATCTCAGGGTTGTTGCTCCTATATGACATATTCGGGTTTTCAGGCCACCCATGTGAGTAATTGTTTTGGTATGAGCTATGCTCTTGAGCGAAGCTCATGCCAAAACAATTAGGAGTGTGAGAGTAACCACGCTGACATTCAGCGGGCAAATGGCCCTGAAATCCACAAATATGGCATGTAGGAGCAACATAAGGATTGCGTCCGGAATAAGAATAATAAGAACTAGGCCTATCCTCAAAAACTACTCCTCGCTGCTAAGCTAAATCATCTAATTGATGGGAAATCTTACTTATCAGTTCTTGAATACTTTCTGTGCTGTTTGTAGTGTTGCTCGCATAAGCCAGATGATCTGGATAGTAAGCCATAACCGAGAAGATAGTTCTAACCTGCAAAAGGCAAAAGAAAACAAAAAAGATACTAACTAGAATAGGGGTTAGTGGTTAGAGATATATCACAAATATATAGCACAAACTAGAAAAGGAAGAAAAACCTAGTCTATAGCCTAACACGGTCACTCGACGCTAATCCCCGGCAATGGCGCCAAAATGATCGTTTGTAATATAACGGGGTTTTTACACCCCAAACTACGGATGTCGTGTTCTCCACAGGGACTATGCGATGATGACTATGCTCGGCTAAATCTAGATAACACAATTTTAAGAGATGAATGCAAAAAATAAAACATAAACTAACAAGGTCGTTCCCAAAGATCGTCGACAAAGAAAATGCAAAATAAAGTACAGAAAGTTCAGATTATCTTCAACAATCTTTTTGGTATTTTTGTAATGCTTGAGAAATTAAAATACTAACACGGACATTATCGACAAAAGGGAAGTGAACACAAATGACTATCTAACATGTAAGAGATGGGAGAAACAAGATTATAAGACACAATATAGATGGTTTACACCACAAACACACATGTATTTATATAGCACATGTAATAGAGCTAACACATGGACAATGGAATAAATTTCAATAAGGAACAACCACACAAAGGGGTGAACACATCATATGCTAACAGAATACTAATTCAGAGAAGCAAATTCTAATAATCTCCCAAATTAACAAGGCCTCCACTAGTCAGATCCAACATAACAAGTACTATATTATACCAGTACCAAACTGAACAAATAACAAGATGCTTACACTAGTCAAATCTGAACATTACACACCATACACATCTCAATTCTGAATTTTACAAAGTCTGAACCTTACAAAGTCTCAAACATCTCAATTGCACAGGTATTTCAGAGAGAGAGAGAGAGAGAGAAGGAGTAGGTAGGTTCAGAGAAGAAGGGTAGCAGGGGAAGTAGAGAGAGATAGCAGCAAGGGGTTGGGAGCAGCAGCAGTTTGGTGAGGAAGAACAACAACAAAGATGGGTTCAGAGATGAAGAAAGGGCATCAGGAAGCAGAGCAGTAGCAGGTTCATGGGGAGAAGCGGAGCAGCAGCAAGTTCATGGGGAGAAGCGGAGCAGCAGCAAGAGGACTTTGAGAGGAGGACCAAGAGCAGTGAGGCAAGGGAAGAAGAGCAGCAGCATCGAGATTTAGAGAAGAAGAAGGGGAGCAGAGGAAGTGGAGTAGGAGCAGTAGGGACGAGGGGGGAAGCAGCAGCAGTTGGAGGCACACGGGGGATCAGACACCTTGTCTGGTCGGGCGCGCAAGTGATGGTGGTGAAGGGGTGGCGCTGATGGATGGTGCAGCGGCGCGAGGTGGTGATGGAGTGGATGGATGGTGGTGTATGGAGGTGCTGGTGGATGGAGGGCGCGGTGAAGGTGGAGGCGCGGTGGAGCGGTGGTGCGCCCCACGTCGGCCTGGCTGCGGCGGCGGGCGATGGTGGAGAAGGTGGGGTGAGGGAGATGGAGATGCCAGGCCCGATTTGGGAATCAGGGTGTCTAGGGATCTTGACCCCACGGTTGATCAGCCCATATTGCAATTTGGCCCTCCTCCTTTCCTTCTTTCTTCCAAAGTCGATCCCCTCCATCTTTAGTTTTGGCCCCCGGATTCTTCTTTCCTTCATGATCAGGTCCCTTTCTTCACCTCTTTCCTTCCCTTCTCTCTTCTCAATGGCCAATTCGTCGAAATCTTGAAGATTATAGTGCCTTTGCGCACTTTTTTGCATAATAATCAAATGACGAGTAATTGATCTTTTATATGATTTTCATTCAAATATATCATAGTTCACAGCAAGAATGGATCGTCGGATCACAATAAATGGTGTGTTTGTGTGCCAAAATTATATATATGAAATGTGCTTATCACTCTCCCAAACAAGTGTGTTTTTATTGCCTCAGTCCTCTCTCTCTCTCCCACACAGTGTTTTTTCATTGCGCGAGTTAATTTGGCACCGGAGCAAAGTAGGTGATCCAGATTGGGGCACCAGGTGGGCAATGGAGGGGCATCGATGCCAAATGCATCACAAGTGAATTTGGCACATGTTTTGGCCTACATATCCCACTTTTGTACTCCCTCCGTCCCAAAATTCTTGCCTTAAATTTGTCTAAATACTGATGTATCTAGTTACATTTTAGTGTTAGATACATCCGTATCTAAACAAATGTAAGACAAGAATTTTGGGACGGAGGGAATACTACCTCGTATTTAGTATAAAATTTTGACCATAGATTTACCTAAGAAAATGCCAATGCATGTCACTAAAAATTACACCATTCGAAATTATGTTCAAATACGAATCCAACGATATAGTTCTTAGTGACATGCATTAACATTTTGTCAGTTAAATCTATGGTCAAAATTTGATACTACAAAATTGGAAGAGTAAACCAGGACGGAGGTAGTACTTGCTCTTAGGGTAACCATAGAGTTACCGGAGTAGTCTAAGTTACTTTCCACTATGACTAGTCTAGGCTACTATAGTAGTACAACATAAAAATGATGCAGGTGATCACATGAGAAAAAAAATACTAAAAACATTTCTTTCGGTGCAGTGTGTGGATGCAGTTTTGAACACTACACTTGTCATCATAATTTGGGAAAATTATGAAAAAATTGAGCTACATTGTGATTACCGTTTACTTATAGGAAAGAAGTTTCACCTCGATGAGTAGCTTCTCCGTGCACAGAAAGCATGTAAGGGATCCAACAAATTGATCCAGATTGGGGCCGATTGATTTTAGTGCTAAGATCTTCACTGTGCGCATGGACTGGGTCAAGCTTGTGGGAATCATTTTCTGGAAGACGGTCGTAAATACATCAAGAAGAAATTTAAAAATGTGAATTTCAAGAAGACAGAAAAGAAGATGAGTGCTGTACCTAAACGATTATGGACCCAATAAAGAGTTCGGAGAATTTGGCAGACGAGTACACCAACGCTGTCCATTTCGGCGCGTCAATGACCCTGATTTTTGTTGAACCTTCTAGATCCGATACAAGCAATCTCTTAAGGAAAGCTGCATTCTCAGTGACCATAATGTGGAACAGCTGGAGTCATATCTTCCCAATTGATGTCTTGTTGCGGGGCCAGCAAGACACATAAATCCATCATAGATTCGTCGAGGCAATGTGGAGGCTAATGAACCCATGGATTTGCTCAAGACGAAGGTACTCGAGCGCAGTACAACTTCGAAGCAGGTGCTCCATAGCCTTCTTCGAGATGACAACGTCCAAGAGGTCGAGCTGCTTGAGTTGAGGGAGAAGAAGGGCGGGCGCGACATTAATCTGGGGAAGATAGCAGGAGCTGAAGCTGGCGCGACGCAGCGTTGGCGTGAGGCGGAGCGTGGACGGCGACAGAGAGCGACATCGTCCAGCTTCAAAGTTGAGCTCCTCGAGCTGATCTAGGGCAGGGGATAAGAACCACTCGTCGAACTTGGGTTGGACCTTGCAGTTGGTACTGAACATGCGGATGTCAAGGCGTCTGGCTGTCCCAGGGTACGATGAAAGGATCTTGGAGACGGCGGCCATGCGTTTGCAATCCCCATCGCAGAGGTAGCTATCGACGGTGAGGTTGAGGGGGACGCAACACCAGAGGGGGCGCCACCACCGGGAGAGTAGGGCGGTCCGCACGACAGATTTGGTGGGGAGGAGGCCGATGATGACGAGCAGCATGTCGTCGGGGAGGCTGCTGATGAAGTCCAGGCTCGCCGGATGCGGTTTTGGCTCGAGCTACCTCCGCTTGTTCGCTGCCTTGCCGTCCATATCAACCGGCGGCGACGCCAGTGTACACATGTGCTGGTGTGTGTTGTGTGCTAGGTGTGCGCGAGTGCATCCTTCTGTGCATGCCGCCGCGCAGTGGTGAATTGTGCGCAAGTGCGTCATTTGCACGCAAGAAGTTTGTCCTCAATGCGCCCTCAATTTACTAGCGTGCGGGGTGCTACCCCGAGTGGTTTCAACTTTGTTTACTTCCCCGCGTGTCAGATGGGCCTCTAGTTTGCTTATTTTCACCCACTGCCACATGGCCCAGCACACGAAGATACAGAACACGAGCTGACAAGGCAGCATGTGGATTGGTTGACCGGTCAACTAAACAATATACGGAGCTATACACTGACACAGTGAGCGTATAATCCGTTGGTATAGAGAGTTCGAGTGAGAGGGGAGGCCCGTGAGAGATAGCAGAGAGAGAGAGAGAGAGAAAGAGCTACTCCCTCCGTTCGATAATGTAGTTCCAACATTTTTTAAGTCAAATTTTGAAACTTTGACCAAGTTTATAAAGAAATTACTTATATCTACAATACCAGAGATAAATGATAGTATGAAGTAAGTACATGTTGTGATGAATCTAATGATCATTCCAGATGTAAATGTTTTTCTCCACATATACCTGGTCAAACTTTTCTGAGGTTTGACTTTTGAAAACATCCATATGCTTATGGACGTGATAGAGTCCCTAACTAGAGAGAGAGAGAGAGAGAGTGAAAAAAGTGTGTGTGCGTGTGTGAAAGAGACATGGACAACACACGATAAAAGGAGAGAAAAAGCGTGCGTGTCTTATGCAAACATATCACACATGCATCTTCGACAATGGAGGCAAGGTGAGGAGATAGTGTGTGGTTGTTTGCAACCGAGAGAGCAAGACCCCTAGCACGTGGCCAAGAGGGGTCTGACAAACAAGGGAGAGAGGTCGAGAGAGACGTACGGAGAAAATGCAGACATGGGGAGGAGAGAGTGTATGTTCGTCATAGAGAGATCCCCTGGAGATCGTGATGGGACTACATGGGTGGGAGATTGAGTTACAAGGTGTGTGCGTGATAGAATATGCCCCGAGAGATATCGAGATAGATGTATGGATGGAAGGAGACAATACGTGTGTTCCAAATGGCTAGTAAGAGATAATCATAGTTAGGAGGGGGGAGTGCCTGCGCCTATGATGGAGTGAGGGATTATGGTACTTAGGGGGGTGCGCATCACATGGAGAGAGAACAAGGGCGGAGAGTGTTGGATGGGTCTATATGTATAGCGCGAGCGAGACATGTGTATGTGTGAACCAGGGAGATATAAGGCCAGTTTGGCTTGGGTCCTGAGCATCTTTTGCCTGGCCTGGGGTTGTGGCTGGATTTCATGCACGCTTGTTTGGTTGCTACCCTGTGAAAAAGAAAGCCCGCCTGGCCTGGGTTCCCTTGCACTTTAATTAGCCTGGCTGAACTCTAGACACTACAAGTAGCCTAGCCTAGGCAACCGATTTCGAACGCCTGTCCATGCCTGGTCGTGTGGCAACGAGGCTAACAGCAACATGGATGGATATTAGCATTAAATAATTGATGCATGGATTGATTGATGGGACGTTGATGCTTTGCCTGGCCCAGGCATGAACCAAACGCTTCAGCACCACACAAGCTTGGCCAGGCAGAAATATTTTACATCTCATGTCCACACCAAGGAGTACCGGCCATCAAGGCATGAGGGTCAGGTCATGAACCAAACTGACCAATAAAGTTTGAGAGAGATTGAGGAGCCCCGATAAGGCTGAGTGGTGCGTCAGATAGCTGAGAGGGGGAAAGAGATATTCCATCCGCTCGATAATGCAGTGCATGTAAATTTTTTAGAAGTCATACTTTGGAAAGTTTGATCAGGTTTACGCAAATGTTATTTATATCTACAATACCAAAGATACATCATACAAAACTACATCTCATGGTGAATCTAATGGTATATGTTTTCCGTACTAGATTGTAATTCTTTTTCTTCATGTACATGGTCAAACTTTGTGATGTTTGACTTTTCAATAAATCTATTTGCTATGGACCGAGGAGAGTGCCTCAGTCGAGATAGATCAAGTGCATGTGAAGGAGAATGAGTAAGTGTGCAAAAAGAGTATGTGTGTGAAAGAGAAAGTGACAACAAACGATAAATTAGAGAGAGAGTGTGTGTTTTTTTGTTTCTTATGCGAACATATCACGCATGCATCTCCGAGATGGAAAAGCAAGGCGAGGAGATACACGAAGATAGCTAGTGTGTGATTGTTTGCAACAGAGAGAGACACCCCTGTAGCACATGTCCAATAGAGGTCTGGCCAACAAGGAAAAAAGGTCGAGAGGGACACATGGATGGCATGGACGCATGGGGAGGGAGAGAGGGTGTGTTTGTGATAGAGAGATCCCCTCGAGATCATGAGGGGACTATATGGGTGGGAGATCGAGGGAGTGCGTGCGCGATAGAAAGATGCCCCGAGAGAAATCGAGATAGACCATGCACATGTTTGTGATGGAGACTAAGATTAGCTAGTCATATACATATAGGGGGGACTGCGTGTGCCTACAATTGAGTGAGAGACCATCATACTTGGCTAGCTGGGCCTGAGATTGTGTGTGTGTGCATGTGAGATGGAGAGAGAACGAGGGAGAGAGATAGAGTTTTAGATGGACCTATCGAGTGCGAGTGAGATATGCATGTGTATGTGTGACCCAGGTGGTCGGAGAGTTTGAGAGGGGGGGGAAGAGCTCCGAAATGACATAGTGGTGCGTGAGAGAGTTACGGGCAAAGAGCCAAGGAATTTGTGTGCGTACAATGAGTGCACCCAAGATATCTAGCTTGGACTAGCTAGAGTATCATACATAGTGTGCGAGAGAGACCTATAGATGGTGTATATATGCATGCGAACTAGAAAGACCCCCCCCCCACACACAGACAAAGAGAGAGAGAGAGAGAGAGAGAGAGAGAGAGAGAGAGATGGAGAGAAAGGGAGAGGGACCAACAAGAATTTTGTGTTGGATGCGTGCGACAGAATTGAAGATTGTCGGTGAGAGAGAGAGAGAGAGAGAGAGAGAGAGAGAGAGAGAGAGAGAGAGAGGGAGGGAGGGAGGGAGGGAGGGAGGGAGGGATGGAGGGAGGGAGGGAAGGAGAGAGGTAGGGAGAGAGGGAGAGAGAGGGGGAGAGGGGGAGGGGGGGAGAGAGGGAGAGGGAGAGGGAGAGGGAGAGAGAGAGAGAGAGAGAGAGAGAGAGAGAGAGAGAGAGAGAGAGAGAGAGAGAGAGAGAGAGAGAGGGAGGGAGGGAGGGAGGGAGGGAGAGAGGGAGAGAGAGGGGGAGAGGGGGAGAGGGGGAGAGAGGGAGAGGGAGAGGGAGAGAGAGAGAGAGAGAGAGAGGGAGGGAGGGAGGGAGGGAGGGGAGGGAGGGAGGGAGAGAGGGAGAGAGAGAGAGAGAGAGGAGTCCGGGAGAGGGGGAGGCCGCGTTTTATGCATCAAAGACTGATATAAACCATGTTTCGATATAAACTTGCATTCAAATATTTAAATTGGAGAACATGTTATCTGCAATCCACACATGAACGGATATATGCGTATATCAAACAAGTTCATTAATTTGACTTTCAACATGTTCATGGAGTACTATAATATTGTACAACATGCTACTCGATTGAGGTGTTCAATTTTATATTTAGTTCACTATTTTGACCTACTGAATGAGCTATTTCATTGAATCGAGATATTTAATTTTGGGTTTGATTCGCGTTTTTGAGTGGGTCAACTATTTGTCATATAGTAAATCGCTAGCAACGAGCATGTAAAAACACATTACTCCCGAGCATCATCTCTCCATCTAAAAAAGAAGCGGCAAGCTAATATTTCAAAATTTGATTCGAATCGACTTGGTAAGGTAGACGTGGATGCTCATTCTCCCAAAATTTGAACGAACCATTAAACATCCTCTCTGCTCGGTGGAATTCGCCCGAGCAAATTAATGGGAGACGCGAAATTACCGTACTATGTGGGACACGCATCAATTGGCCCGTTGTACATCGAGGGTAGGTTCGTAACTTCATCCAAGCGCGCCTTCTCCTCGGACAAAATGACATGTGCCGAATAATTCATAAACCATGGTCGGCAAAACACGCTCTCCTCGTCCGAAATAGCTCGCGCCCACTATTTCAAAACACGCTCTCCTCGCCCGAAATCGCTCGCGCCCACTATAGTTCAAAACACGCCCTCCTCGCTCGAAATTGCTCCCGCCCACTATTTGGGGAGAAGCAAAGTTACTCTACTATCCCCGACCCTCAGTACACAGACCCAAGCTGAGAAGCCTATAGGCAAGGGTAGAACTATAACTCCCCCTCACATTTCAGACAAATGCATCTGTAAGACATGGTTCCACTCCCCTCCCAATCCCCCCTCCCCCCGCCCGCCCCCATTCATACCTCGTGGGCGCCAAATCACCTTCTCCCCAGGAAGCTCCCTTCTCCCGAGCCGCGAAACCTCAGCCCCACCTCCATGGCGCCCCCCACCGCACCAATTTCACAGCCACCCTCCTCCCTAATGCCGGAGACGTTGTCCATTTGCCGTCGTGCACTGGGCTGTGTGCCTCTTACTTCGTGCTGTTGGTGCTGCCTCAACGATGGCCGCGTGAACCGTACCGGAGTCGATTCACCCCCGCCGTTGTTCACGGCGCCGGAGCGGCTCCAACTTCGGATCTGTCCAGAGTCCTAGCGCTGCTTCCGTGTAGCCGTCGACCGTCGTGACATCACTCTTTCCCTGCCGCCGGTCGCCACCGCAACCGCGCTGGCCTCACCGACTCGGCAGTTGGACCTGCCTACTTCACCATGCCGCTAGATAGGTCGCACCCTCATCTCAAATCATTTTATTTAGGCGTCAGTTGTCTAAATTTTTATTCTGGGCCAATCGATTCCCAATGGGAAGCAGCACCCCTCGAGGCGGCGGAGCTCCTAGGCTGCCGGTTGGTTGGTCTCTAACGTAAGGGTGCGGGGCCGCAAGTTCGCCGCGGAAGCAGCGCTTAGATGGCTATCTTTTAGAGTTGCGTGGGTTGAAGGTACTGCCGCCGCCGGATCTGGATGACGGGGAGTCTTTGTGGATTGGCCTGGGGGCGGTGCAGCCATGGCAGTGCGGTGGGGCGGGGAGCGGGGTTTTGGCCGGGGCCACGGACGGCGGAGGCAGGCTGCTCTACCGTTGGTCGCTGGCTCTTCGGGGAAGATTCTGAACAGTGTCAGCCGGGAGGCACAAGACGGCCATCAAGCCATCCGGCGTAGATCGGACAGTACCAAAATAAAATAAAATCATGTGACCCCAATTTAGTCTTCAGTCAACAGACGTGTGACCACTCTCGTACCTTGCTGTTGATCTCTTAGTGTATTTCTTCAGATCAAAGAGATATGTCGTTCTTAACATTATGCGTTATCCGCATCTTCAGACACACCATCTTCCGACTCACCGTAGCTGCTCCAACAAGGGAAGCATACACCAGAAGGGAGCTATAGTCCCCACTCAACAGTTCCCTGCATCGAATGCGCGTGCTCGACATGGACAGCCACAACAACAGCAGGGCCATCGACAAGTCAGCACATGATGCTCACTCATATGGATGGCAGCCAGATAGGTTGTACCCTCATCTTACTTGTGTGCAACATTTATGGCGTTGTTATTCATCTAAGCATGGAAAATAGATCATCACATTTCACTTTATATTCATGCTGATCTCTTACGGGTCTTGTTCAGGAGTTCACGCTATTCCATAGTTCAGCTAACATACTTGTTCTTTAGGTAACGTTGTTCCATAGTTATCATCCATCAGCCAATGCTATCCCACAGGCTGGTGATTATAGTATTATACCACTTCTAGTATTACCTATGTTGTTCTTTAATACTTTTGTGTGCCATCTAGTTAATCTCGAGTACAAATGATACATATTTTGAAGCTTTCATCTGTGTTCTCCCTTTAGTTTATGAGACATGTTGCTGCTAGTTAACCCCAGTCCTACTATTTATGTCGTCTCCTACAGGAACTCATTACATAAATCTAACTACTAATTGTCTTCCATGCATGTCAGATATAATTGCACACACTGATATATCCACAAGAACCTCACAGAGCAATGTAAAGGCCAATAAACTTGATGTCAATGATACCCAATAGGATGGAACATGTAAAGGCAGTTCTTCAGAAGACTTGCAGAAAGATGATGAATCCTCTTCACCCCACAAGGTCCTTGCTCTAACTTGGCTTATGATATGCGTACAACATGCATATAATGTCCTGGAGTGTATCTACTCTGTTGCAATGCCATGTGCTTAGCATGCTGATTATGCATGTAAATATGTCATGCGTTCCTGTTTTTTAGTACCTATTCCATTCATGATAACATGTTTTCAAATTCAAGTACTATCATTCTACTCTATCAGAATGCCATCTGCTTAATTTGGACATCATGCTTCTGAATATCTTATGCATTGTTATTCATCAGTATGTACTTCATCTGTCTGCCATACCATGTTTTTTTACATTGAAGTGCTGTTCTAGTGCTCTGTTTCAATGCCATCTTATTTTCCCAATCATACACGTGTATGTTGCCTTAGTTATTTCTGTATGTATTCCGCTAGCATATAGTTTTACATTCAACTAGTGTTTTTTTGCTGTGTTGTCCTGTCGTATCCCTAGCTCTTACACCATACTCCCTCCGTCCGGATTACATGTTGCCGAAATGGATAAAAAAGGATGTATATAGAACTGAAATATGCCTAGACCCATCCATTTTTTCCGGATGGAGGGAATACATGTCAATATGTCATGCCTTTCTATTCTTCAGTACCTATTCCATCTCTCTGCTATCGCATGTTTCACAATCAAAGCACCATTCTTCTATACAAGGCATGCAAGGGGAAGACAACTATGTTAGAATCTGAAGGGTTACAAACAAGGCCTTTGCAAAAGATCCAAACGCCAGGAGATAATAAACCAACTCCAGTTTTTATAGATACTGCTCCAGCACAGAGAAACACAACTCCTACTGATAATAAGCAGATTCTAGTGGCCAAAGAACTAGTCCACTCCAGTCCAGCAAAAATATGTCAACTCAATTCTAAGAAGCGTGTGCATATCCTTGCATCATGAAATTTTATAGCATGTTGATCATATTTTCTACATGTTTCTTACCCATCTCTCTTTTACAAAATAAGTTTAACAGATAGAAGAATTTCTGCAATGGTATCGTTTATGAGGAAAGATTCTTGCAGGAATTCTCTGTGCTCCATTGTAGATGTAAGTACCTATTGTGTATCACTATATTTTTACATCAGCATGTATTTTGTTAATCGGCGTGAATCCAACCTTTATCTGATCTAAATTTAGTTGTAGCAAAATGTATGATTAAAGGCCACAATGTTGATTTTTGTAAGGAAAACTGCCTGGTAGTTTTGCATCCTGAGCCGCATGAGTGTACTATCTCATATCAGTGGGGTTGAATACTTTGGTTTTGTAGTGGGTTTTCAGTGTTTTTTTACTGTGTTGTCCTGTCGTATCCCTCGCTCTTACATCATACTCCCTCCGTCCAGATTAAATGTCGCAGAAATGGATAAAACTGGATGTATCTATAACTGAAATATGCCTAGACCCATCCATTTATTTCTAGATGGAGGGGATACATGTCAATATGTCATGCCTTTCTATTCTTCAGTACCTATTCCATCTCTGCTGTCGCATGTTTTATAACTGAATCACCATTCTTCTATATAAGGCATGCAAGGGGAAGACGGCTATGTTAGAATCTGAAGGGTTACAAACCAGGTCTTTGCAAAAGATCCAAACTCCAGGAGATAATAAACCAACTCCATTTTTCATAGATACTGCTCCAGCATAGAGAAACCCAACTCCCACTAATAATAAGCAGATTCCAATGGCCAAAGAACTAGTCCGCTCCAGTCCAGCAAAAGAATGTCAACTCCATTCTAATAAGCATGTGCGTATCCTCGCATCATGAAATCTTATAGCATTCTGATCATATTTTCTACATGTTTCTTACCCATCTCTCTTTTAGAAAATAAGGTTAAACGATAGAAGACTTCCTCCATTGGGATCGTATTCGAGGAAAATATCTTGTGGGAATTCTCTGTGCTCCAATGCTAATGTAAGTACCTGTTGTATATCACTATATTTTTACATCAACATGTATTTTGTTAATCGGCGTGAATCTAACCTTTATCTGATCTAAAATTAGTTGTAGCAAAATGTTAAAGGCGCCAATGTTGATTTTTGTAAGGAAAAGTGCCTGGTAGTTTTGCATACTGAGCGCATGAATGTACTATCTCATATCACGCACATTACTGAATTGTAGTGCTTCTCTGGTTGCCCATTCATTCATTGTGTCAATGTTGCTTTCGTACTACCTTACCTGGCTGATGATAGCTGTGCCATATTGTGTTAATTTGGTGTAGGCTAGTTGCCCAAACGTTCATTGTGTCAATGTTGCTTTCCTATTATCTGACTTGGCCAATGATAGCAATGCTAGTGTGTTAATTTTGTGCAGGCTGCTGAAGATAAGAAGACAAATCTGAAAACAGCAAGGCAACCCCATTGTTTCTTTCCAGTAAATCTAGGCCAGGTAATATGGCAATAACTCATGATTAGTCTGTTTGGTTCCCGTCCTAATTTATGTTATGATGCAGTGGTCGAGACACTCTCCACTATCAATAATACAAGCCTGCCAAAATCGCCATCTGAATCTGTTCAGTATCCTCTGTCTCGAATGCAAAGGAATAAATGTATGTTTGTGAACTAATTAATGGCTAAAGCAATGATGGAAATGGTGGATGAATCAGAGGTGCAGAGTTGTGCGACACAACAACTGATCAATGTTTTTAGAGACAGTGTAGCAAAGCAGCAAGAACTTGCCCACATGCTTATGGGCGTCATCTGTGCTGAGGTTGCACATTGTGACGTTGTAGATGGTTAGGTTCTGCTCATTTATTTGCACTGGCATCAATCTTTGATTGCCCAGTGGATGTAATTTCCTGTAATATATGCTGGATCTGCAACATTATTCCCTGTATGCTGTACCTTTGCTTGATTGGTTTCGGTCCTGTGCATAATTGCTCGTCGTAATGGGCTCAAATTATCTAATTGGGCCTAAAGACATGTACGAACTTTAGTGGGCCCATTAAGTTAATGGGCCGTTACTAGGCCGAAAGTTAATGGTCGGCCCTCTTGCCTCCCGAGTTGTTAACAGGCCGACATCGAAGCGGGCAACAGGTGGCCCCAATTTATTTCACAGACCGTTAACAGGCCGTTACTAAGTTTGGGCTACATATGGCCCAAATATACTGTAGGCCTTTAGCAGGCCGAAAGAGATAGCGGGCTTGTACTGGACCATGAAGAGCATGGGCCGCAAAGAGGCTGAAAGTCAGGTCGTATTGTAAATGGCCCAACTAGGTTGTGGGCCTTTAGCAAGCCGAAAGAGAAACCGGGCTGGTATTGGACCATGAAGGGCGTGGGCCATTAAAAGGCCAAAACTAAGGTCCGACTACAAATGGCCCAACTCATTTATGGTCCGTTAACAGGCTGAAAGGCACACAGGGCCGAGAATTGGCCCAACACTTAAATGGGTTGTTAAAAGGCCAAAACTCAGGTCCGACTACAAATGGCCCAACTGATTTATGGGCCGTCAACAGGCTGAAAGTGACACCGGGCCAGAAATTGGCCCAACACTTAAATGGGCCGCTAAAAGGCCGAAACTCAGGTCCGACTACAAATGGTCCATCAGATTCATGGGCCGTAGGCTGAAAGACACATCGGGCCGTAAATTAGCCCAACATTTAAATGGGTTGCTAAAAGTCTGAAAGATGTACATCTTGAAAATTGGCCCATCCATTACATGGGCCGTTAACAGGTCGAAATCTCATCAGGCCGATATTTAGCCCAAATATATAGCGGGCTGTTAACGGGCTCGAACTGACGATGGGCTGCAATGGTATCAAATCTTTAATGGGCCGTTGACGGGCCGAATTGGCACATCTCGTATGGGCCGTGGGCTTAAATGGACCTGACACAAGTAAGCCTATATGGGACAGCCTGCTAATTTTTACTGGGCCAGCCTTTTTCACCGGAATGGGCCACAGTTGGGCCATGCCACGTGTTGACCTATCATAGGTGCCTCCTGTCCAATGAGTGGATGACATCTGTCCCAACGGTGAGGCAACACGTGTTTCCTGCGGCCAATGATGATTTTACACGTGGAAAATCCCCATTGGTCCGGGCTGTTAACGGGTTATCGGATCCAAAACCGGACTTGATAGCTTAACGGCGTTCCGTTATGGTGGATGCCACGTGTTGGTCACCCTTGATGAAAGCACTTCTGTGACGCTTGATTTATTATCATGGAAGTGGACACTTCCGTGATGATAATTTTGGTAATGTCATGGAACACTTCTACGACAGCACAAGTATGACTATCTTGATTCTGTCATAAAATCGTCATGGATGTACATGTATGACAAAAAAACACGACCTACTGTGACAAACACGTATCATCACAGAAGTGTATTTTTTTGTAGTGTTAGTCACTGATACCAAGGTGGGATCCCCCACATCACCTCACACACTCCTCTCCCTTCGTTTCTCTAGACTCACTCCTTCTTGATTCTCGAGGAGCATCATGCAGACCAAACCATGTGCCTCCAGGGTGCGCTCATGCTCGTCGTCGGGTGTGGCATCGCCACACACCACCTCCTAAGCCGCCCACCATGCTAGACAACAACAACAACAACAACAACAACAATGGTGGCCATGACCGTGGTGGTCATGGATGTTGTCGTGTCTGTGGATGGCGGTGGCACACTCTAGCAATTGCCACCATGCATCCCTGGCCTGCCTGTCTCGGTATCTGGTGCCAATTCCTGAACCGGCTTCATCCAGGAGTGTTCCATGCCCTGGCACTCTGGACTCTAGCATGCTTGGCCCACGCCCTAGGACCCTGCATCAGCAGACGATGTATGCCACAACCTCCCTGTCAATGCTCAGTACGTATGGATACAACGGCTATGCATCTCCCCCTCCTGGCCACGGTCTCCTACTCGTCTACACTGCTCCTCCTCCTCCTATGCAGCAACATAGGCTCACTCCAGGATACGCTTCACAATGCCACAACCGGGACATCGTGCTCAGGTGGTACCTCTGACGGGTACATGTATTCAGGGGCCGCCTCCCACATGACCAACTCCTGGTAAACTTCAGTCCCTTCTACCCTCGACTTCCTTTCTCATATTATCGGTAGTGCTGAGAACCTCCCAATTGCTCATGCTGGTTCTGGCTCACTCCTCTCGGACACCTCTCCAATTCAATTACACAACATTATTGTCTTAGCGTCCCTGATCGAAAACCACCTTTCAGTATGTCAAATTTGTCATGATAATCCTGGTTTGGTTGAGTTTGACTTGTTTGATTTCTTTGTCAAGTACCTACGAACAAGGGCGGTCTCCTTTGTGATTCCACCAGGGATCTGTACTCCATGTCGGCAACCCATCCACCCACCTCGCATCCATTTGTCGATGTCATCACCATTGACCGCCTGCATCAGCCGCTCGACCACCCCGGACCTGCACACCTTTAGCACATTGCGAACTAGTTTCCCTTTAGTTTCAGTAAACTAGAGTTGCTCCCTTTCCATGCTTGTCGTGTTGCAAACATGTGCGCTTTCCTTTCCTATATTCTAGTAGTTGTACTAAAACCATTCCAGTTACTACATCTAGATGTGCTAACCTCTCCTGCTATTAGCATTTCTAGCTATCAATTTTACTTGGTAATTCTTGATGATTAAGTTCATTACGTCTAAACCACAAATTGATGTTCTTCCTATCTTGCATGATTTCTATGCCTATGCTCACACCAAGTTTTAGTTGCCGGTGCTCTCTGTCCAAACTGACAACAGTCGTGAGTTTGATATTCGTGCCTCATGCGAGCTCCTTGTGCTCCATGGCAGCATGCTCCGCCTATCGTGTTCATACACTATTCAACAGAATGGAAAAGCCAAGCACCCGTTGCGCACCTGAATGACAGCATGCGTGCTCTTCTTTTCCATGCCTTGATACCGTCGCATTTTTTGCCTGCCTCTGTTACACAAACACCGCCTCCACCGTGGGTCATAAGCTTGACTACCGATCAATTGCCTGCATTTTCTTCGATTACCCTCCTGACCACCACGGATACGCCTACTTTGATCAAGTATCTAAGAATATTCTCCCTTCATGCCATGTCTATTTTTGTGAGGATGTCTTCCGCTTCGCACGATCTCCTCCCATCGCACCACCAACACTACCACAACTTCGCACTCCGCCGGTCCTATAGGTTCCCCATCAGGCGCCCTATCGACACATTGTTTCGCCCATGCTCCATGGTCATTCAGCAGGAGTTGTGGGATCAGTGATGGAGGGCCTCCCCACGTCATCCCCGTGTGTGCCCCAGGCTCATTCAAACGTCATCTTTGGATCTGCGATGGATGGCTCCCACACCGCCAACTCATGTGCATGCGCCATCCATTCGAGTTGCACCTTCCCTTTATCATCAGATGGTGTTGGCTCCTTGTCATCAAGCGTGCCCACTAGAGATTCAATATCTCCATCCCATGCAGTCTGCCTACAATAGCTCATCAGCTTGCTCCATGATATGTCTCCAACGTATCTATAATTTTTGTTGTTTTACGCTATTATGTTATCAGTCTTGTATGCTCTATATGCCATTTTACATCATTTTTGTGGAATAACCTATTAACTTAGTGCCCATTGTCAGTTCCTTGTTTGGCCTATTTCTTTGTTTCACAGAAAAACCATATCAAACGAAGTCCAAACATGATGAAATTTTATGGTGATTTTTTTCTGGACCAGAAGAGACCCTAGAAGCTACAAGGATGCACCAGGCGATGATCGAGGGAGTCACAAGCTTAGGTGGCGCTCCCCCAAGGGGCATGAGATGTGAGCTTGTGAGTCCCACATGGCTCCATTTGCCCTAATTCCAAGGATATAAATTCAGAAATATTTTGAAAAAAACTAGAGTGAGACACAAAAAAATTATTCTGCCACCGCAAGCCTATGTTCTTCCATGATCCCATCTGGAGGCAATTTTTGATACTCTTCCAGAGGGGAAACCATTGGGGAGGCAATCTTCAGCGACCTTGTTGCCTCCATGATGATGTGTGAGTAGTTCCCACTGGACCTATGGGTCCATAGCAGTAGCTAGATGGCTCTCTCTCTCTCTCTCCCTCTCTCTCTCTCTCTGATCTTAAATACAATGATCTTTTCAGAGATCTATTCTATGTAAACTTTTGTGGTGCGTTTATTGGGATCCGACAAATTGTGGGTTTATGAGTTATTCATTGAAATTATTTGAGTCTTTTATGACGTTTATATATGTGTGATTTTATAGCCTTGTAATCCTCTCCGGTCTATTTATCTTCTTTGGACAAGTAGATTGGTTTATCTTTAGTGCAAGAGGTGCTTGGTAGTAGGTTCAATCTTGCGGTGTCCTTACCCTATGACAGGAGCAATTGCAAGAAACATATTTGTATTCCTGCTACTAAAGGTAAAACGACGGGGTTCGAACATATTAACTAGTCTTACTTTGTCTACATTATGTTGTCATGCTGCAATCATTACTCTGTTTCTTATGAACTTAATACCTTAAGATGCATGTTGGATAGTGGTCGAGGGGTGGAGTAATAGCAGTAGGCACCAGTAAGTTTAATGGGCTACTTTTCACGGACATAATGCCTATATATTGATCATGCCATGAGGAATCATCATAACTATGCACGATTCTATCAATTGCCCAACAGTAATTTGTTTACCCACCGTTGCTATGCTCATGAGAGAGATGCCTCTAGTGAAACTATGGCCCCCGGATTTGTTTTGCATATTTACTAAAACCCTAAAAAAATCTTGCTATTTTTATTTCCTTTTATTTCTATTTCTATTTTATATATCTACCGCTATCATATTTGTTCCTTGCAATTGTCGAGAACAAGGGGATTGACAACCCTCTTAGCTTCGTTGGGTGCAAGCATTTGCTTTATGTGTGTGCAGGTACCGCTTATCTTGTTTGTATGACATCTCCTATTGGTTCGATAAACCTTGGTTCTTAACTGAAGGAAATACTTTTTGCTACTACATGATAGGTCTCCAACATATCTATATTTTTTTATTGTTTCATGCTACTATATTAACAATCTTGTATGCTTTATATGCAATTTTATATCATTTTTGGGAACTAACCTATTAACCTAGTGCCCAGTGCCAATTCTTGTTTTTTTGCCTATTTTATTGTTTCACAGAAAAACTATACCAAATGAAGTCCAAACGCAATGAAACTTTACTGTAATTTTTTATGGACCAGAAGGGACTCAGGAAGCTTCGAGGTGAGATCATACGATGCACGAGAGGGCCACAAGCTCTGGTGGTCCGCCCCCACGCCACCCAGGATTGTGGGCCCTTGCAACTCCATTGTACCTAATTCCAAGCCTATAAATTCCCTAAAAATCCAAAACCACCAGAACGATACCCGAAACAATTATTTCGCTGCCGCAAGTCTCTGTTCTTCTGCGATCCCATATGGAGGCCTCCGTCGGTACTCTGCAGGAGGATGAATCTATCATGGAGGGCCTCTACATCAATCTTGCTGCACCACCGATGATGTGTGAGTAGTTCCATATAGGACCTATGGGTCCATAGCAGTAGCTAGATTGCTTCCCCTCTCTCTTTGATCTTCTATACAATGTCCTCTTCGGAGTTCTATTTGATGTAATCTTCTTTTGTGTTGCAATTATTTTTTGTTTATGATCAAATTGTTCACTGAAAGTAATTGAGTTATTTCTGAACTTTATTATATCTAATTGTTATAGTTATGTAATGCTTTCCGTTCTATGAGTTTTCTTTGGCCAAGTTGATGATTAGATCTTCAGTGGAAGTGGTGGATAGTAGTAGGTTCAATCTTGTGGTGTCCTCACCTCCTGACAAAAGGGGTAGCGAGGCATGGATTTGTATTTTTTCTACTAAGGATAAAACTACAGGGTTTGATCATATTGGTTGGCCTTATTTTGTCTACATTATGTCATCAGGCTTCAAGCATTACTCTGTTTGTTATGAACTTAATACGTAGAGAGGCAAGCATAGAAGTGCCCTCAAAGTGGAGTAATAGTAGTAGATGCAGATGGATGTTGGTCTACATGTCACGAACGTAATGCCTATGTACCGATCATGTTGAACAACGTCATAATTGTTTGCTTTCCTATTAGTTGCCCAACAGTAATTTGTGTACCCACCACTTGCTATGTTCTTGAGATAGATGCCTCTAGTTAAAGCTATGGCCCCCGGGTCCGTTCACTTCATATTACAAAAACCAAAAAACATTGCTCAATTTCTTATCTTTTATTTAGTTTTGTAATTTATATATCTACCACTATCAAAATTAATCCTTGCAATTAACGAGTACAAGGGGATTGACAACCCTCTTGCCTGCATTGGGTGTAAGTATTTGTTTGTGTGTGTGCAGGTACTGTCGACCTTTGTTTGCATGAATCTCCTATTGGTTTAATAACCTTTGTTCTCTACCGAGGGAAATACTATCTGCTACTATATTACTTCAGCCTTCCTCATCGGGGAAATACAACCGCCTATCACAAGTAGCACTACACTACTTCACCCTTCCTCTTCGGGAAATCCCATGCCTATCACAAGTAGCACCCCGCGTCGCATGGTGACACGTTCACAGGCCGACATCTTCAGGACTAATCCAAAACACTACAACATTGCCACTGCTTCATCTCATCATCCCTCTCTCCATTGCGAAGCTCTGTGCGAGTCACCATGCGCAATCCCAACTGGCTTCATGTAATGCATGCAGAGTTTGCCACGCTCGTTGGCAACAACACCTAGAAACTAGTTCCTCGACCACTAGGCACCAACTTGATAGCATGCAAGTGGGTATTCAAACACAAATTTCACACTGATCACTCCCTCAAGCGCTACAAAGAGCGGTGGGTGGTCCGCGGGTTCCATCACCGCACTGGCGTCCACTATGGAGAAACATTCTCGTCGGTGGTTAATTGAACCACCATACGCGTCATCGATGACCCACAAGTATATGGGATCAATCCTAGTCCTTTTGATAAGTAAGAGTGTCGAACCCAATGAGGACCAGAAGGAATCAATAAGCGGTTTTCAACCAGGTATTCTCTACAAATGTTGTAAAGTAGTTGTGACAGATAGTTTGATAGCAAGATAATTCATAGCAAGTAACAATTAAAAAAATTAACAAGGTGCGGCAGGATGGCCCAATCTTTTTTATTGCAAAGGACAAGCCAAAAGTACTTATTATAGTGAGAAAAGCGTTCTCAAGGACACATGGGAATTTGTTCTTGTTATCTTCATCACAGTTCATTGACTCATGTTCACTGCTTTGATATGTTGTTATGTGGGTGGACCGGTGCTAAGGTGTTGTTCTTACTTGATCAAACAACCTACTTATGATTACTCCCTCTCACAAGCATCCACAACTATAAAATAAGAATTAAGATAAATCAAACCATAGCATGAAACATATGGATCCAAATCAGTCCCTTACGAAATAATGCATAAACTAGGGTTTAAGCTTCTGTTACTCTCACAACCCATCATCAACTTACTAATCCCATAATGCCTCCCCGTAGGCCCAAGCATGGTAATGTGTCATGTAGTCGATGTTCACACAACATCACTAGAGGAAGAACAACATAACACAGCATCAAAACATTGAATGAAAACCAACTTCACATGAATACCTGTAACAAGACTTCTCCCATGTCCTCAAGAACAAATGGAACTACTCACAAATCATTTCATGTTCATGAATCATGATCAGAGGAGATAAATATATGATTAACAATGAACATATTATCTTCCACCAAATAAACCATCATATCTTAGGTGACGAACCCAAAAAATGTGACTGATGGCCTTTTTCAATGACAACCCAGATGTCACCTCTGATATGCCAATTTGTCACGGAAGGACATTTTTGGTGACGATAATCCGTCACTAGTGATCAGTCTGTGGGTTTGACCAGTCAAAGACTCGGACGAGTGGGGCTAGCAGTTTTTGATGTGGCTGCTTCCATGTGGGCCTGTCATTGGTTTTATCGCTGACGGTCCCGTCAATAATAAGTAGGGCTTCAGTTTTGATTGGTCAACGCTGCTGACATATGGGACAGAAGAAGGTGATGTGGCGGCTTACATGTGGGACCAGGCACTATTTTTTTGGTGATGATGTGTCATTTAACCGGTCAAAGATTTTGACATGTGGGCCCATTGTGAGGCACTAGTGGATGCTACCAAGTAGGTCCATTTGTGGGTGATGTTGCTTCTGACATGTGGGTTCATACCATTGTGACGGCATCCATAACCGTCACAGTTTGTAGGCGTAGTTAATTAGTTTAATATTGCAAAATTGGCGGGCATATTTGATACAAAAATGTAATATTTGACAATTTTAGTATGGGTCTATGCAAAATTTGAGTTTGAATGCAAATTAAGCTGTTGTGGCTTTTGTTAGACCGCAAACTTGAGAATTGTCAAACAGACTCACTACTGCAGGATGCCCAGTAGTGACGGGTGCAAAAAGTTCAGTAGTGGCAGGTGCAAAAAGCTCAACAGTGGCGGGCGAGCCTCTTAGGGCTGCTTCCCACTGACCTCCCGCCATTGCTGTAATGGCATACGTGGCAGGCGAGCACCCACTAGTGGTAGCACTATAACTGTGGAGGGTGGTGGGAATTGCCCGCCAGAGTTATCAATATCATTGTAGTGGCGGGCGGGCTTTTCAATGGTGGGCATCTTGGGGTCCCACCACTGCTGATGAAAGTATGTGAGGCAGGCACATATTAGCGCCCGTTGCTGATTATTGCTCTAGGCTAGAATGAAAAACGCTACCATGACAACATACATTATGCTGCCATTGGCAGCATTAGCCGATGCAAATAGAGAACGGTTCTCAATAAAAGAGAGGAAATCACGAATAAAACTGTTGGTAATGACTAAGGATAAATAACGAGAAGTACGTTAAGAATAAATGAGTAACAGAAATTACATCATCATTAAATATAGTCTGTTGATAAAGTTAAAGAACATAGTTAATAGGCCAAATATGTTCAATAAAGTTCTAGAGCTAGTACCATAAAGCAGTACATATATTTATGACATCCTGATCACCACTGAAAGTATGTACTACTGTGATTGTTGGACATCATATCACAAATAGATTTTGTTGCCGCCTACATGACCCTCCTCAAATTCGTTAAGAGATAGTAAGAACAACTTCCCAGCTTGCATCCCAAATTCTGTGGCAATGTCAATCCAATTTTGACTATGGAAATACATTCTCCCTCCCTCGTTGGTGAGAGTCAGGGTCAAGGGAATGCCATTTTTTAACTGCATCATCTCGAACTGAATCATGCACTCCACGTCGATGGGCAGGTTGGCAACATGCATGTACTCCTCCCTTCCCCAACAAGGTATACGTTGAGCATGATGAAAAGAAAACATAAATTAGACAATTGTGGGTGCAACATTATGAAACCATAAGCTATAACACTAATTAAATGGAACATACCGCCCACTCCATAAATTCGTCATGAAGATCTACACAGATCTCATTGCAAGTGAGGTGAACCTTGTTACATGCACCCAGCCTCGTGCTGCCACACAAGTGGTTGGTTCATTGCCTATGTTTATGTTATGGAATAATTCTATAAGTTATAGTTCAAAATAAGCAATAAAACTTGTGGATGGACGAAAAAATGGGCATGACTTATGCTATAAATGAAACATTTAGTGTCAGAAATGTTGTAAAATGGAAATTAATCAATGTTTCACGATATTTTCTACACTCTTTTGAAGCCATGTATTGTTGGAGCACTCCAGATAAATATGCATGTGAATATTAATACGGATAACACATGGATAGAATAAAATGCTACCAATTATGTAAATATATTAAACATCAACCAATATTAAAGACTATGCATGGACAAGAAAAACTGGGCATGACTTGTGCTAAAAACTGAAACATTGAGTGTCTGAAATGTCGCGAAACAAAAATAAATCAACATTTTGTGATATTTTCTACACTCTTTTGAAGTCCTATATTGTTGTGGCACTCCAAATAATTATGCATGTGAATATTCATACATATAAGACATGGATAGAATAAAAGGATACCAATTATGTAAATATATTAAACAACAACCAATATTGAAGATTATGGATGGACAGGAAAATTAGGCATGACTTGTGCTAAAAAATTAAACATTGAGTGTCTAAAATGTTGCAAAACGGAAATTAATCAATGTTTCGCGATATTTTCTACACTCTTTTGAAGCAATGTATTGTTGTAGCACTCCAATTAAATATACATGTGAATATTCATACGGATAAAACATGGATAGAATAAAAGGCTACCAATTATGTAAATATATTAAACATCAATCAACATTAAAGACTATGGATGGACAGGAAAAACTGGTCATGACTTGTGCTAAAAACTGAAACATAAGTGTCTGAAATATTTCCAAACGAAAATTAATCAACGTTTCGTGATATTTTGTACACTCTTTTGAAGCCCTATATTGTTGTATCACTCAAAATAAATATGCATGTGAATATTCATACGGATAAGACATTGATAGAATAAAAGGCTACCATTTTTATGTAAATATATTAAACATCAACCAATATTAAAGAATATGGATGGACAGGAAAAAATGGGCATGACTTGTGCTAAAAATGAAACATTGAGTGTGTGAAATGTTACAAAATGGAAATTAATCAACGTTTCACGATAATTTCTACACTCTTTTAAAACCCTTTATTGTTATAGCACCCCAAATAAATATGTATGTGAATATTTATACAGATAATACATGGATAAAATAAAAGGCTACCATTTACATAAATATATTAAACATCAACCAATATTAAAGACTATGGATGGACAGAGAAATTTGGTATAACTTATGCTAAAACTGAATCCGTACTAATGCGAATCATCTACTAATGTGAGTCTAAACACCTAACATTCATTTTTATTATGAATCTAACCGGCTTGTTACTAGTTACTTGTTATAAAATTCATCTACTAATGTGAATCTAAACAGTAGCATTCATTTACAATCTATAAATATGTTAATCTATAAATGTGTGAATCAAATCTAAAGTTCATCTATTTAAAAATATTACAATCACTAACATTCATCTACATACATGGATCTAATACTAATATTCAACTACAATATATATATATATATATATATATATATGTGTGTGTGTGTGTGTGTGTGTGTGTGTGTGTGTGTGAATCTAGTACTGATATTCAACTAAAATTTACAAACATTACTTACCAGTACACTGCTTGAGCGCGAGGCGGAGGAGGGATCAATACTGGCCTCGGAGGTGGCGGAGTTGGCTGGTGGCGGCGGTGTCAGGCCCCTGCTTCTAGTGGAGGAAGCCATGGCGTCCCGGGATGGCAGAGGAGGAGGCCACGATGACGAGGGGGGCATGGTAGAGGAGGGCTTCGGCAACAAGGGGGAAGCGACATAGGAGGGTCCCAGCAGAGAAGGGCTGCAGCGAAGAAGGGCTGCAGTAAGGAAGGGCCGGGCTGTGCTAGCGAGGGGGCGGAATGGAGGAGGGCCCGACGAAGAGGGTGGCCGCAGTGGCGAGCATGGCGCAATGGAGAAGGAGGGGCGCAACGGTGGTGAGGAACGGGGTTGCGGGCGAGGGATGCGGAGAATCGAGAAGATAAGATTTGAAACTTCCCCTTTGCAAGAGGGATGGGTGGTTTTGGGGGGGGGGAGTGAAACTCTCGTGGACGAGTGTAGAAGTAGCGGGCATAAGTAGAGACCCGCCACAACTATATTCTGCTAACAGTGGACATCGGGCAAGGCCAACTAGTGGCAGTTGCTAGGAGACGACCGCCACTGCTCTTTCACGTACCTATGACAGGAGCATACCCGCGCCTGCTGCTGGTGAGTTATGGAAAAAAGCCCATACATAAGATTTTACATGTGCCGGCGTGACGATGCGCCTGCCACTGATGTTCAATTGGTTGTGGCGGTCGCATTTTATTACTCGCCACTACAAACGTTCCAAAATAGTTGCGGCAGGTGCCATGCCATGCCCGCCACTCATTTGAGTTCACCTATAAGGCTTTTCCCAGTAGTGGATGTCTAAGACATTATAATAACCAACCATGCTACAGAGCTGTAGTACAAAATTTAGACACATGACTCGGTTTCATTGCTCAGATGTACTCACAGGCTCCTATGATGCAATCCTGGCGATGAGCTTTAGCATTTCATCAATATTATCAAGCCTCTTTTTGAGAACCAAGGTTTTCTCTTCCTTCACATTCTTGAAGAGTTCAGATTCTTCCTGTTGCTCTACATGGGCAATGTTCATTGAATCAAGATGGTTATGCAGATCTAACATGCACAATTTTGTACCTTGAATTTCAGCTTGTTGCTCTAACAGGGCATTCTTGACATCTTCTAGTAGTTTTTGGTGCTCTGCAAGGGTAATCTTCACAAATTCTTGGCCATGTTGCATATCTGACACGAGATGCTTCACACCTTCGCGTTCTATCTCATGCTCTACAAGGCCTTCTTCACAACTTGTAGTTGTAGCTGATGCCATGCCAAGGCCTTCTTCATAGCATGTAGTTCATCATGCTGGTTTACCATGGCATGCTCGACGGCTTCTAGTTGTTCCTGATGCATTGCTAGGGGATTTACGACTGAATCTGGATGTTATTTCTGGGGCAAAATACTTGTCATAATTTCATCATTTGAGGATCCTAACTTTCCCTCCAAATAAAATTTATGGAGGTTACAACCTGTAGAAGAATTCCAAATTGTAGATGCATCAACCACAATATACTGCTAGGGTGAACAAAGACACTCTTACTAATTCAAAAGTGTTTACATAAAAGAGTTAATGTACTCACCAGTTGAGCCCATTTCTCTTTGATGTGCTTGAGCTTGGGGGTACATCTATAGTTAGGGACATCAATTTTTCAAACTCCTCATGTACCATCTGTATACCCTTAGTCACTACTTCAAGTTGTTGCTGATAATATTCCAGCCATAATATAATTGAGGACATTAAATTGTAGGCAATTTAAATTATGTATGCATTGTTAGGCAAGTAAACATTCTAACCATAGATGCAGACACTACAAAAAAAGACACATCCGTGACATTTCGGCCCAAAGGAAAAAATAAATTGTCATGCTTATGACACTTCTATGACGATAATTGTGACAAAACACGGTATCGTCACAGATGTGGTGGGCTCCTACTTCTATGACAAAAAAATCATGACAGAAAATGGGCTTTTTGTCATGTGAGGGCCAGAGACGCACCTGCATGACATTCTTTGGGCCATCCATGATGGAAAAAATCATGGTAGAAGCAAGGGCGAGGAATATTTCGGGGAGTTCCCGGTTACAGTGGGTGGTCGGGGTCGAGCGATGCACGGAGGTTTACGCATTTCTCTCGTATATGTATGTGCGTGTGTGCGAGGCGTTGGGCTCTAACTAAACCTGAGTGAGGCATTCACTTACTGAACCCGAGCGATTGCACTAGCTAGGTTACTGAACCCGAGCGGTCGATCCCTTGGCTGATAACTGAACCTAAGCGATTCCTTTGCTACTGATGCTAACTGAACCCGAGCGACCAATCATTGCTGCCGCTGACTGAAGCTACTCGAATGTGCTACCTCTTAGTGAATAGTAAACGTGGGCATTGGTTGAACGAGTCGAGACGTACATGGTTGGGGTTGGATGAACAATTCCCGGTGGGGGTTGGATGAACAAGACCCCATGGTAGTAGGTAGGCCATTGTCGCTGGATGAACAGGACCACAAGAGGAGGCCTCCACAGCCGAGCTGGTTGGGGGTGAATGAACAGGACCCCGTGGAGGGCTAGATGAACAATAGCCCGTGGATGAACAGTAGCTAGTGGAGGCAAGAAAGACACGGTGGATGAACAGTGCAGGTGGAGGCTGAAGGAAGTCGATGGTGGGTGAACAGTAGCCCATGGAGTACCGTTTTGCGGTACGCCACACTCCTCCCGATGAACAGGACCCCGTTTCGACCATACGCGCTCCAACACAAGTCTATTTCCTCCATTTTATGGTACGCCAGACCCCTCCCAATGAACAAGATGTCGTTTCGACTGTAGCCGACCGAACAGAAGGTCGTTTCCTCCGTACTGTGGCACGCCAGACTCCATTTCGGTTTTTCCGTCTAAGAAGGTTGGCTCCCATTGAACAAGACGCATTCGGACCCAGTCTGTTGCCTCCCGATGAACATGATGTTGTTTCTCCGTTCTGACCTTGCCGGTTGGCTGCCCGATGAACAGCACGCCGTTGGTGTCGTCCGTTGCCTCTCCATGTACACGAGCCCTGGCCATACGTATGTGCGAGTAGGCGTTCGAGACCCCGCCCGTATGTACCTATGTGGCCGTATTTCTTGGCATGTGGCTGTACGTACATTTACAGATGTCTACTATGCAACTTTATTCTTGTAGACCCGTGTTGTGCCTCCAAGCGTAGAGTTTTGTAAGACAGTAGCAATTTTCCCTCAAGTGGATGACCTAAGGTTTATCAATCCGTGGGAAGCGTAGGATGAACATAGTCTCTCTCAAGCAACCCTGCAATCAAATACAAGAAATCTCTTGTGTCCTAACACACCCAATACAATAGCAAATTGTATAGGTGCACTAGTTCAGTGAAGAGATGGTGATAAAAGTGTAGTATGGATAGTAGATATGAGTTTTTGTAGTGCGAACAATAAAAAACAACAAGGTATTAAATGATAAAACGGAGCACAAACGGTATTGCAATAATGGAAAATGAGGCCTAGGGTGCATACTTTCACTGTGCAATCTCTCAACAATGCTAACATAGTTGGCTCATATGATTATCCCTCAAAGTGCAATAAGAAATCACTCTGATTTCCTATTAGCGGAGAACAAAAGATAGAAATTTTTTGTAGGGTACGAAACCACCTCAAAGCTATTCTTTCCTATCAATATATCCTAGAGTTCATACTTAAATAACAGCAAGCTATTCTTTCCGACCGATCTAATCAAGAGTTCGTACTAAAATAACACCATATGATACACATCAACCAACTCTAATGTCACCTAGATACCCCAATGTCACCGCGAGTGATACGTCTCCAACATATCTATAATTTTTGATTGTTCCATGCTATTATATTACCCCTTTTGGATGTTTATGGGCTTTATTTTACACATTTATATCATTTTTGGGACTAACCTACTAACCGGAGGCCCAGCCTGTATTGCTGTTTTTTTTTTGCCTATTTCAGTATTTCGAAGAAAAGGAATATCAAACGGACTCCAAACGGAATGAAACCTTTGGGAGCGTGATTTTTGGAACGAACGTGATCCAGAGGACTTGGAGTGCAAGTCAAGAAGCAGCTGAGGCGGCCACGAGAGGGGAGGGTGCGCCCCTTGTCTCGTGGGCCCCTCGGGCGACCACCGACGTACTTCTTCCTCCTATATAAGCCTACGTACCACGAAAACATCCAGGGATCCAACGAAACACAATTTCCACCGCCGTAACCATTTGTATCCGCGAGATCCCATCTTGGAGCCTTCGTCGGCGCTCCGCCGGAGGGGGAATCGACCATGGAGGGCTTCTACATCAACACCATGGCCCTTCTGATGAGTTGTGAGTAGTTTACCACAGACCTTCAGGTCCATAGTTATTAGCTAGATGGCTTCTTCTCTCGTTTTGGATCTCAATACAATGGTCTCCCCCTCTCTTGTGGAGATCTGATGAATTGTGGGTTTATGATCAAGTTTATCTATGAGAAATATTTGAATCTCCTCTGAATTCTTTTATGTATGATTGAGTTATCTTTGCAAGTCTCTTTCAATTATCAGTTTGGTTTGGCCTACTAGATTGATCTTTCTTGCCATGGGAGAAGTGCTTAGCTTTGGGTTCAATCTTGCGGTGTCCATACCCAGTGATAGAAAGGGTTGCAAGACACGTATTGTATTGTTGCCATCGAGGATAAAAAGATGGGGTTTATATCATATTGCATGAGTTTATCCCTCTACATTGTCATCTTGCTTAATACGTTACTCTGTTCTTTATGAACTTAATACTCTAGATGCAGGCAGGAGTCGGTCGATGTGTGGAGTAATAGTAGTAGATGCAGGCAGGAGTCGGTCTACTTGTTGCGGACGTGATGCCTATATACATGATCATGCCTAGATAATCTCATAATTATTCGCTTTTCTATCAATTGCTCGACAGTAATTTGTTCACCCACCGTAATACTTATGCTGTCTTGAGAGAAGCCTCTAGTGAAACCTATGGCCCCGGGGTCTATCTTTTATCATATTTGCTTTCAATCTACTTTTATTTGCATCTTTACTTTTTGCATCTATATTATAAAATACCAAAAATATATTTATCTTATCATACTATCTCTATCAGATCTCACTTTCGCAAGTGGCCGTGAAGGGATTGGCAACCCCTTTATTGCGTTGGTTGCGAGTTCTTTGTTTGTTTGTGTAGGTGCGTGGGACTTTTGAGGAGCCTCCTAATGGATTGATACCTTGGTTCTCAAAAACTAAGGGAAATACTTACGCTACTATTGTTGCATCACCCTTTCCTCTTCAAGGAAATCCAACGCAAGCTCAAGACGTAGCAGCGAGTACCCGTGAGTTAATTATACGATATGTATCAAACAATTTCAGATTCATAATACTCAATCCACACAAAGAACTACAAGGGGACCTCGAAGTTTCTATCGGAGAAAAGATAATAAAAACATGCATCAACCCCTATGCATAGACTACCCCAATATCACCTCGGAATCCGCAAGTTGAGTGCCATAACATATATCAAGTGAATCAAAATAATACCCCATTGTCACCACGGGTATTCATATGCAAGACATATATCATGTGTTCTCAGATCTGAACATTCAATCTGACAAGACAAAACTTCAAAGGGTAAAGATTCAATTCATCACAACAAGTGTAGAGAGGGGAGAAACATCATATGATCCATCTATGTTAACAAAGCCCATGATACGTCAAGATCGTGAATCTCATGATCGCGCGCGAGAGAGATTAAACACATAGCTACTGGTGCAAACCCTCATCCCTGAGGACGGACTACTCCCTCCTCACCGTGGTAGCCGCCGGGATGATGAAGATGGCCATCGGAGATGATTCCCCCCTCCGGCAGGGTGCCGGAACGGGGTCCCGATTGGTTTTCGGTGGCTACAGAGGCTTGCGGTGGTGTAACTTCCGATCTAGGGTCTCCCCGAGGGTTTTTGAAATATTTGAGAATTTATAGGGCGAAGAAGGCGTATGGGAGGCCACCGAGGTGGGCACAACCCACCAGGGCGCGCCTGGGGGCCTAGGCGCGCCCTGGTGGGTTGTGCCCCCCTCGGGGCACCCCGCAGGTGCTGCTCTGGCTCAATGGTTCTCTTCTGGTCCATAAAAAAATCATCAAAAAGTTTCACGGTGTTTGGAGAACTTTCATTTCTGCACAAAAAACAACACCACAGTACTTCTGCTGAAAGCAGCATCAGTCTGGGTTAGTTTCATGCAAATCATACCAAAACCATATAAAATTATTGCAAACATGGCATAAATACTTCATAAGTTATAGATATGTTGGAGACGTATCAGCATCCCCAAGCTTAATTCCTACTCGTCCTCGAGTAGGTAAATGATAAAATAAATAATTTATCAAGTATGAATGCTAGCAAAGTGCACAAGTTTGATCAATGACAATTTCAATCACTTTTCCTAGCATCATAACAATAATTCTTTCTTATAAAACTTCTGATGTTATAGTAGCAACCAATTCACATGTTAAGGTCCAAACAATGAATTCTCTTGAAACTCACCAACCTATGTTCTCTGTAACCAAGCAATTGTAATTCAACTTATTCAATAAAGTCTAAGTAAGAGCTCCACATACTCAACCATCATATAGTATTCTAATATTGCTAACACTCACCACATACACATGAGCAAAACGTTTCAACCGGACACATAGAAAGATAGGGGCTTCTAGTTTCGCCTCCCAACGTACTCAGCTCAAGGATGATGTCAACTATAATAACTTATGCTACCTATATTTAACAGGACATATGTGCCTAGATCTTTCCTCACCACATGATGCTTGCCAAAGGAGAAAATAAAAAGGAATAGAGAGAAAAACTTTGACTCTTTGCATAAAAGTAAATACATTAAAGTAAAAGATAAGCCCTTCGTAGAGGGAAGCAGAGGTTGCCATGCGCTAATTTGCGGAAAAAATGTTCCCCCTGGCAGCTGGGACCCACCAGCTTGACCATGTTGACCACGCCACGCCGAGAGAACCAAGGCGGTGGACGACTGTGAGGCCTAGGAAGGGAATGACTTGGAGCCGGGGAAGACTCGGCAATTGTTTACCATGCGGAGGGGAGTATGAGCGTTTACTGGTTGGGTTGCAGTGTGAGGCTGCCGTCGCCAAAGAATAACATGAGGTCTGGTTGAGTAGAGGGATGGCTAGGCCAGCGATGGGACTAGGGTGGGGAGGTGACGCCTGCATGGCAGCAGAGCCGACCACGGGAGGCAGGAGCAGGTGGCACGACCGGCGCTGGTTTGGGTGGCTGGAGCAAGAAGACGAGAGGTTGAAGAAGCACTATGGCTGTTAGATGAACATCGTACGGTCAATGGAGCTAGAATCGTTCATATTGACTAAGTTGACAAAGCCCTCCGTCTGCGTCAACTTAGTAGGCCCACAAGTCAGCCTCCAACTATGGTGGGTCCCAGCTAGTAGGGGGTATTCATTTTTTGTGCGTAATAAGGAGGCACTTCCTTGCATGCGAAGACATAGCTGGTAGGTCCGAGCTGTCAGCGAGAGGAATGTTTTTTCGCAAAATATAGAGGCCCTTTCGGTGGGTCCCCATTGTCAGGTGGAGGAATCATTATTTTGCACATAATAAGGAGCCACTTCCTTGCGTGCGGCCGTGGACCCAGCTGTCAGCCTCTCCACGTACAATCCTCTTCTGATGGATATTATTTGTTGACCACGCCGCGCCGAGAGCTAGCACCAGCGCGGTGGATGATAGCGAGGCATAGGAAGGGAACGACACGGAGCTAGGGAAGACTCGACAGTTGTTTCCCACGCGGAGGGGAGTACGAGGGTTTACTGGTTCTTCCATCGCCGGAGAATAACAACAGGTGTGGGTGAGTAGAGGGATGGCTAGGCCAGCAATGGGAGTAGGGTGGGGCGGTGAGGCCTGTGTGCTACCTCTTGAGCATGCGTTGGTTTTCCCTTGAAGAGGAAAGGGTGATGCAGCAAAGTAACGTAAGTATTTCCCTTAGTTTTTGAGAACCAAGGTATCAATCCAGTAGGAGGCTACACTGAAATCCCTCGTACCTGCACAAACAAATAAAAACCTTGCAACCAACATGATAAAGGGGTTGTCAATCCCTTCACAGCCACTTGCAAAAGTGAGATCTGATAGAGATAATAAGATAAATATTTTTGGTATTTTTATGATATAGATTGGAAAGTAAAGATTGCAAAATAAAATAGATCAGAAACTTATATGATGGAAAATAGACCTGGGGGCATAGTTTTCACTAGTGTCTTCTCTCAAGATAGCATAAGTATTACGGTGGGTGAACAAATTACTGTCGAGCAATTGATAGAAAAGTGCATAGTTATGAGAATATCTATGCATGACCATGTATATAGGCATCACGTCCGCGACAAGTAGATCGAAACGATTATGCATCTACTACTATTACTCCACACATCAACCGCTATCCAGCATGCATCTAGAGTATTAAGTTCATAAGAACAGAGTAACGCATTAGGCAAGATGACATGATGTAGAGGGATAAACTCAAGCAATATGATAGAAACCCCATCTTTTTATCCTCGATGGCAACAATACAATACGTGCGTTGCTGCCCCTGCTGTCACTGGGAAAGGACACCGCAAGATTGAACCCAAAGCTAAGCACTTCTCCCATTGCAAGAAAGATCAATCTAGTAGGTTAAACCAAACTGATAATTCGAAGAGACTTGCAAAGATAACAAATCATACATAAAAGAATTTAGAGGAGATTCAAATATTGTTCATAGATAATCTTTATCATAAACCCACAATTCATCGCATCTCAACAAACACACCGCAAAAAGAATTACATCAAATAGATATCCAAGAAGATCGAGGAGAACTTGTATTGCGATCCAAAGAGAGAGAAGAATCCATCTAGCTAATAACTATGGACCCAAAGGTCTGAGGTAAACTACTCACACATCATCGGAGAGGCTATGGTGTTGATGTAGAAGCCCTCCGTGATTGATTCCTCTCCGGCGGAGCGCCGGAAAAGGCCCCAAGATGGGATCTCACGGGTACAGAAGGTTGTGGCGGTGGAAATAGGGTTTCGTGATGCTCTTGGATGTTTTCAGGGTATATGAGTATATATAGGCGAAAGAAGTCGGTCAGGGGAGCCATGAGGGGCCCATGAGGGTGGGGGCACACCTACCCCCCTGGGCGCGCTCTCCTGCCTCGTGGCCACCTTGTTGCTTCCTTGACGTCCACTCCAAGTCTCCTGGATTGAGTTTGTTCCAAAAATGATTCTCCCAAAGGTTTCATTCCGTTCGGACTCCATTTGATATTCCTTTTCTGCGAAACACTGAAATAGGCAAAAAAATAGCAATTTGGACTGGGCCTCCGGTTAATAGGTTAGTCCCAAAAATAATATAAAAGTGTATAATAAAGCCCAATAAACATCCAAAACAGGTAATATAATAGCATGGAACAATAAAAAATTATAGATACATTGGAGACGTATCAAGCATCGCCAAGCTTAATTCCTGCTCATCCTCGAGTAGGTAAATGATAAAAATAGAATTTTTGATGTGAAATGCTACCTAGCATAATTCTCAATGTAATTTTCTTTATTGTGGCATGAATGTTCAGATCCGAAAGATTCAAGACAAAAGTTTAATATTGACATAAGAGTAATAATACTTCAAGCATACTAACAAAGTAATGATGTCTTCTCAAAATAACATGGCCAAAGAAAGTTATCCCTAAAAAATCATATACTCTGGCTATGCTCTATCTTCATCACACAAAATATTTAAATCATGCATAACCCCGGTTTTAGCCAAGCAATTGTTTCATACTTTAGTATTCTCAAACTTATTTCAATCTTCACGCAATACATGAGCATGAGCCATGGACATAGCACTATAGGTGGAATAGGATGGTGGTTGTGGAGAAGACAAAAAAGGAGAAGATAGTCTCACATCAACTAGGCGTATCAACGGGCTATGGAGATACCCATTAATATATATCAATGTGAGTGAGTAGGGATTGCCATGCAACGGATGCACAAGAGCTATAAGTGTATGAAAGCTCATCAAAACAAACTAAGTGGGTGTGCATCCAACTTGCTTGATCACGAAGACCTAGGGCAATTTGAGGAAGCCCATCATTGGAATATACAAGCCAAGTTCTATAATGAAAAATTCCCACTAGCATATGAAGGTGACCACATAGGAGACTCTCTATCATGAAGATCATGGTGCTACTTCGAAGCACAGATGTGGTAAAAGGATAGTAACATTGTCCCTTCTCTCTTTTTCTCTCATTTTTTTGGTGGGCTTCTTTGGCCTCTTTTTTTTATTTGGGCTTCTTTGGCCTCTTTTATTTTTTATAAAGTCTGAAGACTCATCCCAACTTGTGAGGGAATCATTTCTTCCATCATCTTTTCCTCACATGGGACAATGCTATAATAATGAAGATCATCACACTTTTATCTACTTACAACTCAAGAATCTTAGAACAAAATATGACTCTATGTGGATGCCTCTGGCGGTGTACCAGGATAATGAATCAAGAGTGACATGTATGAAAGAATTATGAATGGTGGCTTTTGCCACAAATACAATGTCAACTACATGATTATGCAAAGCAATATGACAATGGTGGAGTGTGTCTAATAAACGTAATGGTGGAAAGTTGCATGGCAATATATCTCGGAATGGCTATGGAAATGCCATAATAGGTAGGTATGGTGGCTGTTTTGAGCATGGTATATGGTGGGTGTATGATACCAGCGAAAGTTGCGCGACACAAGAGAGGCTAGCAATGTTGCAAGGGTGAGAGTGCGTATAATCCATGGAATCAACATTAGTCATGAAGAACTCACATACTTATTGCAAAAATCTACTAGTTATCAAAACAAAGTACTACACACATGCTCCTAGGGAAAGGGTTGGTAGGAGTTAACCATCACGCGATCCCGACCTCCACAAGGAAGACAATCAATAAGTAAATCATGCTCCAACTTCATCACATAACGGTTCACCATACGTGCATGCTACGGGAATCACAAACTTTTAACACAAGTATTACTCAAATTCACAACTACTAAACTAGCATGACTCTAATATTACCATCCTCATATCTCAAAAAATCATCAAGTATCAAAACTTCTCATAGTATTCAATGCACTTTATATGATAGTTTTATTATACCTATCTTGGATGCTCATCATATTAGGACTAAAATTTTAACCAAAGCAATTACCATGTTGTTCTAAAGGACTCTCAAAATAATATAAGTGAAGCATGAGAGATCAATAATTTCTATAAAATAAAACCACTGCCGTGCTCTAAAAAGATATAAGTGAAGTACTTAGAGCAACATTATCTAGCTCAAAAGATATAAGTGAAGCACATAGAGTATTCTAATAAATTACGATTCATGTGTGTCTCTACCAAAAGGTGTGTACAGCAAGGATGGTTGTGGTAAAATTAAAAGGAAGGACTCAAATCATACAAGACGCTCCAAGCAAAACACATATCATGTGGTGAATAAAAATATAGCATCAAGTAAAGTTACTGATGGACGAAGACGAAAGAGGGGATGCCTTCCGGGGCATCCCCAAGATTAGGCTTTTGGTTATACTTGAATTTTACCTTGGGGTGCCTTGGGCATCCCCAAGCTTAGGCTCTTGCCACTCCTTATTCCATAATCCGTCAAATCTTTACCCAAAAACTTGAAAACTTCACAACACAAAACTCAACAGAAAATCTCATGAGCTCCGTTAGCAAAATAAAACAAACCACCACTTTAAGGTACTGTAATGAACTCATTCTTTATTTATATTGGTGTTAAACCTACTGTATTCCAACTTCTCTATGATTCATACCCCCCGATACTAGCCATAGATTCATCAAAATAAGCAAACAACACATGAAAAACAGAATCTGTCAAAAACAGAACAATCTGTAGAATCTATAACTTTCTAATACTTCTGGAACCCCCAAAATTCTACCAAAATAGCAAGTCCTATATAATTTGTTTATTAATATTCTGAAAAAAGAATCAACTGAAAATCACGGTTCTGTGATTTATGAAAATTATTCTCGTTCGTGCAAAAGTTTCTATTTTCAGCAAGATCAAATTAACTATCATCCAAGATGATCCTATGGGTTTTACTTGGCAAAAACACTAATTAAAACATAAAACCACATCTAACCAGAGGCTAGATGAATTATTTATTACTAAACAGGAACAAAAAGCAAAGGACAAAAATAAAATTGGGTTGCCTCTCAACAAGCGCTATCGTTTAACGCCCCTAGCTAGGCATAAGAACAAGAATAGATCTAAGTATTATCATGTTTGTTGTTGGGAAAGAAAAGAGAAAATTTCTTATCTATAGCATTTATCTTTCTATTTTGAGAAAGCACGTGGCCATTAATGGTGGAATAAAGATTAAGCACGCTACAGAAATTTTCATCTAAGCTAGCCTTCATTTCTTTGATAATTTCATTTTGATAAAAGCACAAAAGAGAGGTGGATTCAACCTTCTCACCCATGGGGTGCCCAAATATAGTTTTCATTTTTCATAGGTATCTATGGGATCCCCCTCAATAAAACCTTCTTCAAAAATAGAATCTTAAACTTGCTTGAATGAAGAGGGTAAGCCAACATAAATTTTTTTAGGTATATCTCAGTTTGATATTGAGGCACATAGCTAGCTCGAATCCTTAATAATATAACCCAAGCATCTTTTAAAGACTCATCAAGTAAATAACGAAAAATTCCGGGATCATCTTCATCGAAATTATTCAAACCCTCATTGATAACCCTGGTAGGTCTTTCCATAGCATCATTATTTAGGAGCCTAGAGAGGACAGAGGAACTATCCAAAGTATTAAAAACCGGGAGAGAACCCTTAGCCCTTTTTGATTCGTCCATGGCGAAAGAAAAACAAACGGGAAAGAGGCGAATAAAACAGCAAAGGTGAAGTGGGGAGAGGAAAACGAGAGGCAAATGGCAAATAATGTAATGCGAGGGATAAGAGTTTGTGATGGGTACTTGGTATGTCTTGACTTGTGCGTAGACTACCCGGCAACGGTGCCACAAATCCTTCTTGATACCTCTTGAGCATGTGTTGGTTTTCCCTTGAAGAGGAAAGGGTGATGCAGCAAAGTAGCATAAGTATTTCCCTCAGTTTTTGAGAACCAAGGTATCAATCCAGTAGGAGGCTACACTCAAATCCCTCGTACCTGCACAAACAAATAAGAACCTTGCAACCAATGCGATAAAGGGGTTGTCAATCCCTTCATGGCCACTTGCAAAAGTGAGATATGATAGAGATAATAAGATAAATGTTTTTAGTATTTTTATGATATAGATTGGAAAGTAAAGATTACAAAATAAAATAGATCGGAAACTTATATGATGGAAAATAGACCCGGGGGCCGTAGGTTTCACTAGTGGCTTCTCTCAAGATAGCATAAGTATCACGGTGGGCGAACAAATTACTGTCGAGCAATTGATAGAAAAGTGCATAGTTATGAGAATATCATGTATATAGGCATCACGTCCGCGATAAGTAGATCGAAACGATTCTGCATCTACTACTATTACTCCACACATCAACCGCTATCCAGCATGCATCTAGAGTATTAAGTTCATAAGAACAGAGTAACGCATTAGGCAAGATGACATGATGTAGAGGGATAAACTCAAGCAATATGATATAAACCCCATCTTTTTATCCTCGATGGAAACAATACAATACGTGCCTTGCTTCCCCTGCTGTCACTGGGAAAGGACACCGCAAGATTGAACCCAAAGCTAAGCGCTTCTCCCATTGCAAGTGAGGGAGTCCTGGACTAGGGGGTGTCCGGATAGCCGAACTATCATCATCGGCCGGACTCCAAGACTATGAAGATACAAGATTGAAGACTTCGTCCCATGTCCGGATGGGACTTTCCTTGGCGTGGAAGGCAAGCTTGGCGATACGGATATGTAGATCTCCTACCATTGTAACCGACTCTATGTAACCCTAGCTCTCTCCGGTGTCTATATAAACCGGATGGTTTTAGTCCGTAGGACAACAACAATAACAACAATCATACCATAGGCTAGCTTTTAGGGTTTAGCCTCCTTGATCTCGTGGTAGATCTACTCTTGTAATGCCCACATCATCAATATCAATCAAGCAGGACGTAGGGTTTTACCTCCATCAAGAGGGCCCGAACCTGGGTAAAACATCGTGTCCCTTGTCTCCTGTTACCATCCGCCTACACGCACAGTTCAGGACCCCCTACCCGAGATCCGCTGGTTTTGACACCGACATTGGTGCTTTCATTGAGAGTTCCTCTGTGCCGTCGCAATCAGGAAGGATGCCTCCTCCCGTCTTTAAAGACGGTACCGTTGCCAAAGGAGCTTTGGCCGCTGGTCAAGCTATCCAGCTAGGTGGTTTTCTTATGACCGCCTGTTCGGCCACCGCTTCGACGATGACCTCTCGGGTCATCAAAAGCGATCTTCGCATCAACTCGGAATTCGCCGAGCAGCTGGATCCGATGGAGCTCTCTTCCGTAAACGAGCTCTTGGATCGCATCGCCGCCCTGGGAGTCGCTACAGACTACGATCAGATTGGGCTTAAAACCGATCTGAGAGAAATTAACTCTCCCCAGGCTACCCACCATGTTGCTGTGGTAGAAGAACAATGCGGCGACTCTTCCCCTATGTTAAGAACCAGTTATGTCCGGATTCCCGATCCCTCCATGCCGGATTCCCGCGGAGGGACGGACGTCAATCGAGTACTGAACCTAAAGTCAGGCAGCGGACTAGATTCGTTGGACGACCTCCAGCAATCCAAGCTTCCAAATCCGGAAATTCCTCGGCCTTTGAGCCTCAGATTGGGTGGGGTTCCGAATTTAGTTCCACCCGCCCACCCAAACACAAGCGATCTATCCCAAATACGGCAAGAGCCCGATGAAACAGTACATCATTACTGGGCCAGATTCCTCCTGGTTATGGACAGGATAAAGGACTGCCATGAGGAAAGCGCAATCTCTATTTTCTGCAATAATTGCACGGACAAGGGAATTATGAACGCCATAAAGTCGTCGCAAGGTCACGCGCTTCGCCGACCTGGCGACCATAGTACGAAAATACTGTGCGATGGAGAGTGCCTGGAAAACCGAAACTAGATTTTGGGACAATCCGGCCCTAAACACAACCTTAGTCCGGAATAAAAGGGTGCACCATGCTCAAGCACCTGGGTCAAAAATCAAAAAGCAAAAACCCCCCAAAGGGTACGGAACCGTACTGGAGGGATGGCTCAGCGGACCCTGCAAAATCCATAATGCAGAAGGCGCCACTCCAACACATAGCCTCCGGGCATGTTGGATACTACGGCAGGTGGCCAAAAGTGGCGAAGGGCTTCTAGCCCCGGAAACCAGCCCAACAGTACCAGTACGGTATCAACAGTCTTCGAGACTTTCGCATCAAATAATATGCGGAAACGAACAATCCGCAGCCTCGCCGAAGTCTACCAAGTAGCAACAACAAATCCATGGAGCGACACGGCTATCACCTTCAATGCCAGCGACGAACCTAAATTCCGAACAGCCCGAGCACCAGCCGCATTGGTCCTCAGTCCCATAGTGGACGGCTTTCGTCTTACCAAGGTACTCATGGATGGCGGCAGCGGATTAAACCTCATCTACGAGGAAACTCTCCAAAAAATGGAAATAGACTGGAGCCGCATTGAGCGAAGCAGCACAACCTTTAGAGGAATAATCCCTAGTCGGGAAGTACGCTGCACAGGAAAAATCACACTAGATGTGGTGTTCGGCTCGCCGGACAACTACAGGTCCGAGGAAGTCACGTTCCAAGTGGCCCCGTTCAGCAGCGGATATCACGCTCTATTAGGGCGAGAGGCATTCACAATTTTCCAAGCCGTACCCCATTACGGGTACATGAAGCTCAAAATGCCCGGGCCCAATGGAATCATCACTCTGATCAGTGATCTGGACATAGCACTCCGCGCCGAAAACAAGACAGCCGCACTAGCCCTAGAGGCACTATCCGAAGCACTAGCGGCAGAAGAACTCACGGCACTATGCTCCACGGTGAATAGGGACGATGTGATACTCGACAAGAGATCTAAGTCCACATCTTTCAAACCAGCAGACGAAATAGTCAAATTCCAGGTCCATCCTACGGACCCCACAAAGACGGCCTCCATTGGGGCACAATTAAACCCTGATGTAGAAGCCGCACTACGAGAATTCCTTCGGGAAAATTGGGACATTTTTGCCTGGCACCCTTCAGATATGCCAGGAATCCCACGCAGGCTGGCAGAGCACAGCCTAAATATCCTAAAAGGATTCAAGCCAGTCAAACAGGCTCTTCGACAATTTTCCGAACCCAAAAGACAGGCAATGGGAGAGGAGCTAGCCAAACTATTGGAAGCCGGATTCATCAGAGATATAAAACATCCGGACTGGCTAGCAAACCTGGTAATGGTACCAAAAAAGGACAAATCCTGGCGCCTTTGTGTGGATTTTAAAGACCTTAATAAGGCCTGTCCAAAGGATCCTTTCCCCCTCCCCCGCATCGACCAAATCATCGATGCTACCGCGGGGCACGATTCATTGTGTTTCCTCGACGCATACTCCGGATACCATCAAATCAAGATGGCGGAAACAGACCAGGCCGCAACGGCATTCATTACTCCATACGGACCATTCTGCTTCAACACAATGCCCTTCGGACTTAAAAACGCCGGCGCAACATATCAGCGCATGATTCAGACATGTCTGGCTACCCAGATCGGCAAAACAGTGGAGGCATACGTAGACGATGTGGTCGTCAAGACCAAACACGTCGAAACTCTAATAGACGATTTGAGGCTCACATTCGACAACCTCCGAGCATATGACATTAAGCTTAACCCGGAAAAATGCGTTTTCGGCGTACCAGCCGGAAAGCTCTTGGGCTTCATTGTATCCGGTAGAGGAATTGAAGCAAACCCAGCCAAGATCCGAGCTCTGTCACAATTGGACATCCCAAAAGACCTCAAACAAATACAAAAATTGACTGGATGCGTGGCGGCCCTAAGCCGCTTCATCTCCCGTTTGGGAGAAAAAGCATTGCCCCTCTATCGCCTCCTCAGGCGCACCGAACACTTCGAATGGACGGATGCTGCCACAGCCGGACTCGAAGAAATAAAGGCCATACTGGCAACAAATCCGGTCCTGGCCGCGCCCAACTTGGGCGAACCAATGTTGTTATATATCGCGGCAACACATCAAGTTGTAAGCGCGGTGCTCGTCGTCGAACGAGAAACAGAAGGGCACAAATTCCCTCTTCAAAAACCAGTGTACTACGTATCCACTGTCCTAACTCCATGCAAGTCCCGGTACCCACATTATCAAAAGATAGCGTACGCGGTGTTCATGGCATCCGGAAGCTGCGACACTACTTTCAAGAGTGTTCGATAACAGTGGCCTCCGAAGTACCTCTCAACGACATCATAAACAATCGCGACGCGACGGGCAGGATTGCAAAATGGGCCATTGAGCTTTTACCATTCGATATAACCTACAAACCACGGCGAGCTATAAAGTCGCAAGTTTTGGCTGACTTCGTCGCTGAATGGACTGAAGCCGAACTCCCTAAAGAGTACGGCGCATACTCCAATTGGATTATGCACTTCGACGGCTCTAAAATGTTGGCCGGCTTGGGGGCTGGCGTCGTCTTGACGTCCCCAACCGGAGATACAGTCCAATACGTACTTCAAATAATGTACACGGACTCCAACAACGCAGCCGAATACGAGGCCCTTCTACATGGTCTCCGGATGGCCATCTCCATGGGCATTCAACGCCTAGAGGTCCGCGGGGATTCAAACCTCGCAATATCCCAAGTAAATGGAGACTTTGACGCCAAGGATCCGAAAATGGCAGCCTACCGTAGTGCCGTCTTAAAAATGTCAGCTCGGTTCGAAGGACTCGAATTTCACCATGTAGCCCGGGACAACAACCAGGCAGCCAACGTGTTGGCACGCATCGGCGCAAAACGCGACGCCGTCCCTCCAAACATCTTCCTGGAGCGGCTCTTTAAGCCATCCGTACTATGGGAAGAGGAGTCCGGAAATAGCAACCCGGAACCAACCGCGCCACCCAACACGGAACATTCTGACACAGTCGGTGGCTCAGCCAATGAAATAACACCCTCAGCCCACGAAATAATGGCAGTAATCGCCCCGTGGACGAAACCATTCCTAGCCTACTTAACTAGGCAGGAACTCCCCGAAGACCAAAATGAGGCCCACTGCATAGTTTGGCGATCTAAAGCCTACAAGGTCCATGAGGGAGAACTTTATAAGAAAAGCACAACCGGAGTCCTTCAAAGGTGTATCTCCGAAGAGGAAGGGCGAAATCTCCTGGCTGAAATTCACGCCGGACTCGGTGGGCACCACGCCGCAGCCCGGGCCCTTGTAGGCAAGGCCTTCCGTACATGATTTTATTGGCCGACTGCCCGGGCAGATGCTCAGGACTTAGTCCAACGATGCGTCGCTTGCCAGCTCTTTGCTAATCAAAGCCACATGCCACCCACCGCCCTCAAAACTATACCCATCACCTGGCCGTTCGCGGTCTGGGGGCTTGATATGGTTGGACCCCTTAAATGGGGAACCCACAAGCAAAAATACCTATTGGTCATGGTGGACAAATTCACCAAATGGATAGAGGCCAAGCCAGTTAAAACGGCCGAATCCGGACCCGTGATAGACTTCATATCCGGGGTAGTACACCATTATGGTGTCCCCCACAGCATCATCACTGATAACGGCACGAATTTCACGGCCGACGAGGTTAAACTTTGGTGCAAAAACATGGGCATCAAGCTCGACTACGCTTCAGTCTATCACCACCAAACTAACGTTCAAGTCGAACGAGCAAACGGTCTAATAATGAGCGGCATCAAACCCAGACTAGTGCGGTCCCTCATAGAATCTAACATGCACTGGGTAGAGGAGCTCGACTCCGTACTCTGGGGGCTGCGGACCACGCCAAACCGCACTACCGGATTCACACAATTTTTTATGGTGTACGGCGCAGAGGCAGTTCTGCCCTGCGATATAATTCATGACTCACCTCGCGTGTGCATGTACGAAGAAAGAGAAGCCGAGTTGGATCGGCAGGACAGTTTGGACGCCTTAGAGGAGGAGCGGGACGTGGCAAAAGCTCGTTTCGCATTCTATCAGCAGCGGGCTCGAAGATATCAAAGCAGAGAAGTACGTGCCAAAACTTACAATGTTGGCGAACTTGTTCTACGCCTGCCGGACAAGAAAAAGGAAAAACTTAAGCCTAAATGGGAAGGTCCCATCATCATCGACCAAGTCCTGACCGGCGGAGCATATCGTCTACGTAACGCATCTGACAACCGACTCGAGCCGAACCCATGGAACGCCGCCCGTCTCCGAAGATTCTACGCCTAGCGCCGGACTCAGAGTTTGTCTCCCTCCTCCGTCCACCTTTTACATTTTCACTGTCTCTTGCCCCCCTCCTTCTTCCCACTTTTTTTTTAAAAAAAGCCTTTGTGTCGGGGAAACTGATCCACGAACACCTATGGGACCGGCGGACCGAGCCCCTTTCGGTTCGGCAGAGGGCGGAGGTCGCACGAAGAGCGGATCGAGGCAGTGCACACGAGCAGTTTACCCAGCTTCGGAGCTCTCCGGAGAGATAACACTCCTACTGCTGCTTGTCTGTGTATTTCGAGTTCTTGCTCAGGAGCGATTAGCGCTACCAAATCGAGCGTGGGAGCGTTCCTAGCTTCGAATGAGTCGAACCCCCTCTACGTTGCGCATGGGCCTCCTTTTATATGCTCAAGGGGTCACCGACAGGTGGCAACGCAGACAGAAAGGGTAAAAAATGGAAAAAGAAAGCGGTAGGTACAGCTACCTATACTGTAGATACAGTGTATCATACCTAACCCTGACGGCAGGGGACAAGGGCATTAAATGCCCGTCTGTGTCGTCTAAACAGTGCAAGAAGAGACCGTCAGGGGCGCCACCGATCGCCACGATGGCCTTCTTGTCAGCGCCGCTTGCAACCGCGCACCGCTGGCTGCACCGCCTCTCGCCACGCGTGCTTGGAAGGGTCCCAGGGCGACACGTTGGTGGATGTGCTGGAGCCTGGGCGCAGAGCGGCCTCTCATTGCGGCAAGTGCCTTGCCGCGTTCGTCGTCTTGTCGAGCCCGGGAGCTTGTTGCTCACCGAGCCTTGCCGGGACGCGTGGCGCGTCGCGGCAAGCTTTCCTGGGATGCCATGGCTGGCCTTCCCGGCAAGCTCCTTAGCTGGGGCCTTGTCTCCTTGGCTTGAATACTTTGTTCTTGAATGGCTTCCCAGGAAGCTCCTCTTGCCGGGGTCTTGTTTCTTAAGGAGCCACCGAGGATCTTGGCGGTCGCCTGGCAAGCCTTGCCACGTGGTGCTGCGACTGCCCGTGCACGAGTTCGGGATACTAGGGTACCCCTACTCTAGTACACCGACAGGAGCCCCCGGGCCTGGGCCACACACGATGCCGAGTGCTGTTGGGCCAGGCCCAAAACAGGGCACGAGCACACGCAGCCTGGGTCGTGCCGTTTCCTACTCCGCATCCACCGCGCCCTCCCCGAACGGCACGCATTGAATGCGGCGTTGTGGGAGAGATCGTGGGCGAATTCTTTATTTGAAAAAGCGTAACGTCCGCCTCCTTCCTCTTTATAAGCAGAGGAAACAGAGGCAGTTGCTCACCTCGCTGATTACTACTCCAAAATCTCCGCCGCTCCCCTCCCCTCCGAGAGAGCAGCGCTCCGCCCCCCATCTCCGCCGTCGCCACCAACGCCGTCGACTTCCTCCACCACCTTCGCCATGTCTCCGAAGACCGGGAAGGTCACGAAGTCGGCCGAGGCGCTGCGGCTCGAGGCGCTGCGAAAGGAGCGGGCCACTTTCCCCGCCGAGCTCGACGCGGCGGGGCTGAGGCAGTGGTTCTACCTTTTCTGGTCGACGGAGACGCATGCGCATCCGCGCACGAAGGTACTCTCCACCGCTGCTTCGAAACGGGCTCCATATGGGTATCCCTTCTTCCCGCTGTTCTTCTACTATGGCCTCTGTCCGCCCTTCTCGGAGTTTTTCTGCGACATCATGAACACCTACGGGTTTCATCTCCTTGATTTCACCCCCAACGCCGTCTTGACCATGTCGGTTTTCGCACATCTCTGCGAAAACTTTGTCGGAGTCCACCCAAACGTAGCCCTTTTCCGCCATTACTTCATGCCCCGGGTCGAGAGAGGAGAGCCACTTTCCGGCGGGATCGCCTGGATCTCGAGGGCCGGCAAGGAGGGGTATCTGGAGGGGGAGCTCCGGAGCAAGTGGGAGGAGTGGAGAGCTGAGTGGTGTTGGATCATGGAGGAGGACCCGCAGCCATTCACCGCCTTGCGCCAAGTTCCAGTAGTACGCGGCAACGATTGGAGCAGCCTGGCCCCGGAGGACGCTAGGTTGAAGATTGCCACCACCAGAATCTTGCGTCTTAGGCTTGCCGGGCTGACTTTGGGCGCCGTAGGCGCAGACTTTCTCCGCCGCCGCATCGCCCCCCTGCAAGATAGGAGGAGACCTGCTTGGGAGTTTGGCGGGCCGGCAGATATCATGAGGCTGCGCCCGGGCCTCAATTTTAACTTCACTGTGCTGGAGTTGGATGCAATGCTCAAGGAGCTGTTCAAGCACGACCCCCAACATCCAGAATGGTTCAGGCTGCTGGCGGGGGTCGTCCCACTGTGCAACAATTCTTCCCTCGCCCGCATCCGCGCGATGATGCCGTTGTGCGACTCGCATGGCCTTGTTCCAACATGGCAAGAGCCAGTGGACGACGTTGTGCAGCAGTTCTTCGACGGACTAGTGGAGGTGGCGGTCCGCGCTGACGAGCAGAGGAGCCTCACCCGCGACACTACCGAGGAGGAGATGCGTCGCATCGCCACCAGGGCGGAAGAGGCGGCGGCAGCCGCTACCGCGGGTGAGTTTGGGTTCACTGTGGAAGAGGCAGAGGCAGAGGCGGCGGCAAGCCTTGCCGAGCGAGAGTGGGTTGACGGTGAGGAAGAGCTTGCCGCGCCTGACGCCGAGTAGAGTGAGCCCGCTGAGGGTGCGAGCGGCTCGCCGTCTCCAGACCACTTGCCGCAGGCGGAGCCCACAGCGCAGCCCCCAGCTCAACCAAGAAGGCGCCTTCGCAGGGGCGGGGACGCAGCGGGGCGGCAAAGGAGTCAGCAGCCGACGCGCCGCGCGACACGCTCCACCGCGGCAAGCGATGTTGCCGCAGGAGCGCCCCGTACCGCTGCGGCAACTGGAGCAGGATCTTCCCGTGCCACCGCCACCGCGCCCGCCAAGCGGACAAGGGATCCTACTCCTCTGCCTTGTCGCGTCGCAGGTGGTCCGGACTTCGACCTCTCCGCGCTCAGCTCCGACGAGGAGGAAGAAGAGTAAGACTTTTTTGCTATACTTGTAGTTCTTCAATTTTGTAGCTTTATCTTGTATCTGACTTGCTTCGATCTGAACCTGTTCCTTTTCAGGATGTTGCCTCAAAGAGCGGCGAAGAGGGCCAAGGTTCCAGTGGTTATCATCGAGGACGAGCCCGTCGAAACAACAGGGGGGGCGCCCGAGACCACCTTGCCGGACCCGGCAACTACTCCGCGAAGCAGCCCCCAACGCAGCCCCCAGTGTAAGTACATGGTTTACTTTCTGCTTTTGGGCACGCATGGGTGCTCTTTCCTTTGCTGACATCTAACTGTGGGCTTGTTTGTGTAGGAGCAGAACAGCTTCACCAGGAAGGCTTGGAAACCGCCTCCGACGTGCCATCTGCTTCCTCTACACCGCCAAGGGAGGATTCCCCGGCAAGGGAGCGCTCTTCGGCAAGGGAGCAATCTCCGGCAAGGGAGGAGTCTCCGGCAAGGGGCAGCACTATTGACCCCCCGGTGGTGGAGCCCATGACCATGGATCCCAGTTCAGGTACTCCCTTGCTTGAAATTTTCCTTGTATTCTTTTGATTTTTCTCTTTTTTGGATATTTGCTTGACTTCTTCTCCTTCTCCGGTTGCCAGACCCACTTTCCACAGAGCCAATGGAGACCGAAGAGGGCGGCGAGGAGAACGTGCGCAGCGATGCTGACGATGCTACCGCCACCGAAGAAGAAGCCGGTGCTGATGATCCCGCCGGCGAGGAGGCCGCCAAGGCTGCTGGCGCGGGAGCTGGCGAAGGGTTCGGCGGTCACACTGACGGCCCTGAGGCCGCAGGAGCGCCAGGCGCTACGCCGACCGCCGATCCTTCCGCTGCTGCCGCAGCGCCAGACTCCGAGGAGCCCCAGCCCGGCGCCTATCTGAAGGCCGGCGAGGGTGTCTTCATCAAGCTCCCCTGGGCGTCGAGCTCCAGGGCGCCAGTTGAAGGAGAACCTGTCGACGGGGAGGTGCTCGCCTCCGCTGGGCTGTCACTGGTTGACGCGCCAAGCAGCAGCAGCGGCGAGTCTGAGGAGGAGCAGCTGCTCCGGAAGCTGGTGTTGCTCTACCGCGCCCGACAAGCCAAACTGGAGTCCCGGGAAGCGCTTGTCGCGCAGGCGGGGGCAGACATTGAGAAGCGCGCGGAGGAGCTCCGGGAGCACAATCAGGAAGCTCTCCGGTCCATTGCACAGGAGCGTGCGCAGCTCGTTGAGGCACGGAAGGCATTCATCCTTGAGAAAGCCGAAGCCGAAGAGCAGCAGCGGCTCGCCACCGAGGAGCTATCTGCGCGGGAAGGGGAGCTGACTCAGCGGAAAGTAAATCTCGACAGCCAGGAGGAGGATCTTGCCGCGCGTGAGCAGGCACTTGGCGGGGCGCTCAAGGAAGCAAAGGACGCGGCCGCAGCTGCCGAGGCCGCCAAGGAGGGATTGGAGGCAAAGGTGGTGCAGCTAGAGGCTGATCTGAAAGCGAGCGGCGAGGAGCTTGCCGCGCTCAAGCTCGAGCGCGAGAAGGACGCCCTTGCCCATGGTGAGCTGCAGGGTCAGCTTGCCGAGAAGGGCAAGTAGCTGAGCGCCGCCAAGGATTCCAACGCCGATCTGGAGCTTAAGCTGGCCACCTTGACGGAGACGCTGGACGGCGCCAAGAAGCGGGAGACGGACTTGAAGGAGGAGATCAAGGGCAACAAAGCGCTGCTGGCGAGGGCCGCCGAAACCCAGAACACCTTCAAGGATACTATGGAGCTCTGGACGGAGGGCCTCATGAACATTGTTGCAGTCATTGACGGGGAGCTGGCGCAGCTGGGAGTGGAGGACTTTGGATACTCCTCCGATGAGAACCTTCCACCCAGCGCCAAGCTCACCCTGTTCTTCAAAGGCGTGGCGACAGCCCTCCAGCAGCTCCGAGAGAAGATCCCGAAGTAGCTGGCCGACGAGTCGCGCACGATCTGCGCCCGAGTCCTGGAGAAGGTGTTGGTGAAGGTGGCCTTCCGCAACCCAGGCCTCAACTTCACCAATGTCCTCAAGAAGCTGCCGGCAGATGCTGATCTGGACGCGCTCAAAGCCCTTGTCGCACCCATTGTGGACAAGGTGAATGAGGTCAAGAGGGTTGATGGTGGCCGCGTAGATTAGGCCACCCATTTTCTTCTTTGCTTGCCGCTGCTAATCATGTCATGAGAAAACTTTATTAGAGCCGCGACAAGTTATTTTTGTAATATAACTCTATCTTAGGTAATGATTGCTATGTTACTTCGTTTACTTGACTCTTGGCTTTGTATGTTTCTGCCCTACGCTTTTCAGGGAAACTTGCCGGCGCAGGCACCCTTGCCGCGAGCGCTGAGTGTGGAACTTCAGCAGCCTGCTGGCGGTGCCGCTACCGACAAGCAACCTTGTCGCAACTAGTCGCAGCTCACTTAAGTTGTTGAGCGGACTCGAAACAAAGTAAGGGCGCAACTAGCTACGAGTTGGTTCCTTTGCGCACAGGTTTTCCATACAAAACACGGTCGTTCAAGGAAAATAACTTAAAATTTTTTAAAAACTGATTGCTCAAACTTTGGCAACTTAGCTTTTCTGCCACTTGTTTCCCGGCAAGGCGAATCTTTCCTTGAACGACGCCTGATCCACACCATTATCTTCTCCTTTCCCTCCGGCAAACTTGTGTGCGAGGGAACCTTTTCCTTCTTGAGAAAAAGAAAGAAGAGAAAATAAAGATATGGAGCCTTACGGCTCGTTATCGCTTACCGGAGGCAGGTGCTGCACAAAATGTCAGATAACATATGCAAAAAGGAAGAAAGCATGAAACTGACAAGATGTGCGGCGCACATGAGCTTTATTTATGCACGGGGTCTGCGCCCGGCTTTGTACAAAGGATTACATGCAACAGCGGCAAGACTTTTACAAAAGGTGGTTGCCGGAAAAGCTTCCGGCAACCGCGCCCTATGGGTAAAACTTACAAAGATGTTCAATGTTCCAGGAGTTGCTCACCGGAATGCCATCTTCGGTCTCAAGGCGGACAGCGCCGGGCCTAGTGACTCGTTTCACCCGATAAGGGCCTTCCCACTTCGGCGTCAACTTGTTGGAATTCTTGGCGGACTGAACTCGCCGAAGAACAAGGTCGCCTTCCTCGAAACTTCTGGACCTAACTTTGCGGCTATGGTAGCGGCGCAAAGCTTGCTGATAGCGAGCGGCTCGCACAGAAGCCTGAAGACGGTCTTCCTCAAGGAGCAGCGCGTCATCTTGTCGCAGCTGCTCTTGCTCAAGCTCATCATAAGCGAGCACTCGAGGTGACCCGTATACGAGTTCCGTGGGGAGAACTGCCTCTGCTCCATAGACTAGAGCGAAAGGTGTCTGGCCAGTGGCTCGATTTGGTGTCGTCCTGATCGACCAAAGAACCACCGGCAGCTCCTCGATCCAGTTTCTTCCGCACGTGTGCAGCCTGTCGAAAGTTCTGGTCTTGAGTCCTCGCAGCACTTCAGCATTTGCCCTCTCCGCTTGACCGTTGCTTCTCGGATGAGCAACAGAAGCGAAGCAGACCTTGGCGCCAAGATCTTGGACGTACTACATGAAGGTGCGGCTCGTTAATTGTGTGCCGTTGTCGGTGATGATCCTGTTAGGGATCCCGAAACGGCAAACAATCGACCTGATGAACTTGACTACTGACTGTGCTATCACCTTTCTCACTGGTTCCACTTCCGGCCACTTTGTGAACTTGTCGATGGCGATGTACAAGAACTCAAAGCCCCCGACAGCTCGGGGGAAGGGGCCGAGGATGTCGAGCCCCCAGACCGAAAATGGCCAGGATAAAGGGATTGTCTGGAGAGCTTGAGCTGGCTGGTGTATCTGCTTGGAATGGAACCGGCACGCTTCACACTTGGTTACTTGTGCAGTTGCATCCTGGAGGGCTGTCGGCCAGAAGAAACCTTGTCGGAACGCTTTGCCGGCAAGTGCTCTTGCGCCAATGTGGTGACCACATATGCCTCCATGTATCTCTGCCAACAGCTGTTGTCCATCTTCCCGGCGAATACACTTCAATTTCACACCGTTGAGTCTTATTCTGTACAGTGTGTTGTCGACAAACTTGTACATACTCGACTGCCGGGCTACTCTTTCCGCTTCTTCTTGCTCTTCGGGAAGCTCTCCTGTCTGAAGGAAACGGACAATCTGCTGCGTCCATGCTGGAGCTTGCGGCTCGACAACAAGGACTAAAGGCACATCTGCTACTGCGGGAACATCTGCTTCTACGGCAAGAACCTGCGGCTCAGCCGGAGCTTGATGTTCCCCGGCAAGCTTGCCGGAGCAAAGCTTGTCGGGAGCGTCTGCTTCAATGGAACAAACCCTAAGGCTTGCCGGAGCAGACTGCTCCTCAGCACTCTTGGCGTTGATCTTGGGGACCTTCTTAACGGTGGCTTCGGGAAGCTCTGCCGGAAAGTAGTCACCAGAAACCAACTTCCTCTTCTTGCTCTGTCTAGTTGATGGTGTCACGGATGGTTGAGTCAGCTTGAGCACGAAGATCCCTGGTTCCACAGGTAACTTTAGCGCGGCGCACTTTGACAGGCCATCAGCAATGTCATTCTGAGCTCGTGGAACATGCTCCATTTGCAGGCCGTCAAAGTGCTCTTCTAGCTTTCTCACTTCGTCAATGTAAGCTTCCATCAATGGACTCTGATAGTTCTTGTTCACTTGGCGGATGACAAGCTGCGAGTCACCCCTGACAATGAGCTTCTTGATCCCAAGGTCTACTACGATCCTGAGACCGGCAAGCAAGCCTTCATATTCTGCAGTATTGTTGGTTGCTTGCTCCTTGGGAAAGTGCATCTAGACTACGTACTTGAGGTGCTCTCCGGTGGGTGCGATAAGCAGCACGCCAGCACCGGCGCCTTGCAGCGAGAAGGCACCATCAAAATACATCAGCCACTCTTTGCTTGTCTCCTTGACGGGGATGCTCATTTCTGGAATTTCTTCATCTGGTGTTGGTGTCCACTCTGCTATGAACTCTGCCAATGCTCTGCGTTGGATAGTTGAAGTGCTCTCAAACTTGAGGCCAAATCTTGACAGTTCCAGTGCCCACTCGACAATCCTGCCTGTTGCTTCTGGATTCTGCAGTATCCTTTTCAGCGGAAAGCGAGTGACAACTGTGATCTCATGTGCTTGGAAGTAATGGCGCAGCTTTCTCGATGCCATAAGAAGGCTGAAAAGCAGCTTTTGCACACCAGAGTACCTTGACCTAGCCCCCTGCAGAAGGGAGCTGACAAAGTAAACTGGTCGCTGCACCATTTTCTTCTGCACCTCGTGCACCTGCGCAGATCCATCCTTGTCGGGACCAGAGCTTGTCGGCGAAGCCTCCTGCTTGTCGCTGGATGCACTTGCCGTGGTTGCTGGCTCATCGTCCGCCTCCCTCTCCGCTACTAACGCAGCACTAACCACTTGATTGGTTGCTGCTAGATATAGTAGCAACTTCTCTTGTGGCCTAGGTGCGACAAGTATTGGAGTGGAGGACAGGTACCTCTTTAAGTCCTGCAGCGCAGCCTCCGCTTCCGGAGTCCATTTCATTGGACCTGCCTTTTTCAATATTTTGAAAAACGGCAGGGTGCGCTCAGCGGACTTAGAGATAAACCTGCTAAGAGCAGCCACGCAACCGGCAAGCCTTCGCACATCCTTGACGCGCTTCGGTGCTTCAATCTGCTCGATGTCCTTGATCTTGTCGGGATTGGCTTCAATTCCTCGCTGAGACACAAAGAACCGGAGAAGCTTGCCGGATGGAACTCCAAACACGCACTTCTCAGGGTTAAGCTTGAGGTTGATCTTGCGCAGATTTGCAAAGGTCTCATCTAAATCTTGAATCAGAGTAGCCTTGTCCTTGCTCTTGACCACTATATCATCCATGTAGGCTTCCACATTTCTGTGTATCTGGGGCTCAAAAGCGACATGGACTACCCTTGCAAATGTTGAACCAACATTCTTTAACCCAAAGGGCATCCGTATAAAACAGTATGTGCCGCATGGGGTGATGAATGCGGTCTTCTCTTCATCTTCTTCTGCCATGAAGATCTGATGGTATCCTGAGTATGCATCAAGAAATGAAAGCCAATCACATCCGGCTATGGAATCAACAATCTGGTCAATGCGCGGCAAGGGAAATGGATCTTTAGGACAAGCTTTATTGACATCAGTGAAGTCTATACAAAGCCTCCATTTCCCGTTGGCCTTGTGCACGACTACAGGATTGGCCAACCACGTAGGATGGAGCACTCCTCTGACAAGGCCTGCTGCTTCCAACTTCTTGATTTCTTCTGCAATGAACTCTTGGCGCTCCACTGCTTGCTTCCTGACTTTCTGCTTGACGGGCCGCGCATGAGGACAAACGGCTAGGTGGTGCTCAATTACTTTCCTGGGAACACCGGGGATATCAAACGGTTGCCATGCAAACACGTCGACATTCGCCCGCAGGAAAGCAATGAGCGCGCTTTCCTATTTTGGGTCGAGGGTGGCACTGATGGTGAAGGTACCACCAGTGTCGTCCTCCTTGGCGGACACCTTCTTGGTCTTAGGTGGAGCTGCCATCATCTTCTTGCACTTGCCGGTGGAGCTCGATGGTGCGTCCTCGACGGTAGCGCAGCACTCCAAAGAGGTGCGCTTGCCGGAGTGGGCATCAGAGCTCTTGCCGGACTTGGTCTTCTTCTTCCCCTCAGGAGCTTCAGCGGCAAGTGATTTACGATCTGCTGCGGCTGCTGCTTCCCAATAAATCTTGTCAGCACAGATAAGGGCATCCTTCTTGTCGCCAGGGACAGAGATAACACTTATCGGGCCTGGCATCTTGAGCACGTTGTATGCATAGTGAGAGGCTGCCATGAACTTGGCGAGTGCCGGACGACCGAGGATCCCATTGTAGGGCAATGGAAAGTCAGCAACGTCAAAAGTGACCCTCTCAGTTCTGAAGTTTAACTCGCTGCCAAATGTGACCGGCAGCGTGATCTTTCCCTTTGACTTGCTCCTTCCCGGGTTGATTCCTTGGAATGTGCCGGTCTCTTCGAGCTCGCTGTCAGGGATCTGGAGTTTCTGGAGGACCGCGGAGGAGATCAGGTTCAAGCCGGCCCCGCCGTCAACTAGCATCTTTGTGACTTTGAGGTTGCGGATAGTTGGAGAAACCAACATCGGCAAGCACCCGACCGTAGTTATGCGATCAGGGTGGTCCTCGATATCAAAGATGATAGGCGTGCTGGACCATTTCAGGGGCTTGCGTGACTCTACAGATGGTTCTGCTGCATTAACTTCCCGCATCCACTGCTTGAGTTGGCGGTGCGAAGTATGCAGAGAAGCACCACCATCAACGCACAGGACCTTTGTGGCTTTCTGAAATTCCTGCTCATCGGTCTCGCCATCATCCATATCTTCGTCGTCGTCGTCGTCTTCATCCTTGTCGCGGCCGCGGGGAGGTCTATCTCCTTGTCGCTGCTTGGCCTTGCCGCGGCGTCCTCCCCGGCCTGGACGTTTCTTGCCAGCTCCTCCAGCACCTTCTTGGGCCTTCTCCTTGTCGCGCCACTCGTACTTAGCTTTCTGCTGCTCAACAAGCTGCTCGACCTTCTTGCAGCTCTGGAGGTCATGGCCCTTGGTGCGGTGGATCTTGCAGTACTGCTTGCCGGAGCTGTCCTGCTTGTCGGCAGCCGTCATAGCCTGGCTCTCCTTGCCGGATCTTCCAACTTTAGCTTTCTTGGCGCCACCTCCGTTGCTGGACTGCTCAACAACTAGCACTTCTTTGCCCTTCTTCTTTCTGTTGTTCCACCACCAGCCTTTCCTTGCCGAGGCAGCATCCTCACTGTCGGATCCTCCTGCTCCTGTATTCTCTCCGGGGAGCCTCCTCCCCTCTTCAGCACGTGCACACTTGTCGGCCAGGGCATAAAGCTCGCTAACGTCCCTGATCTTGCACATCGCCATCTCCTCCCTCATCCTGTGGTTTCGCACGTTCTGATGAAACACGCTGATGACCGCGGCAGGGTGGACGTCTGGGATGTTGTGTTGTACACGGCTGAATCTCTGAATGTACTTGTGCAGGGGCTCTCCTTCCTTCTGGGCAAGCAGATGAAGATCGCTTTCTTGGCCATGAGGCTTGTGACCGCCTGTAAAGGCGCCGACAAACTGATGGCATAGATCCGCCCAAGAGGAAATGGAGTTGTCCGGCAAGTGCATGAGCCAAGATCTGACGTTAGGCTTGAGCACCAGCGGGAAGTAATTGGCAAGGATCTTGTCGTCATGTCCCCCGGCAGCCTGCACCGCGATGGTATAGATGCTGAGGAACTCCGACGGATGCGACTTGCCATCGTACTTCTCTGGTACGTCTGGCTTGAAATTCTTCTTACTGGGCCATTGGACTTGCCGCAGCTCACGGGTGAACGCAGGGCAACCTACCGCGTATGGCAAGTCGCCTGGTTCCCCTGGCGCATGCATGTCGACAGAGGGCCCAGCGCGCTGGTCTGACTGACGTCGCGCTTCTCTTCGGCGCTCGATGTGAGTACGAGCGTCCTCTTGTTGTCGTTCGTGGAGAACTTGGCGCTGATCGCGGCGAGCTCGTGGATCCGATGATGCGGTGGAGTCGCTGTCGAGGTGGACCCGACGAGTCGGCGGTCTTGGCCTTCGGGGTGGGGAGTGCATGGAAGTTGCACCCCCATCGGTCTTGTCACCATCGGTTCGCGTCCGGCAATCTTGCCATGGCAGCGAAGTGCTTGGTTGCCGCGCAGTGTCGCCATTGGCAAAGCCGATGAGACTCTGAATGGTGGCCCTCCACTCGTCGGTCTTGTCCGCCGTCGGAGGGTAATCTAGAAGCAATTGAGCTCGCGCCAAGGCTTCCGCTGGAGTGGTGGGCGGCAGCGGTGAGCGTTGCGAGGAGCGAGATATGCTCGGACTTCTAACTATGTTAGAAGGAGCAGTATCCCGTCCAGGCGACCGTACTTCGCTCGGGCCAGCATGCTGGCGTGCATGCTGGTCTTGAATTCCGCGAGATCCACCAGCTTGATCTTGGCCCAACGGACGTATGGTGCTGCGAACGCCGTGATGCTATTGGTCCCGCGCCTCCTGAGACGGGCGCGGTGCGTGTACGGACGCCGAGGTCTGTGCCGCCTTGTCCTTGGACTTAGCAGCACTGTGAGCACCCTTGTCGACGCCCGTCCTTCCGCTGGCGTCTACTCCACCAGCTGAGTGCTCCGGTGGCGGCGGAATCGACGCAGATGGAAGGGCTGCCTCCGAAGCCTTCTTCTTCGGTGGCATGTCGATGAAGATGATGAAGATCTAGCTCGTGTGCACGCCGGATCGGGTTCACACAATCTCGACGCCCCCTACCTAGCGCGCCAAAGATGTCGGGGAAACTGATCCACGAACACCTATGGGACCGGCGGACCGAGCCCCTTTCGGTTCGGCAGAGAGCAGAGGTCGCACGAAGAGCGGATCGAGGCAGTGCACACGAGCAGTTTACCCAGCTTCGGAGCTCTCCGGAGAGATAACACTCCTACTGCTGCTTGTCTGTGTATTTCGAGTTCTTGCTCAGGAGCGATCAGCGCTACCAAATCGAGCGTGGGAGCGTTCCTAGCTTCGAATGAGTCGAACCCCCTCTACGTTGCGCATGGGCCTCCTTTTATATGCTCAAGGGGTCACTGACAGGTGGCAACGCAGACAGAAAGGGTAAAAAATGGACAAAGAAAGCGGTAGGTATAGCTACCTATACTGTAGATACAGTGTATCATACCTAACCCTGACGGCAGGGGACAAGGGCATTAAATGCATGTTTGTGTCGTCTAAACAGTGCAAGAAGAGACCGTCAGGGGCGCCACCGATCGCCACGATGGCCTTCTTGTCAGCGCCGCTTGCCATCGCGCACCGCTGGCTGCACAGCCTCTCGCCACACGTGCCTGGAAGGGTCCCAGGGCGACACGTTGGTGGATGTGCTGGAGCCTGGGTGCGGAGCGGCCTCTCGTTGCGGCAAGTGCCTTGCCGCGTTCGTCGTCTTGTCGGGCCCGGGAGCTTGTCGCTCACCGAGCCTTGCCGGGACGCGTGGCGCGTCGCGGCAAGCTTTCCTGGGATGCCATGGCTGTCCTTCCCGGCAAGCTCCTCTTGTCGGGGCCTTGTCTCCTTGGCTTGAATACTTTGTTCTTGAATGGCTTCCCGACAAGCTCCTCTTGCCGGGGTCTTGTCTCTTAAGGAGCCACGGAGGATCTTGGCGGTCGCCTGGCAATCCTTGCCGCGGGGTGCTGCGACTGCCCGTGCACGAGTTCGGGATACTAGGGTACCCCTACTCTAGTACACCGACACTTTGATAGGCTGATTTGCGCATTGTTCGCACACACTTGATGTGCTCCTAGCACTCATTATACTTGGGGGATTCTTTAATAGAAGCTTATTTATATGGGCTTCATGCCCAACACATGTGTCATACTTCCGCATGTACCTTTTATCCACCATTATATGCATCGATATGACTTAAGTTTTGGCCCAGCTGGGTTGCCTGGCTCCTGTGCTTACCCCTATGTTCCCGATTGTTCAGCTAGGAGGTAAAGGGAGCACCTATGCGATTGTTACTGCCGGGTCAGCCGGATGTGTACCTCAGACTGGGTGAAGCCGAAAGCTAGCGTTCTTAAGGGAATATTTGGTCGGTGACTTGAAAGATGATTTATTACTTATTTAACTTATCTGCCCCCAGATGCTTTTTCTGCTCTCTTCGCAGTACGGACATGCACCTTAGGGCATGCCTCCCAGGGAAAGGAACCCCTAACGGAACTATTCTCCCTGGAAGATGTTTCTTACTAACCATGTAATATAACATAACTAGTTGGGCACTTGTCTGATAAAGCACTAATGACCCCTACGCCTGGTCTCCATGCATGCCCCGGTTTTTTCAGAACCAAGAAGGTATTCGGACACACTCCGGACTCTAGGGTCCCGAGGTTGAAGCGAAAAGGTCGGCAAAGACAAACGATCTACAATCCGGCTAGAAGGCATTTTACATGTCATTTTAAAATACATCGTCAAATTGACTGATTGTACTCCTCTTCAATCCCGTCTAATAGGTTGTCTAATTTACAGTCCTGTTGGGAATACTTAGCGGCCAACTCTACTTGGTCGTACATTAAGCTCACAGGGATCTCCTTCCCATCGGGCCCCACAGGTCCGACCTCGGCCATGTGGTTCGAATCCGCCTTCTTGTACCACGTCTTCACCATGGCCCAGGCCTCCCTGGCGCCTTGACGGCAGGCCGATATTTTCCACAGAAGGAAGCGCTGTCGTGCTCCCTGAAGCTTCTCGGCAAGCCCTTCAAGGCCTCCGGGTAGGGAGACGGACGACCATAAGGCCTGGGCGACGCCACTCATCGCTTGCCGAACACGTTCATGCAGTTGCATCAGCTCGGGGAGTTGGTCACCCGTTGAACTGGGCATTTCCTCCGCAGGGCGACCTATGAGCACACATAAAGACACATTTCTATCAATCGACTTCCTCGCCGAACTCTTCTTTTCAAAGGAGTTTGCTTAAGCACTTATTATAAATGCCGCGACGAAGCCGCTGATTCTCCTTCACAGAGCCAGACAGCTGGGCCCGAACACCTTTTAGCTCTTCTCCCAGCTGGGTGTGGGCATCTTGGAGTTTGTTCCTCTCCTGCTGCACCGTCATAAGCACCCTCTCGCCGGCCTTCAGCTGGCGCAGTAGCTGTTGCTTGTCCGGATCTAGTCCGACACCCTCTGCAATATTATTGTCAGATTTACGCACACACCGCACTTTATCAACTACTTATCTTTTCGAAGTATGTATTACTAGCAGGGGTCTCTGTGGCTCCCCCTGTGGCGGCCAGTGCGGCCTCAAGTTGGGCCTTGCACTCTTGAAGCTCCTGGGACAGGTGGGTATTCTTCTCCACAAGATCCTGCATAACAAATAATCCTTAAATCAGTTATTTTAACTATTTTAAGTCTCGAGGGCTACTGGCATATATAACTATTAAAATTCCTTACCCGTATGTCCTTCACATACTGCTCTGTGGCTCTGGTTAAACCATGTTGAGTGGCACGGAGGTGCGCGCCTCCCGCATTAAAGGCATTTAACGCCTCCGGGGAGAAACATGCGTCACGAAGAACTGTCCGGCGACGCTTGTGATTCATGGCGCTCTCCACCTCAGACCTGGTGGCGGACAGCCTGTCGGCATCCTCCATTGGAGGAGCATCCGGCTCATGCCTTGTGTTCGCCTCCCCTTCCGGACCACGCATTGGAGCATGGCTGGCAGAGGCTTGATTGGCAACCTCTTTGGACACTGTCCGGCGAGCGCTCTTTCTCCTGGAAAAGTCATGAGCATTAATATACCTCCTAGGGATCTTTCCCTTAAAAACGGCGGTGTGCCGTACCGTTGTAGTGATGTTTCGATTCGCGCCGCACTCCTCTTCTGCCTGTTGGGCCGAACTGACCCTTGTTGGTCAGCCGCCGCGGGTTCGGCATCCCGCCTTAAAGGCGCCTCCTGTGATGCACCATCAGTATATGATGGTCAGAAATGAGCATGGATCAAATGATGGTGTCAGGACTCCGGTCGTAGTCACCTGGGAAGCCGGAGATAAACCAGGGTAGTCAGCCGTAATGGCGACTAGAGCATTGTCCATGCTAAGTTGGTGGAACACCCCGTCAATCAGCTCCACCTTTATGTCCGGATCCTCTTCGGAGGCCGGATCAAGGGATCGTCCCGCATCCTCAGGCTGTGGAGTCAGGCTTTGTATGCCCTCCACGTCCCGGCGCAGCTCCTGCATCAAAATCACAAAGTAAGACACTTGACTTTGGAAATATGGATCGGATAGATAAACGTCTGCCTACCTAGCTCCGAGGGTTATTCATGGAGAATCCATTCAATGGACTCGTGCGGAGGAAGTCCTCCTTCTCCCCCTTGTACAAGCCGGACAGTATCTTTACCAGATCGGCGGCCGATCCCGGCCCTTTGCGGCCATGACGGGTGGCGTCATCTTCCCCATTGAAATCCCACATGGGGTGGCCCCTATATTGGAGCGGCTGCACCCCTCGCATAATGCACGTGGCCATGACTCTGATCATGGTCAATTCGGAGTGGGCCAGTAACCTAATCCGACCCATCAGATAATGGACGCTCCCATCATCTTCCCGTTGAGGGCTCCGCGGGCGCCAACTCAGGCGTTTCTTCAAGGGAGCGTTGCTGAACTCTGGGAGGCTGATCCGAACTGGATCTGGCAAAGGGGTGTCCTCCATATAGAACCATTCCGAAGGCCAGTTTTCGGACGCCTTCTTCGGGGTACCGGATAGATATCCGGTCCCGGCGATGCGCCATATTTCGGCTCCGCCCACTTGATATATCGACCCCTTGTGAGCATGGGGTATGAGGCAAAACAATCTCGTCCACAGCACAAAATGGGGCTCGATGCCCAAGAACAGCTCGCAAAGAGCTACAAAGCCCGTGATGTGCAGAATGGAGGCAGGTGTAAGGTGGTGAAGCTGGAGTCCGTAGAACTCCAGGAGCCCCCGGAGAAACGGATGTATGGGAAATCCGAGTCCCCTTATTAGATAGGGGACGAAGCATACCCGCTCTCCTTTGGAAGGGGTGGGGACGCTCTCCACCCGCTTTCCACCCCTGAAGGTGGCCAGTCCGGCTCGAATCGGAACCATGAAGGCTGGGGGAAGATACCCCTCGGTTTGGAGCGTCACTAGCTCGCTGTGTGGAACTAAGCATCTCCCCCAATCTCCTGGCTGAGGGCTGGGAGCGCGAGAGGAGGAGCCGCGTCGACTATCCATGATGGAATGGATTTTTGTCAGAGGCGCTTCGATGAGTACTTGCGGAAGGAGGATGGTGTGAGTTGGATCTAGATCCTCGCCTCTCTTATAGGCGGCTCGTTCGCGCGACTAGGGGGTAAAACGTAAAAATACCCTAGCTTTTCGCAATCATACGACACGTGGAAGAGGGCCATTATTGGACGTAGAAGCCAAGGAGCACAACATTTATAAGGAGCCGGACACTATTCGGCAGGTACATGAAGTTTGAAGGAGAACCCGCCTTGCAACGCCGAAGACAATATACGCGCCGGACTCGTCATCATTGAAGCCTGGTTCGGGGGCTACTGAGGGAGTCCTGGACTAGGGGGTGTCCGGATAGCCGAACTATCATCATCGGCCGGACTCCAAGACTATGAAGATACAAGATTGAAGACTTCGTCCCGTGTCCGGATGGGACTTTCCTTGGCGTGGAAGGCAAGCTTGGCGATACAGATATGTAGATCTCCTACCATTGTAACCGACTCTATGTAACCCTAGCCCTCTCCGGTGTCTATATAAACCGGATGGTTTTAGTCCGTAGGACAACAACAATAACAACAATCATACCATAGGCTAGCTTTTAGGGTTTAGCCTCCTTGATCTCGTGGTAGATCTACTCTTGTAATACCCACATCATCAATATCAATCAAGCAGGACGTAGGGTTTTACCTCCATCAAGAGGGCCCGAACCTGGGAAAAACATCGCGTCCCTTGTCTCCTGTTACCATCCGCCTAGACGCACAGTTCGGGACCCCCTACCCGAGATCCGCCGGTTTTGACACCGACAGCAAGAAAGATCAATCTAGTAGGCCAAACCAAACTGATAATTCAAATAGACTTGCAAATATAACAAATCATACATAAAAGAATTGAGAGGAGATTCAAATATTGTTCATAGATAATCTTTATCATAAACCCACAATTCATCTGATACCAACAAACACACTGCAAAAAGAATTACATCGAATAGATCTCCAAGAAGATCGAGGAGAACTTTGTATTGAGATCCAAAGAGAGAGAAGAAGCCATCTAGCTAATAACTATGGACCCAAAGGTCTGAGGTAAACTACTCACACATCATCGAAGAGGCTATGGTGTTGATGTAGAAGCCCTCCATGATCGATTCCCCCTCCGGTGGAGCGCCGGAAAAGGCCCCAAGATGGGATCTCACGGGTACAGAAGGTTGCGGCGGTGGAAATTAGGTTTCTTGGTGCTCTCAGATGTTTTCCTTGTATATTTGTATATATGGGCAAAAGAAGTCGGTCAGGGGAGGCCCGAGGGCCCCACGAGGGAGGGGGCGCGCCCTCCTGCCTCGTGGCCGCCTCGTTGCTTCCTTGACGTCCACTCCAAATCTCCTAGATTGCGTTTGTTCCAAAAAAATGATTCTCCCGAAGGTTTCATTCCGTTTGGACTCCGTTTGATATTCCTTTTCTGTGAAACACTGAAATAGGCAAAAAACAGAATTGGACTGGGCCTCCGGTTAATAGGTTAGTCCCAAAAATAATATAAAAGTGTATAATAAATCACATTAAACATCCAAAATATATAATATAATAGCATGGAACAATCAAAAATTATAGATACTTTGGAGACATATCACTGTGCAGCAGTACAATCGACCACTAGAGGAGGGAGCAAGCAGTCCTGCCAGCGCTGGTTTGAGCGGCTGGAGCAGGAAGAAAGAGATTGAAGAAGCATGACAACCGTTGGATGGACATCCAACATTAACTGCTCTCGTGTGTTGACTAAGTTGACAAGGCCTTGCCTGCACGTCAACCCTTTTTTTAGGAAAGCGTACGCGTCAACCTAGTAGGCCCACAATCAGCCTGAAATATGTGGAAAACAACATACAATCCATCTGCCATTCTTACTAATAAATGTACAATCCATTGGCTAATTCTTAAGGATTCTTTGAAGCCCATATTCTTTTTGTTACCATTACAACCCATATTCTGGCCATTGTTAAAAATTCAACCAAATTTTCATATTTCGGTGCGATCCGAACTGTTTTTAATCCCAAAATTTAGAATTACGTTCAAACTAATTTAAAAATAATAAATTTATATCAATTTAAAGTCCAACATAATTTTCCCCGCAAAAAACAATTAAATTCAAAATCTTAAAAAATATATTTGAAACTAATTGCCTGTTTGCTGCATTTTTAAAATTTACACCCCATTTCATACTACTTAATTTCCTCGGCAAGCGAGTACATCACTCTCGCCTTGAAAGATTTGTAGGCCAGTAGGGCTGAGAAAGCAAGTAGGCCTCCGTTGGGTATTTCTTAAAAAAATGCAGAACTGGGCTAGCCTTTTTCATAAAGAAAAAAACATAACTAGGCTCATGATGTGGTAAACATAAAATAAAAAGCTGGCTAGACAGGCCACAGCCTCCGCAGAGCGCCGTTGTTACCCTAATCTGTCTCTACAACTAGTAAATAACAACTTCTTGTTACTAAAAAAAGTAAATAACAACTGCGCGACCTGCTGGGTCCCTGGTGTCAGCCACTCGTTGTGTAATTCTCTCGTTTATTGACTACAATGACAATTGCATGGGCCCCAGATGTCCAACCATTAGGAGGAACCATTTTTTGGGCTTGTAATAATGAGGCACTTGCTTGCGTACTGCCATGACCCTGGTGGGTCCCTACTATCATCGTCTCCACCTACATTCATCTCCTTATTCCTCTCGGTTGTTGACCATGTTGACAATGCCAGATGACGGTGCACCGCGCAGGGCGAGTGAACCAAGGCACAGGACGATGATGAGGCCTCGGACGGAATGAACAGGAGCCGTGGAAGATGCGCCAGTCTAGTCGTAGGGTTATGAGGGTTGAGTTATTCGGGTGTGGGTGCATGTTGGGGCTGACATCGTTGGAGAACAACATGACGTGTGGGGGAATAGAGGGAGGGATTGGCCAATGTTTGAGGGTACGGTAGGGTGGCGGAGGCACAGCCAACCGTGGGAGGCGGGAGCAGGCGAAACCGATGGGGTGGTTTGGTTTGGGCGGCTGGAGGAAGAAGACAAGAGATATAAGATACACGACAGACGTTGGATGTCAACCCAACGGCTGGTAGGCAGAATCGTTTGTTGACTTGTAATTAAGTGGACACCACCTTGGATAGGCTTTTTCCTCGTGGGTCCCAAATGTCAGAATCCAAATCGGTCATGGTCATGTAGCCTTTCTTATGAAAATTTACAGCCCATTTGGTGTGCTAGTTCAAAATAAGTTTGTGGGTGCTGGTGGGGGCTAATCACTTGGGTTCTGTAACTCAAGCAGCCGGCGAGAGTGATGTTATTTCCCTTGGTTGGGATTTGTTACAATACTTATCTCTTAATTAAACAAATGGAAAACCATTTGCCTTGTTTCAAAGAAAATATGACAGTCACAGCCGAGTTGAAAAGGGCAACAATATCTAGCTCCACCTTACAAACTATACAAAAGTACGAGGATCAATTGTTCATCAGGTTTAGATAAAACCCAGATTGAAAAGGGCAACAACATCAAAATCTGGCACTGTTTTTGGCAGTCACAGTTGAATGGATCAGTCAGGTCCATAGAATGAACATCCTGGGTCATAAAATTTACTGGATTATGACCACAAGATGTTGTAAATAGAAGCCTGGCATGTTCAGAAGCCCATTTGTCCACTTGAAACTCCTTTTTTGCTCTTCGACATACCCATCCGTCAAAACCATGCTGCTTATAAACTTAAGCCTGATGGACAATAGTAACCTCACATTCAGCAGGAAGAATGTGACAAATCTACTGTTTGCATGGTTGGCTACATATCGTTCCAGCGTTATTGTCTTCAATCGAATGTCATGAGAAGTGAGAAAATCTCGGTGCTTACAGATCCACCGATTGGTTATAACTTTCTTACCTCTTCCTGTTACCTAAATAGACATGAAGATTGAAAACAGTTAAGGTCTAAAAAAAGAGTGTCGAAAGAGCAACAACTGAACGGTTAATTCTAGTACACTATATGCGGGCTTCCAATGTGGGTGAAATTATCACCTTTATATACAACTTCTCCAGACATGGAAAGCATTGCAGCAAGCCAATAATCTAGATCAAAATTATTGATTTGGATATATAGATCTTGATAGAATCCAGCACTATTGATAGGCTATCCATGGACAAACTCTTCATTGAGCATAGAACATAGTATTAGTACAAAATGTGTACTCCAAGATGATATAGAACTTATGCGCAGAAATTTAAAATGCAGCTTATGATTACAAGTGTAGATGATAATGTATAGTACCTTAAGAACTATGGAGCCAAACACCATCTTTAAATGAGCACAGAGATCATGTATTACACCCAAGGTCTCCAATTTAGGCGCAGAGACAATAGTTATTTCTCATGGTGAATAACTAGAATCAAGGATCAGCTTTGAAGTGAAGGGGCATCTTAGATGATGAGCTGCCTTCCATCAAAAGAAATTCCAATTTTTACAAGGTTAGGCAACTTTATTTGGAGACAATCGATTCTAGCTGTGAAAACAAGCACCAAGCTCTCTAGGGCAGGGCAACTGGAGTGGATGATGTTTTGCAATGAGGCCTCCAACATACGAACTCGCACAAGTGAAAGTTTTTTGAGAAATCAGAGTCGAAGGTTTAGTACCAGATTGTCTGGTAGGGAGCACAACGCAAAGGTGGCGGTGCGGAGAGAGGAGGAAAACCGCGAGATGGACATCGGTGCTAAGGGCACAAGTACATGGAGTTCGGTATCAATGTGATTTCCGGGGGAATAGTAGAACTCAAGCACCTGTAGTTCTGTGAATTCATGGTATTGTAGCCAGGCGTCCACTGTGAAAGGCATGCTATGCTTGCTCAGGTAGCATGCCGGGATGCAGAGGCTTTGAACGGAGCCCTGGTAAGAGGAGATGATGGCTATGGGGAGTTCAAAATCATTAAAGAGAGATAGCTGACGACTGTTGAGATTAAGGGGTGCGGCGCGCCATAGAGGGCGCCACCGAGTTGAGAGGACTTGGGTGCGGCAGCAATCCTTGGTGGGGAAAAGCAAGATGATCTCCCCAAGGATAGCGTTCGGGAGATCGCTGATGCGGTCCACCCGAGATTCTACGGGTTCCTGGGATCCGGTGGGGCAGGCTTGCCGCTTCTCCCCGTGCTGTCGGGTGCGGGATCTACAATAGGCGTCACCGCTGGCGGGAGCCTCATCTTCTTGGCGCTGGGGTGAGCCGACTCCATTTTCCTCGAGGGCGTCGCATAGAGCTCACGGATTTGATCAGAGTAACGAATGACGAGCCTAGTTGTAGTGCGAGTGAAGAAGGGGAGCTAGGGTTTTCTGTGGTAGTGAGGAAGAAGGGGAGCTAGGGTTTCTGTAGGAGTGAGGTGAGGAATTTGGGGGTACGTATGTTTTTTGAGTGGAGCGAGCTGACGTGAGGTGGGTGGGAGTGAGGAGGAAGAAGAGCACCCAAGTTTTTTGGAGGGAGGGGCGGTGTGTTGGGTAGCGCCTCTCATTAAGTAAATATATGGGCTTTTGAATTGATTTTATTATTTACTGGGGTGGATGGGCTGTCTTGTCTTGGGCCTAGAGAAACAATTACTACTAGTATAGTGGAGACACTCTACAGCTACCCAGAAAAACAATTACTACTAGTACAGTGGATACACTACCGCTTCTGGCTCCTCCGAGGTCATCGAAACGTCTCCCGGTACTGAATGTCGTTTTACTTTGGTTCACCGACATGCATGCCATGCAGCGTGCGGGCCCAAATGCCATCCACCAAATTAGAAGGCGGTATGGTGGTGGAGAGTCACTCCGGTCGTAGCGCGGGAGTAACGAGCCATCACATGACAAAACCCCACCTCCCCGCAATCTAAGTTTGACGGATGAAGCAACCATCATTTCACTCTTAGCTGAGTCCCCTTCTCCCTCACTGTCTTCAAGAAAGCCAACACTCACATCTGCCATTGTTCTTCTCTCCCAACGAAGGGAAGGTAAGCGGATCTGTGATGTTGGTATATTTTCTTTCAGAAAAAAAGAACTTTTGCAAAGCAGTAACTGATAACCCACAAGTGTAGGGGATCGCAACAGCTTTCGAGGGTGAAGTACAACCCAAATTTATTGATTCGACACAAAGGGAGCCAAAGAATATTCTTGAGTATTAGCAGTTGAGTTGTCAATTCAACCACACCTGGATAACTTAGTATCTGCAGCAAAGTGTTTAGTAGCAAAAGTGGTATGATAGTAATGGTAACAGTAGCAACAGAAAAGGTAAATGTTTTTGGGTTTTTGTAATAGTTGTAACATTAGCAATGGAAAAGTAAATAAGCGAAGAACAATATGTGAACATCTCTTAGGCAATGGATCAGCGATGGATAATTATGCCGGATGCGATTCCTCATGCAATAGTTATAACATAGGGTGATATAGAACTAGCTCCAATTCATCAATGTAATGTAGGCATGTATTCCGTAAATTGTCACACGTGTTTATGGAAAAGAACCATGACATCTTTTGTCCTACCCTCCCATGGCAGTGGGGTCCTAGTGGAAACTAAGGGATATTAAGGCCTCCTTTTAATAGAGAACCAGACCAAAGCATTAACATATAGTGAATACATGAACTCCTCAAACTACAGTCATCACTGAGAAGTATCCCGATTATTGTCACTTCAGGGTTGTCAGATCATAACACATAATAGGTGACTATAGACTTGCAAGATAGGATCAAGAACACACATATATTCATGAAAACATAATAGGTTTAGATCTGAAATCATGGCACTCGGGCCCTAGTGACAAGCATTAAGCATAGCAAAGTCATAGCAACATCAATCTCAGAACATAGTGGATACTAGGGATCAAACCCTAACAAAACTAACTTGATTACATGGTAAATCTCATCCAACCCATCACCGTCCAGCAAGCCTACGATGGAATTACTCACGCACAGAGGTGAGCATCATGAAATTGGTGATGGAGTATGGTTGATGATGACGACGGTGACGAATCCCCCTCTCCGGAGCCCCAAACGGACTCCAGACCAGCCCTCCCGAGAGAGATTAGGGCTTGGCGGCGGCTCCGTGTCGTGAAACGCGACGAAACTTTCTCCTTGATTTTTTTTCTCCCTGAGACGGTATATATGGAGCTGGAGTTGAGGTCGGAGGAGGTCCAGGGGGCCCACGAGATAGGAGGGCGCGCCCCTAGGGAGAGCGCCCCCCTGTCTTGTGGACAGCCCGTGGGCCCCCTGGCCTTGATCTTTCACCAAAAATTCTTATTAAATCTGAAAAGTGCCTCCGTGGATTTCCAGGACATTCCGAGAACTTTTCTTTTCTACACATAAAACAACATCATGGTAGTTCTGCTGAAAACAGCGTCAGTCCGGGTTAGTTTCATTCAAATCATGCAAGTTAGAGTCCAAAACAAGGGCAAAAGTGTTTGGAAAAGTAGACACGTTGGAGACGTATCAGTAACCGATCCTCACTCTTTTTTTTGTTTCATTGCCATTGCGATTATGCTTTCCTTTCAGTTATCTCCTAGTATTCGTCAGTTTCATGATGGACCAAGGAGAACTAGGCAAATATCTACCGATGTTGGAGCAAACGCGGGAGGCTGATCCCCATGAGACAGAGAGCTCCAAGAGAACGGAGTCGGCCACCGAGCTGACCCCAGATACTCTCATGACCACTCCTGAGATGGTCAATGCCCTGTTTGAGGTTACAGCCCCCATGGCCCTGCAGGAGCAGTTTTCCCCCTTCAAGGATGCCCCCCCCCCCCCCGCTGAGCTGCCCAAGGTGATTTTATTCTTTGCCGATCTCGATTGTGGTTTTCATCTAAGTATGTGGTGATAAATAATGCAAAATTTATTAGCTTCGACGGCATGCTACCTTCCCTGTCATGCATAATTTTGACTCTACATAGTGGTTTAAATAACTTGTGTTTTTTGTACTGGAAAGTAATTCAGAATTCGTTTCTGTTTCAATTAGAGCCCTGATGCAGACAAGGATTGTGTGATTGTACATGTCACTCGCTATGAGGCGGATGACCTGAATATATGCACTGGGAAAACAATGTTCTTAGGTTGTTGGATCCTGGAAGCCATTTGCACTTATACCAAAGTTGAGATGTATTTCAGCCACACTGTTGTCAACCATGTTGTCCAGGGTGTACGAAAGCACAAGAAGTTAAAAGCTACTCCTTCGTTTGTTAGGCATACTACTCTTGTCAAGCTTACGCGGGAAGATGACGTGGCATGCCTCCACAAACAAGTTTATTAGTGGCAAGGCCACACGGTTATCTTTAGGAAGGTTCATAGGATTGAGCTGCTGCCGGACGTCCTCAATGATGTTCATGGCAAGGTCTGTCTTGTGTCCATCCCAAATTAGATCGAGGCATGAAATAGTTAGCCCAGCTAGTGTTGAAAAGTAGTTTGGATTGTGTCTAATTATCCGAACCTTGCCTATAATTGAGCCCTCTGGGGCTAGTACTCTGTTTGAATCCATCTATGGGAACTACTACTACTTTTGTGTGCCCATGAATCATGTGAAAACCATCCTAATTGTTGCTGAAACAAATGCATCCTCACTAGTTTTTTTGTGTAATATGGCATGGTAAGACATAAGTTGTCATGGTTTATCATACGAGCCATCTGTGTTTGATGAAATAGAGTACTTGTTCGAGAACAATGCGCCGACATATACATAGGGTATGTAAGGCTAGTTAAGTACTTGTAACACTGTTGGTGCTACCCCACTTGTAAGAAGTTGTGCAAAACATGACACATTGGCTCAGCTCACTTCAACACTAGAAAGTCATCCATCGACCAGCTAACAATCATAATCTGATGTCTGACATATAAGAAACTACGTATCTTGTTACAGTGGTTCATGTAGTTAACTGAGGCCACAATATAAATTCCAAATGTTCACACGCTAGTCCAGCATTCATGTGGAAAATTCACACTAAACCCGGCTTCATAAAATACTTGAAAGCATAAGCTCAGCAATTTTATACATCTTAATGATTCATAGAACATAACAAACATTTACTAGTTCATAGCAAAAGTCAAAGTTGTGAGAAGGTTTACAAAACAGGAAAAATCAAGCAAGGCTTCTCTGAGCAAAGGGCCTCCCTAGGCAGGCTTTAATTTCCTGGAGTTCACTCTGGTTTTTCTTGTTGCCGCCATCTAGGGTTAGGTTCTCTCATTCCAGAGTAACCAATTATAATTGTGTTCTCAGTTGGAATGCTGAACTGAACCATGTATTGTACTGACCATCTGAACTTCTTGTGCAGTTCCACTAAATTTAAGCACCACTATTTGCAGAAATAAGAAGACCACAATGCCTCTTGTCTGCGCAACTGCCCCAAAAACCTCCGCGCACTCGTGCCAGCAAGTCCTCTGTCCATCCGTGAACTGGGAGAAAGTGCATTCCCGACTAGGATGCGGTTGTTTTCGCTCGTCCTTGCACTGCAATCAGGAAGTAAAACGTACGAATCAGCTTCTTTTAGATTGTGTTGGTCATTCTACCTAGTTACTACCAATGTAGGAATACCTGGAAGACGGGAGGTTAGACGATGACAACGAGGAATAGCCATCTCATTTCGTGCAGTTTGACTAAAACTGAGGTGTGTAGTTTTGATTTCACAAATAGAAACGATATGGAGATAGACATCCATGTTTGCGCAAATATGAAATACGGTTATTTAAGCAGTGACAATTATTTGTAGTGGCATATGATTAACAACAACACCTATTGTGTTATAATTGGCACTATGTTGACAGAATGAAAAAGTGCCATTAAGTAAGAAGTAGAATCACATCACATCAACACTGCCAATAGATTAACATGCAGAACAATAGCATTAGTATTACTGTCATGAGAGTAGCACATCACTACTGCAGGATGCTGCTAACACGACACTACAATTAGAGACCCTTCGACGAAACTATGTGCGATGCAATAATTGCAAACGGTGGTGTAAAAAACCGTCAAAAAGGTGCAAAACGTTTGCGATGACGGATGCATCAAACACGGTTCAAATTTTAGTTGCGTGTGCGATGCACGGCATATAGTTCAGTTCAATGAATTGTTTGCGATGAGGAAGAAGAACGGAAACGGACATCCAGATGAAGGCGTGTGCGATATACGGTATACAGTTCAATCGGATTAACTATTTGTGATGAGGCGGAACAATAGAAACACGGCTAGATAAAGGTGTGTGCGATTGAGGGCATATGCTTCAGAAGGATTAATTGTTTGTGATTAGGCAACAGAACAGAAACGTTCAGCTAGATCAAAGATGTGTGCGATTGATGGCATACACGTCACACAGATGAACTATTTGCGATTAGCCACAACAAATAGGAACAGTTAGGCAGATCAACGTGTGTGCGCTAGACAGGCACACATTCTAATTAAAAGAAGCGTGCGTGATGGTAATAACGAGCGCGCACGATTCTTGGAACAAGACATGTGCTGACATTGCCTATTGCGGTGCACCAAATGCCACGTACACGGCCGAGAAAGCGTGCCCACGTTACGTCATTCGAGAATAGTGCCGCACTTAGAAATTATAGAACCGTCAATAAATTTTGAGCCTGCATCCCATCCCCTTCCAAATTGCAAACCTGTTCACACCGATCAAAACCTAAACGGCTTCCCACTTAGGAGCGTATTAGTACTCGGTTATAAATACTAGTACTCCAAGATGACTGCACATTCCTCCTCAACTCCTCATCCACAAAGAACAAACAAGTCATTCATCGTCGCTCCCTTCCGTCTGCCATGGCCAGCATGAGTTCTGGGTCGACGGATTGCCACCAGGGAGAGGCGAGCATGGAAGCGGAAGCACGAGAGATGTCCCACTTCACTGCGAAAGCAGCCGACATGTCCCGCCGCGCGGCCCTAGCAGCACAGAGGTCCTACCGCGCCGTCGAAGCAACACGGAGGTCCCGCCATGCTGTCGATGCAGCAGACTGGTGCGTCCGCACCGCGGAAGCAGCAGAGATGTCCGACCGCGCCACGGAAGCAGCAGAGATGTCCGACCGCGCCACAACGGCCTGGGAAAATGTCTCGCGAGCAGGCGAGGACTCTTACAGGCGCATGCATGCGATCATCCATAGCCAGATGGATCAGATCTATGGTTGGGCGAGGTTGCAAGATGACATGAAAGCCTAGTTTGAACAGGCTACCAGGGTCATCCATCAACTAAGGGAGAGCAATGAGAAGCTCCAGGCCGAGCGTGACCTACTGAGGGCGAATATCGTCAGAAGTGTGGAGGAGCAGGAGGAGACCAGTGACTTGTTGAAGAGGACCAGCGTCATCGTCGAGAAACTTATGGACGAGAATGATGTGTTGCGCATGAAGCGCAAAAGGCTGGTGGAGGAATCCGTGGATGCTCTCAAGTAGCATATTGAGGACAGGAAAGAGCTCATCGCCGCTCGCCGCGGAGACCACTTCCCGCAGCCTGCATCAAGAAAGTAGAGATCAGCGAGCCAGATCATTGTCTTCCTTCTTCTTTTGCACTTGTGTATTTCGGGCGTTGCCGCATGTGGCCTTTTTTAATTATGTTCCTAAAAATGTAAGACAATTATTATCCACTGTCATTGTCCTATATTCATCATGCCTGCTATAAGTCACAGTAGATGCTATATAGGTCCGTCGGATCTTACATCAAGATCCATGGAAAACTTTACTTTCAGATTTTTTTTTTCTCTCTCAAATCTCAGTCCAATGAGACATAGCCACGCCGTGAAACAAGGGCTCGGGCGCCATTAATGGAGACATTGGGGGGGAGGTGCGCGACGGATAGAGGTCAAAGGGCTCTCCTCCCGATGAGCACGCGCAGGGGTCTGATCGCACGCCTCCCGTACTCAAATAACTACCCCGCACGACACCTCCTAGCCAATAAAAAAGGGACGCGTGGCAACACGTAATTGGTAAGTAGAACGCCCCCAGTTTCAATAATAGTTTTGTTTCTGATTTGTAACGTGACAACACTTGTTATGACTTTGTTGATTTTTAATGTGTGCGCCTTCGCAAATCGGACAGAAAAATTACCATAGCATGTCGGTGCCATGTCATGACACCATGCCAAGTTTCATGATTTTCAAGCGTGTTTTGGATTTACAGGAATTAAAAAATGAAGTTTCACAATCTTTCCGGCCAAGCTACGACGCCCAGATGTTTGAATTTCATTCTCATTTCTTGCATGGGACCGAGAAATTCACCCAAGGACACACATGTTATTTTTCAACCAACTTTGGTGCACTAGAGCATGTGCTTGTAGTTCAAATTTGAATTATGCACATTAAATGCCCAGAAATTCAATTAATGTATAAAAAGGCCAAACAAACCCGGAATAATTCCAAAATTTAGCACGATACTTCTATTTGGTATAATTTGCCTGTGTAAACAAATTAAGGCGGGAGAACGATGTGTACGTAGGTCGTTTCGCACACGGAGGTGACACGTTCCCTCTCGGAACCATGAGCCTTCTTTAGAGAAGCTCCAGTTTGAAAGAAGCTTATACCAAAGCTTGTCCCAATTCAGCCAAAAAAATTACCGCAACATGTTGGTGCCATGTCATGACACCATGCCAATTTTCATGATTTTCAGGCGTGTTTTGGATTTATAGGAATTAAAAAACAAAGTTTCACAATCTTTCCGGCCAAGCCACGACGCCCAGATGTTTGAATTTCATTCTCATTTCTTGCATGGGACCTAGAAATTCACCCAAGGACACACATGTGATTTTTCAACCAATTTTGGTGCACTGGAGCATGTGCTTGTAGTTCAAATTTGAATTATTCACATTAAATGCCCAGAAATTCAATTAATGTATAAAAAGGCCAAACGAACCCGGAATAATTCCAAAGTTTAGCATGATGCTTCTATTTGGTCTAATTTGCCAGTGTAAACAAATTAAGGCGGGAGAACGAAGTGTACGTATGTTGTTTCGCACACGGAGGTGACACGTTCCCTCTCGGAACCACGAGCCTTCTTGAGAGAAGCTCCGGTTTGAAAGAATCTTATACCAAAGCTTGTCCCAATTCGGCCAAAAAAATTACCGCAACATGTTGGTTCCATGTCATGACACCATGCCAATTTTCATGATTTGCAAGCGTGTTTTGGATTTACATGAATCAAAAAACCAAGTTTCTCAATCTTTCCGGCCGATCCATGACGCCCAGATATTTGAATTTCATTCCCATTTCCTGCATGAGACCTAGAAATCCACCCAAGGGCACACATGTGATTTTGAACCAACTTTGGTGCACTAGAGCATGTGCTTGTAGTTCAAATTTGAATTATGCACATTAAATGACCAGAAATTCAATTCATGTATAAAAAGGCCAAACAAACCCGGAATAATTCCAAAATTTAGCACGATACTTCTATTTGGTCTAATCTGTGTGTGTAAAAAAATTAAGGCGGGAGAAGGCAGTGTACGTATGTCATTTCACACACGGAGGTGACACGTTCCTCTCGGAACCACGAGCCTTCTTGAGTGAAGCTCCGATTTGCAAGAAGCTTATACCAAAGCTTGTCCCAATTCGGCCAAAAAAATTGACGCAGCATGTTGGTGCCATGTCACGACACCATGCCAAGTTTCATGATTTCTAGGCGTGTTTTGGATTTGCATCAATTAAAAAACCAAGTTTCTCAATCTTTCCGGCCGAGCCACGATGCCTAGATGTTTGAATTTCATTCCCATTTCTTGCATGGGAACTAAAATTCACCCAAGGACACGCATGCGATTTTTCAACCAACATTAGTGCATTGGAGCATGTGTTTGTAGTTCAAATTTGAATTATGCATATTAAATGACCAGAAATTCAATTACTGTATAAGAAAGTCCAAATGAAACCGGAGTAATTCCAAATTTTAACACGGCACTCATATAGTTCTATGTTGTCTCTGTAAAAAAAATAAGGGGGGGAGGCAGCTTACATCATTTCAAACACAAAGGTGACACGTCCCCCTCGGGAACCACGAGTCTTCTCGAGAGAAGCTCCGGTTTGCAAGAAGCTTATACCAACAACTTGTCCAAATGCGGCCAATTTTTTACCACACCATTTTGGTGCCATGAAATGACACCATGCTAAGTTTCATGATTTTCAGGCGAGTTTTGAATTTCCAGGAATTGAAAAACCAAGTTTCTCTTCCCGACCGAGCCATGATGCCCAAATCTTAGAATTTCATTCTCATTTCTTGCATGGGACCTATAAATTCACCCAAAGACACACATGTGATTTTTCAACGAACTTTGGGGCACTCGAGCATGTACTTGTAGTTCAAATTTGAATTATCCACATTAAATGCCAAGAAACTCAATTAATCCATAAAAATGTCAAACGAACCCGGAATAATTCCAAATTTAAACACGACACTGATGTAGTTGCATGTTCACTGTACATAAATGTTCTAGCAATTCAAACACCATCCTTTCCCTCCGTAACACCATTTTGTCTTTCAAAACATAATGAAAAAATCAGGTATACCACAAACAATTTACTAGAAAGAGTTGTGTGGGATGCGATACAAAATATCTTGGCGCACCGTCTTATCTGGCTTACGCAGGAAGCTTCGCTACAGTCCACTGCCCCCGCTTGAACCACACTTGCGTGCCAATTTCTCGCGGCACCGAGTGAAATTTTTTTGCCACCACGGAAATATATATCTCCCTGCCCTCTCCCTCCCACCAAAAGCCACATTTCCACTGTTCCTCCTTCCTTTCCAAGTTCAAACCTACACTGCTGCTTACTGGCAGCTCAGCCTCCTCGCCGGCGACCCTTCTTCTTGCAGCGCCGCCTCCTCGCTGGCTACCCTTCTTCCTGCAGCGCCGCCTCCTCGTTGGCGACCCTTCTTGCAGTGCCGCCTCCTCGTCGGCGACCCTTCTTCTTGCTACGCGGCCTCCTCGCCACCGACCCTTCTTCTTTCTGCGCGGCCTCATCGATATGGTCAGGTAATCCACACCCCACCCACACCATCCTCCTCCTTTCCTAACCCAAATGCCCCGACCGACGGTGCAACACCTTCTGCCGAAATCACTGTCCCCCTCCTCCAATTAAGCGCTGCCCACAACCATTTTGCACGCAGTATAACGTGGAGCTCAGTAGTATCTGGCAGCAGAGAAGCAAATTGCGGCCGCACGCATGCACGAGGTCGCTATGGTTGCCATGTGTGCCGACCGCCGGATCTTGGAGGAACACCTCGTCTTCGAGGCCACTGTCGACACTGCGATGCGGTTGTCTACTTTAAAATACAGTTCATGATGTTTTCTCGAGGCCACCGCCAATGCCTTCTAGTGATTTGTCCTCTGTAATGTTAATATGCAATCTGATGTTCAGTTCACAGTTTGGTCCTCTGAACATCGCTTGTTCAGTTAACACATTGGTCCTCTAAAATGTAATGTTCAGTTAACAGTTTAGTCCAACAATTGCTACATTTCATAGTAGTGTTCTCAAGCATTCTTTGTTTTGTTAACTGTCTTATCTTCTAGTACATGTTTCTATTCTGCAATGTCATGCTTAGTTAACTATTTTGGTTCATTTGGTCTGTTGTCCATTTAACTGTTTGGTTCAGTTCTGCAATTTGATTTTCATTTGCTATGGGTACAATTTTGTATTGTTACGCATGTGAAATAAATCGAATTTGGCTATACTCAATACATATTCTACTGATAGTATGACAACTCTTAGTTAACCTGATCAAGATCCTCCTTATGTGTGTTGCAGGGAAACAATGGGAGACACTATGGTTTACCATCGAGGTTTGTTCAAGCATGGTCCTTTGGCTAATAGCACACTGTTGTGCAGTTGCAGGAATCATTCTAATGTTTAGGTTTCTTACAATTTGGTCTTGCACATGTAGGTCCTGCTATCAGAGACTTAGACCCACTACTCGACCCATTCTGCATATGGGGAAATGAGATATCCATGAATATCAATCAAGTTAAGAAACTCAGAAAGATTGTTAGGATGAAGAAACTTGTGAAGAATAACAGCAAGATCTTTGTTTTGCACAATGAAGAAGACATCAGTCAACTATAGGATGGTACTAACTGTTTTACCTTGTTTTTATCCCTTACCGTCATCAGTCAACTATAGGATGGTACTAACTCTTTTACCTTGTTTGCATATCTTTGTTTTCAGTACTCTTCAAAGAAGTTCATCGATGATTACCTCTCAAACAACCTGCATGGTCAAGAGGCGAGGAAGGTATTCATTCAACACCCATGGTACAATATTGAAGCCTTGCTGAAGAGGACAAAGGTTGGGCGGGCAATTATCCATAGCCACTGGCCTAAAATTGCAAGGACATTCAACATCACTGAAGGCTCAACATTTGCCTTCCGTTTCTGCAGTTTCCCAGATGAGATTCATCTGTCTATTTACCGTGTATGATGCTACTTTCCAAAGGTTTTTGATGTTGCATGTGAAACTTGGTGCTGTTGTGTAATGCCAGAACTGAGTGCCGAAGCTATCTGATGTAATTCGATTATGAAATTCTGGTTGCTATTATACATATATGAAATATCTAGTGTGTTTTTATAAGAAATATCAGTTTGATTAGTACATGGTGTCGGAGTAATGGGCCACGGGTAGGCTAACCCGAGCCCCAGAACCTTTCAAGACATCGGGGCAGGCTGCGCCCCTCAAGCCGAGTCCCAGATGGCGACTCCAAGATAAGCCCAGTCTCAGATGGCGACTCCAAGGTAAGCCGATTCTCAGATGGTGACTCCAAGATAAGCTGAGTCTCAGATGGTGACTCCAGGATAAGACGAGTCTCAGATGGCGACTCCAAGATAAGCCAAGTCTCAGATGGCGACTCCAAGATAAGCCGACTCATGGCTGGCGACTTTCGAAGGAGCCGGCTATAGAGAGTCGGCCCGCGACTCCACTCTCGTCACGATAGGCGAGGCGGGTACGATTACGGCCTGGCCGTCACCTCCTACTTACGAGGGCCAGCATGGCTACAGTGTGCCGTACCGCTGGAGATCTCCGCCATGGCCTGGCACTGTTGCCATGCCAGCCCTGACCTCAGCCACAGTAGGCGGCGCACTGTGGTCACGATGGCCTACCTGTACAACTCAGAGACGGTAGACCCGCCTGTCAGTGAGAGCATGGAAGACGGCGGATACGCCCCGAAGGCGGCCCTGTGGGAGTCGGCTCCCTAGAGTCGACCGGCCTCTCCCACGGGTCCTACGCGCCATTAACCAGACAAGACGGGGAGTAACGACAGCCATGCCTGATAGATGGCGGCACTGTTGCCATGACCCCGTGACCAACCCTGCGTCATCAGAATCACGGCTACAGTGCCGGACTCGCCGGCAGGCCCGCAAGTCGGCGGGCCCCAGCAGTCGGCAGAGAAGACGGCGGCCTGAGAGACAGACGACTGGGACCCGCACCCAGTCGGATTACAATTGTACCCCCGGGGGTAGGCCTATATAAACCCCCCGGGGCACCCATGCAAAGGGTTGGCATCCATTAGCCTTAGACCAGATCATATAGGAAAGAGAGAGCTAGCCTTGCCTTCTACTACCTCCCGAATACAGCTCTAGGAGCCACCTTGTAGTCACTACGCCTTAGTGATCATGCGGAGACCCCGCAGAGCAGCAGTAGGGGTGTTATCTCCCCAGAGAGCCCCGAAGCTGGGTAAGATTCGCCGACGTGCATGCCTTCGCCTCATCCTGTTTCCTGGCTCCGGCGACGTTCTACTCGCTCCCACCATGATAGGCCATCCTTTGGCATATGTCGAACCCAACCCCCGACATTTGGCGCCCACAGTGGGGCGAGGTGCACCGTCGTCCGGAGACCTACTCTGGACGGGAACCCTCTTCCTCCCCCACGAGCATAGCCAGCCTGGCACGCCCGATGGCGCTTGCCCTGACGCGCTGCAAGGCGTCGACGACCTTCTTGGCGAGGTTTGCATCTTCGACGAGCCTGCATCCTATGCGGGCACGGGTGGCCCCGAAAGCCTCCTCGCGGGCCTCCTCGACCATCTCCACGTCGCCGGCGAGCCTGCCGTGGACTTGGAGTCCGTAGGCTCCACCGACCCGATGCTGGTCGACTCTGACAGTGTGTCGCTCGACACGTTCCCCTCCCATGTGGTGATCTACGACGAGCCGCTCCCTCGCGAGGAGAGCGGCGGAAGCGCCGTCACATAGGTGCTCGTTATTAGTCATGGCGAGCACTCCGGTGAAGGAGCTCATGACCCGCTCGACGCGGCTCTGCGAGACCTGACGGCACCCATTCTGGAGGACGCTGACACCGAGACGCTAGAGGCACGCCGCCTTCAGCTCATCGAAGGTGCGAAGAAGCTGGCAAGCATGAGACGCTTGTCGGAGGCCTACCAACGTGAGATGGATCGCGTCGTGGGCGGCTCGCCAGCCCCGACTGGGCCTAGCCGCCTAGGCGCGGTCCGACAACGCGGCGCGGACATCGCCAACCTGCTCGGGGCCGATCGCCCCGTGTATGCCACGTCTGCGGAGAACATCCGCGCCGCCCAAGCGGCAGCAGACGAACTAGACAACTTCGAAGGCGAAGAGCGCCGCTTGATGAGCGAGCGAGTCCAGCGACTCCTCAAAGCGGCTGCCGCATAGAACGAAGCCGGCTGCGGCATGGAGGCGCCGCAACGGCAAAACGATGACTTACCTCCCCGCCAAGATCAAGGCGCGACGTCTCGGACGCCGACTGGCGGAGCCCGCGGAAGAAGAGAGAAGGATCCGGCTGTCAGCCATAGTCGGACTCGCATCACCATCGAGCACGACCAAGACGGCCGCCCGAGAGCAGTGGAACGGCAGGGCGACACCTGCCTCCCCCACCACGAAGAGAAAGATGAGTCTCCCCGCCACCTGTCGAGCATCCGACTCTCGGCAACCGCCTCGGCCGTCGAGAGGGAGTCGGAGAGAACGACGCCCGCCACCGGATCGACCGACTCCACCGATCACTGGCGCTGGAAGAAGAAGATGAGCTGGGCCCGCCCTGCTTCGGACCCCGCATCCGAGACGAACCCTTTCCCAAAGGATTCACGCTCCCCCGAGACACGCCCAAGTACACCGGCTCCGTGAAGCCGGAAGATTGGCTAGTTGACTACTCCACAGCCGTCAACATAGCCAACGGCAACAAACGCGTTGCCGTGAAGTACGTTCCGCTCATGCTCCAGGGTACGGCCCGGACATGGTTGAACAGTTTGAAGCCCCGCAGCATCAACAGTTGGGTCGACTTCACCGAGGCTTTCATCTGCAACTTCACAAGCACGTATAAGCGACCCCCCAAGCCGCGCCAGCTCTCCTTGTGCGTGCAAGGCCAAGACGAGTCGACTCGCGATTACCTCACTCGATGGGGCAAGCTTCGGAACTCATGCGAGGGCGTGCACGAGGTGCAGGCTATCGAGTACTTCACCGCAAGGTGCAGAGAAGGCACCCTCCTCAAGCACAGGCCCCTCTGCGACGAGCCAGAGACCCTCGACGAGTTGCTGGTCATAGCAGACAAGTATGCCACGGCCGACTCCTCCATGAAGACAGAGATTCAAGTCAGTGCGACTGGCAAAGTGGCCCCTCAAGCTCCCAGAACTCCGGCTGGAGACACCAGTCGGCGACAGCAGCAGAATGATCACAAGCGCAAGGCCCCGCAGCCGACTTCTAGCAGTCGGCAGGTTGCGACAGTCGAAGACCAACAGCCTGAGGGGCAGCCTCCGGCGAAGCGACAGAAAGGCGGCAAGTCCAACTGGTTGCCGGCCTTCTCTTACGAGCAGACTCTAGATGGTCCCTGCAAGTTCCACAGCGGCGCGAAGCCGTCAAACCATACCACCCGGAAATGCCACTGGCTCACCAGAATCGCCAAGGGAGACGGCCTCCTTCCTCCTCCGCCTGCTGGGCCGCCGGCTCCACAGCCGCCCCAGCAGCCGGCTGCCAGGCCAGTCGGCGCCGTACAAGATGAGTACCCAGAAGAGCATGGAGCCTATGTAGTGTTCACCAGTATGGCTGATGATCGACGCAGCAGATGGTTGCAGCAGCAAGAAGTAAATGCTGTAGCATCAGATACTCCGGAGTTTATGCATTGGTCCGAGAAGCCTATCAGGTGATGCCGAATCCGGGCTCCTACGCCTTGGTTCTGAGTGCTACCTTGGCCACTAATAGGCGGGCCGCTCGCTTCTTGCGAGTGTTGATAGACGGAGGCAGCAGCATCAACATCCTATACAAGGACACCATGGAGAAATTAGGAATCAAGCAGAGACATCTTCAAAGCAGCCGAACTGTTTTCCACGGCATTGTACCTGGCCTTTCTTGCTCCCCAATCGGCAAGATCCAAATAGATGTCCTCTTCGGAGACAAAGATCATTTTCGCCGAGAGCCGGTTTGGTTTGAAGTGGTGGACCTTGAAAGCCCATACCAAGCATTGCTAGGCCGACCTGCGTTGGCCAAGTTCATGGCAGTCCCCCACTACGCTTACCTCAAGATGAAGATGCCAAGTTCAAAGGGGATTCTGACCGTGGGCGGCGACTACAGGAAGTCGTCCGCCTGTGCAGCCAAGAGTAGTCGGCTGGCCGAGTCCCTGGTGATAACAGCCGAGAGGCGGCTCCTTGATCGGGTTGTGGCAATGGCCGGCAAGCAGCCAGAGATGTCGCCCGACCCCAAGGAGTCGGAAGCTGAGGGTTCGTTCAAGCCGGCTAAAGAAACAAAGAGGATACCTTTGGATCCGGAGCACCCGGAGAGGCACGTTGTCATAGGCACAAACCTAGACAGCAAATAGGAAGCGAGCTCATCGATTTCCTCCGTGAGAATCGAGACATCTTCGCATGGTCCCCTAAAGACAAGCTAGGTGTACCGACGGAATTCACCGAGCACAAGTTACATGTCCGATCTGATGTGAAGCCCGTAAGGCAGCCCTTGCGCCGCCTGTCAGAAGAGAAAAGAAGAGTCATTGGAGAAGAGATAGGCCGACTCCTAGCGGCCGGCTTCATTATGGAGGTGTTCTTTCCAGAATGGCCGACGAACCCGGTCCTAGTGTTGAAGAAGAACAAGCAGTGGCGGATGTGTATCGACTACATAAGCCTCAACAAAGCTTGCCCCAAAGATCCGTTTGCTCGGCCAAGAATTGACCAGGTGATAGACTCCACAGCCGGATGCGAGCTGTTGAGCTTCTTAGATGCATATTCAGGATATCACCAGATCAAGCTGAACCCGGCAGACCGACTGAAGACTTCCTTCATCACGCCGTTTGGAGCCTTCTGGTACCTGACTATGATGTTCAGCTTGAGGAATGCCGGCGCCACCTTTCAGCGTTGCATGCAGAAGTGTCTCCTCAAGAAACTCGGCAGAAATGCCCACGTCTACATGGATGATGTGGTGCTGAAAACGGAAAAGCGTGGGACACTGTTGGAAGATCTCCAAGAAATCTCTGAGAATCTGCGCCGATTCCATATCAAGCTCAATCCGGAGAAGTGCGTCTTCGGAGTACCAGCCGGCCAGCTCCTTGGCTTCCTGGTCTCTGAACGTGGCATAGAGTGCAACCCTGTAAAGATCAAAGCCATCGAGAGGATGGAAGTCCCCCGCCGACTGTTAGATGTGCAGATGTTCACCGGCTGCTTGGCGTCCATCAGCCGATTCATCAGTCGGCTGGGCGAGAAGGCTCTCCCTTTGTACCAACTGATGAAGAAGACCACCTTTTTTGAGTGGAACCACAAGGCGGACGAAGCATTTCTCGAGTTGAAGAAGATGTTTACTACTCCCCCTGTGCTGGCGGCTCCGACTCCTAAAGAGCCTATCCTCCTATACATTGCCACCACCAGCCGGGTAGTCAGCACAGTTATCGTAGTTGAATGCAAGGAGGAAGGCAAGGCGCTCCCTGTCTAGAGACCGGTATATTACTTGAGCGAGGTACTGTCGACCTCCAAGCAGAACTACCCCCACTACCAGAAGATGTGCTACGGCATGCATTTCGCCGCCAAGAAGTTGAAGCCTTACTTTCAAGAGCATCCAATCACTGTGGTTTGCACCGCTCCACTGGCCGAGATCATCAGGAGCCGTGATGCTTCGGGCCGAGTAGCCAAGTGGGCCATAGATCTGGCTCCCTACACCATCTACTACCAGCCCCGCACTGCCATCAAGTCACAAGCACTGGCCGACTTCCTTGTCGACTGGGCCGAGACCCAGTACCTGCCGCCAGCACCCGACTCCACCCATTGGCGGATGCATTTCGATGGCTCCAAGATGCGCACCGGCTTGGGAGCCGGCGTCGTCCTCACCTCCCCAAAGGCGACAAGCTCAAGTACGCATTGCAGATCCACTTTGCCGCCTCCAACAACGTTGCCGAATACGAGGCGCTCGTTCACGGGCTCCGGCTTGCCAAAGAACTCGGCATCCGCCGGATCCTGTGCTACGGCAATTCTGATTTGGTGGTCCAGCAGTTGTCTGGCGACTGGGACACCAAAGATGCAAACATGGCGAGCTACCGCTTCCTGGTGCAGCAACTCAGCGGATGTTTTGAGGGGTGTGAATTCCTTCACGTTCCAAGAAATGACAATGACCAAGCAGACGCCCTGGCACGAGTCGGCTCCACCCATCAAGCAATACCATCCGGTGTTGCCTTCCAGCGCCTCCTCAAGTCGTCTATCAAGCCTTCGCCAGAATCAGACTCCATTTTTGTCCCAGCCCTCCCCGAAGAAGTCGGATCCGACTCAAGAGCACCAGCAGACGGCACAAGAATCCTTACAGACGGCTCCAAAAATACCACAGTCGAAACCAGCCCGGGGACTTCAGAACCCGGCCCGGGGACTGCGACGGTCAGTCCGAAGACTTCAGAACTCGGCCCGGGGACTACGCCATTCGGCCCGGGGACTTCACCGATCCAGCAAGCGGCCACGGATCCCAGCCCGCCGCCTCCCAGCCCAGCCGCCCTTGTCCAAGTCGCAATAGTGGCAATTGAAGAAATAGCAGCGCCCTCATGGGCCCAGCCCATCCTCAAGTTCCTAGTAAACACAGAGCTGCCAGCTGATGAAATCCTGGCTCGGCAAGTGCAACACCGAGCGGCAGCCTATACCATAGTCAACAGAGAGCTGGTCAGGCGTAGTGTCACTGGTGTCTACCAACGCTGTGTCGAGGCAGAACAAGGCCAAGCAATTCTCAGAGACATTCATGAAGGCGAGTGTGGCCACCATGCGGCTTCAAGGGCACTTGTCGCCAAAGCCTTCCGACATGGTTTGTTTTGGCCGACTGCCCTAGAAGAGGCCAAGGAATTAGTCAAAAACTACAAAGGGTGCCAGATGTTCCGTTCCAAGCCACTCCAGCCGGCTTCCGCGCTCAAGACCATTCCCATCGCCTGGCCCTTTGCGGTTTGGGGCTTGGACATGGTGGGACCGTTCAAGACGGCACGAGGCGGCCTAACTCACCTACTTGTCGCGGTGGACAAGTTCACCAAGTGGATAGAAGTAAAACCCATCAAGAAGTTGAATGGTCCGACTGCAGTAACCTTCATCGCCGACATTACGACTCGGTGCGGCATACCACACAGCATCATCACCGACAATGGCACAAATTTTGCCAAAGGAGCCTTGGCCCATTTCTGCGCAACGCAGGGCATCCGACTGGACTTAGCGTCCGTCGCCCATCCGCAGTCAAACGGCCAGGTGGAGCGAGCAAACGGCCTCATCCTATCCAGCATCAAGCCCCGCCTGGTCGAACCACTGGAGCGTTTAGCCGGCTGTTGGCTTGAGGAGCTGCCAGCCGTCCTTTGGAGTCTGCGCACGACTCCAAACAAGTCAACCGACTTCACGCCTTTCTTCCTCGTCTAGGGTGCTGAAGCCGTCATCCCGGCGGACATAGAATTCGACTCCCCGCGAGTCACCATGTACACTACGGAGGAAGCAGAAGAAGCATGTCAAGACGGCGTCGATCTACTGTAAGAGGGCCGGCTGTTGGCACTCAATCGGTCCGGCATCTACCAGCAGAGCGTGTGCCGATACTATAATAGGAAGGTCAGGCCAAGATCTTTCCAAGAGGACGACCTTGTGGTCCGACTGATCCAGCGGACAGCCGGCCAGCACAAGTTGTCGGCACCTTGGGAAGGCCCCTTCATTATCAGCAAAGTGTTGGGCAACGACTCCTACTACCTGATTGACGCTCAGAAGCCCCGAGCACGCAAGAGAGACGACTCCGGCAAAGAGTCGGAACGGCCATGGAATGCAAACCTCCTTCAAAGATTTTACAGTTGATTCAGTATGTATCACGCTACCCCTTTGTATTAAAGTACCGAGACTTGGGGCTCCCTGAGATGAGCTCGGGGACTACCCCTTTTGATTATCTGTATGATAAGAATTATGCTTTCGAGTATGCTACTTCTTGCTACGCCGCTTGGCGCCGGGCTCGACTAGTCGGCCCGGGGACTCACCTTTCTGGCGCTATGAAATGTTTCCTGAAGTCGGACAAGTAGTGTGCGGCGCCTAAGCCGTCTCCTGCCAGAGGCCGCAGCTCGCAGAGCGACTGTTTGGTAGGTAGGAGTAAGGATGAATGGGCGTTCACACGAAAAATGGCTAAGGACTTAAAACATTAACATAGCCTAGGTCGGCTTCCAGCCCCCTTTCACAAGCCGACTCACGAGTATTCAGCTTGCCGCTTTCTATCCAACTTGTTAAATAAACTCCAATGAAAGGCAAGTACTTGCTTTCCCCAAAGTAGCCAGGCATTTGGTCCAGCGGCAGTCCGCAGAGCGGTCATCCGGCTGACAAAGCAGCAACTAGGGGAAGGCGGCAAAGGAAAAAAGCCAAAGGAGCAACGAGCAAGGAAAGATAGAACTCAGATTAATATTTATATAAGCATAGGCCCATTGGCCGAATCTTCAGACAGAAGTTCAAAATACACCTCGAGGGTGGAATTGTGCAAATTAACAAGTTCCATAAAGACTTTCTAGAGCAGATAAAATAAAGCCAGAAGGCAGCCTAGGGAGCAGCAGACAGGTTGGAGGGTCGGAGGAGACGGCGGTGTCAGGCGCCGGGGCGGCCGGCTGGGCAGTCTCGGCTTGATCGCTGCCAGCGGCAGTCGGCCCGGTCGGACGCGGCTCGTTGCTAGAGGCGCGGTTGAGCTTAGGCTGGTCGCCCGCTCCGTCTTCTGGCGCCTCCGTCTCGCCTTCATCCTCCGCCTCGCCTTCTTCCTCGGCGCTGGACTCAATCACCTCCGCCGAGTCCTCGCCATATTCTGGGTTCATCCCGAACCACTCTGGCGGCACCTCCTCGCCGCCTTCAGCCCGCTCAGGGACGAAGACACTGGTGTCCGTGTAGTCGGCGATGGCCGCCGCACGCTCGACAAGGGCGCCCTCCACAGCCTCCAGCTCGGGCTGGGCCTCTGACCGGAGCGCGGCCAGACGGTCCAGGTCCAGCCCCGGATACCATGCCTTGACGAATTCCAAGGCCCGAGGCGCTCCGGCCCGGGCCGAGGAACCCTTCCAGGCCTCAAGACGCCCGGTTGCGACCTCCAGCCAGTCGGCAGTCCGACTGGCGGTGCGCAGAGCCGGCATGTCTGGCCACAGGGCGGCAACTGCATGGGCGCCGGCACGCTGAAGCCGGCGCATCAGCCGATGGGCCGGACGAAGACGGGCCTCGATGCTCAGAAGCTGCTCATCGACAGTCAGGGGAGCGTTGGCGGCAATCACCTCGCCGCTTGCCCTCCGCGCCTCACGATCAGCCTCGATGGCTAGAGGGACTGCTTGCGAGTGGCCAGGGAAGAAGTCTGCCAAGACAAAAAAGAAGCAAGTCAAAAAAATCAGAAGTCAGCCTGACACATAGTCGGAAACTCAAAGAAAGAAACTCACCATCGACGATGTCCTCAATCTCATGGAAGCCGGAGGTCAGCATCACCTCCTTGTCGGTCCAGGAGGAGCAATCGCTCTCGAACTCGGCCAGAAGAGCAGCCTCCTTCTTCTCGGCCTCGTCCTGCGTTTTCTTGAGCAGCTCCTTCTGCTCGGCCAGCTCCGCAGCAAGCAGATCACGCTCTGCAGCAAGACTGCTGCACTCCTCCCCCTTGACGCGCAAGGTGGTGTTAGCTTCACCCAGCTGCTCCTGAAGAGTGGCGTTAGCCCCTGAAGAACAAAAGAAAGAGACGAATAAGTCGTCAGCAAAGAAGATCGCCGAGAAGATCCGGCCCGACTGCTCAGCAGTCGGCCCGAATCTCGGGGACTACAGCCCGCGGGTGCGCCAGCGCGCTCCCGCGAAAAAGAAGAACAAAGAAAGAGATGAATAAGTCGTCAGCAAAGAAGATCGCCGAGAAGATCCGGACCGACTGCTCAGTAGTCGGCCCGAATCTTAGGGACTACAGCCCGCGGGTGCGCCAGCGCGCCCCCGTGATAAAGAAGAACAAAGAAGGAGACGTTAAAGTCGTCAAGAAAGAAGATCGCCGGGAAGATCCGGCCTGACTGCTCAGCAGTCGGCCCGAACCTCGGGGACTACAGCCCGCGGGTGCGCCAGCGCGCCCCCGTGAAAAAGAGAAAAAGAACTTACTCCGGCTTTCCGTCAAGTCGGCAGTCCGCTTGCTCAACTCCTCAACATTGCGGTTAAAGGCAGTGGCACGGAGGTTGTGATACTCCTGCAAACAAAAATTTCAGACAAAGATAAACACTTGGAACTCGCCAGAGGGAGTTTCGAGCCGCCTGCTCAGCAGCTGGCCCGAAACTCGGGGACTACACCCAGTGGGTGCACTGGCGCGCCCCCACAGAGAAGAGCAAGAAAGACCAAAATCAAAGAGCAAAACATACCCGGACGGCCGCTCGCGACGCTAGATGCGCCTTGGTGCAGATCTGGAGGGTGTCGCCCTCGGCTCGCAGCTTTGCTTGGACATCCAGAAGCGCCTGGTTCAGCGGGCCCGTGCCGCCTCCGCGCACCCACCCAACAGGCGCAGCACTCGTCGCCTCGGCGTCTGGGATGGCCGAGCTAGCGGCACCAACTTCCAGGGGCCGCGGCGCCGAAGTCGCCTTCTCGAGGCGGCGGCGCACTGGCGAGGCAACTTGAAGAAGCAGCCTCGCCTCGACCTCATCCTCAGTCGGCGGCACCGGCAGGCCTGTCGGCTGCTTGCCGTGGGCCCTCCCAGACGGCGGTGGAGGCGGAGGCGGCGGCACAAGCGTGTCTGACATGGAGGCCTCGCCGCTCTCCTTCTCCACGACGGGGTTCTCGGCGCCGGCTTCTCCGGTCTGCCCCGTGAATTCCGGAGGCAGCGGTGCGGAGGATAGTGGGGCAACGAGCAACGCCCATTGGCAACGTGCGGCCTCCTCAGCTCGCCGTCTCGCCGCGAGGGCGGCTTCAGCCTCCTCCAGCTTCTTCTGGGCGGAGGCAGCCGCCTTCTCGGTCTCCACCTTCTCCAGGCGGTCGGCCTCCTCCTCATCGCGCTTCTCCCGCGCGTTTCGCTCCGTCGCCTCCCGGAGGTCGGCGGCGGGGTCGACCTGCCGAGTATTGGCGAACGTCTCTGCCGACCCCATGACGGAGGGGACGGCGACCCTTTCAAGGGAAAGGGGGGCCCTGAAGAAAAAAGGGGAGGAGTGTAAAAGAAGAGCTCGGATAAGACTCACCGGAGGAAAATAAAGACAAAAGTGAAAAAACTTACGCAAAGACTAGCGGCGGCCTCCTCACTTCCCTACGGAAGCGGTTGGCCTTCGCGGCTGCCTCCTCCCACTTGGTCACGGTGGCCGCCCCCTTGAACTTCTTCAACTTGCCGCCGGGCGCACTCGGCCCGGCGTGGTGCCTCTTCGCGCCGCCTTGGCCGGCCAAGCCGGCAGAGGAACCCGCGCCCGAGGGGCTGACCCTTGGCTGATGGTGCGGGACAACTTCCCCTTCGGCGTCGTCCTCAAGCCAGTCAGTGAAGGTGGCCGAGGGCCTGAGGCCGCTTCTCGCTCCTCCTCCTCTGCCTTCGGCGTCGGCTTCCATCGCCGCCGCCCCCAAGTCGGGGTCGTCGATGTCGCTCTCCGCTCGGTCGGGGACGAACTCGCGGGGCGGTCTCGTGACGCCGGCTGCGGGCTGTATGAGGGGGTTCTAGTTCAGAAGAAACCAATAAAAATCAGAAGTCGGATTCGGCTATAAAGAATACAAAGCAATAAGGAGATGCGACTTACCACTAGAGGGGGGTTTGCGCGCGAGTACGGCTCCTTGCCGAACTGCCAGTCCTCCCCGAGCTCGCAGTTTGCGATATGGTTCACCATGTTCGCCACCTCCACGCGGGGCATCTCCTTGGTGCTCATCCGACTCGGGTCTCAGTGGCCGCTCATCTGACTGATCAGATGAGGCCGGCCTTGGAGTGGGAGGACTCGGCGTGCCACGAAGGCGGCCAGCAAGTCGGCCCCGACGAGGCCCTGCGACTGCATCAAGACTCGGAGTCGCGCTACGGCAGCGGCTCCGGCGGGAGTCAGCGTCTTGACTCGATGAGACCAGCTGGGGAGCCTCCCAGCTGGTGCGCCGGCTTCATAAGGCGGCAGATTAACCCAGTCGCCGTCAGGGGCGAGGTTCTTCACGTAGAAGTATGAGTGCTACCACATCTTCACCGACTTGATCAGTGAGATAGACGGGAAGGGGTTGTCGGCCGTCGATCGCCGCATTGCGATGAAGGCACCGCATTGAGCCGGCACGCCGGCGACGTGCGTGCCGAGCTTAGATGAGAAGAATTCTCCCCATAGCTCGATGGTGGGGAGAACACCGAGGAAACCTTCGCACAGAGTGGCGAAGGCGGACAGCAGCACCACCGTGTTCGGGGTGAGGTGGTGCAGCTGGAGCCTGTGAAACTCCAAGACGGAACAGAAGAAGCCGCTTGCCCGCAGCCCCAGGCCGCGCATGAGGTGCGAGCGGAAGATGACCCGCTCGCCCTCCTCCGGCACCAGTGATATCTCCCTCGCCGGCGCGGTGCGGGCTCGCACGAGGTGTGCACCGGGGAGGCGGCGCGTCTTGTGGAGGAACTCGATGAGGTCGTCGTCTACCACCGAGCCGTCCCACGCGCCGGAACGCACAGCCGGAGCCGCGGCGGCGGAGGAAGAGCTCATCGCTGATTGGTGTGGTGTGGTTCTGCTCGCCGGCAGCAAGAAGGAGGAGAGGAGGCAAGAGGAGACGGGGAGCGGGGAAGATGGGCGCGCGTGCTTTGCCGCTCCCCTCCCCCCCCCCCCCCCCCCCCCCCGCCTAGTTATAGCCTTGAGGGCTGAGAAGCCGATGGGGCGGGCGTGGGATTAACTGCGCTCAGAGCCCCACGCCGCCCCACGATTTACCCCACGAAGTTACTGCGTGCAGTAATGACGTGAGAAGCCCAACCGTTCGCACGGCCGCAGCGGATCTGTTCGCGTGCCGAGGTGCGGTAGTGGCGGGCCCCGCCTGACGGCCCGTCCTGTCGCGCGCGTGGGCAAGCAGAATGCCCCCATCGCGTGGCGTCGCGCGATAGGACCACGGTGGGCGGCCGTGGGGAAGCGTATCAGGCACGCCGCCTGGTCTCCCGCCACAACTTTCGAGCTCTTTATAGAGCAAGACGACCCTCTGCGAATCCGACTTTGAATAGTCGGCCCAGAGGAAGACGGCAAGCGAAGCCCAGATTCCACCACCGGAAGAATGAAACTGTTGAGGCCCCACAACGTGTCACTCTCGGAGCCTCACCAGCTTCGGGGACTACTGTCGGAGTAATGGGCCACGGGTAGGCTAACCCGAGCCGCAGAACCTTTCAAGACATCGGGGCAGGTTGCGCCCCTCAAGCCGAGTCCCAGATGGCGACTCCAAGATAAGCCAAGTCTGAGATGGCGACTCCAAGATAAGCCGAGTCTCAGATGGTGACTCCAAGATAAGCCGAGTCTCAGATGGTGACTCCAGGATAAGCCGAGTCTTAGATGGCGACTCCAAGATAAGCCAAGTATCAGATGGCGACTCCAAGATAAGCCGACTCATGGCTGGCGACTTCCGGAGGAGCCGGCTATAGAGAGTCGGCCCGCGACTCCACTCTCGTCACGATAGGCGAGGCGGGTACGATCACGGTGTGGCGGTCACCTCCTGCTTACGAGGGGCCGGCATGGCTACAGTGTGCCGTACCGCTGGAGATCTCCGGCGTGGCCCGACACTGTTGCCATGCCATCCCTGACCTCAGCCACAGTAGGCGGCGCAATGTGGCCATGATGGCCTACCTGTACGGCTCAGAGACGGCGGACCCGCCTGTCAGTGAGAGCATGGAAGACGGCGGATACGCCACGAAGGCGGCCCTGTGGGAGTCGGCTCCCTAGGGTCGGCCGGCCTCTCCCACGGGTCCCACGCGCCATTAACCAGACAAGACGGGGAGTAACGACAGTGATCGCCCGATAGATGGCGGCACTTTTGCCATGACCCTGTGACCAAGCCCGCGTCATCAGAATCACGGCTACAGTGCCGGACTCGCCGGCAGAGCCCACAAGTCGGCGGGCCCCAGCAGTCGGCGGAGAAGACGGCGGCCTAAGAGACAGACGGTTGGGACCCGCGCCCAGCCGGATTACCATTGTACCCCCGGGGGGTAGGCCTATATAAACCCCCCGGGGCACCCATGCAAAGGGTTGGCATCCATTAGCCTTAGACCAGATCATATAGGAAGGAGAGAGCTAGCCTTGCCTTCTACTACCTCCCAAATACAGCTCTAGGAGCAACCTTGTAGTCACTACGCCTTAGTGATCATGCAGAGACCCCACAGAGTAGCAGTAGGGGTGTTATCTCCCCGAAGAGCCCCGAAGCTGCATAAGATTCGCCGGCGTGCATGCCTTCGCCTCATCCCGTTTCCTGGCACCGGCGACGTTCTACTCGTTCCCACCATGATAAGCCATCCTTTGGCATATGTCGCACCCAACCCCCGACACATGGATTATCAATAATAGGCTAATTACCCTACTTATTGGGGTTTTCTATTGCACACGGTTACTCAGACAACACCATGGGCGATGAACTCAAACAACACGCACGGTTTCTAGAAAGTAGGCGTGTTCGATCAACTAACAATCACACACGGCTTCCGACAGAGAACTGTTTGTGTTAGGCCACCTTGCACAAACGTTTCCACACAAAAAACTATGTGTGATATAAATACGAGCGGAAATGTTTTTCTGGGATTCACCGTGTGGGATGTACATACGAACGGAAACAATTTGGTTTCGATGCCCCGCCAGATCGCACACGAACTCATTTTGCCCTAGCTAGTGTGCTAGGAGGGCCTATCCCCGACGGTTTCTGGGTCTTGTGGGAAGGACCCCCCCCCCCTATCGCCCTCACTTGGCGACGGTTCCAAACACCATGCGGAAAGGGGTTAAAAACCGTTTGTATAGCACGTCGCTGTACCAGTGCATGGTCAGTAAATGTGCAAATAAATTTGTGCGGTTCCACTGGGATGAAGCAATGTTAGCGGTGTGAGATTTAAGTTTAACTACAAAACACAATTCATGGGAAATAAAGCAAGACGGAAGCACTTCATAAAATGGTGGTGTCATTGCTTCAATTTATCGACGGCACTAGACCGACAGCAGCATTACTTAATAGTGACATTAGGTGGCATTGCTTCATGCTTCATGTGATTTTACATTAACGGTAGCGATATGGGCGTAGGGACAGTAGGGGCATAAAGTGGTGAGGTAGATGTGGTTGCGGAGAGCGGCAAACATTCAGGCAGCATGTCTGCATTTGTCCATTGTTTATCTCCTCAGCGACATTTTCCTATGTGAGCATAGGAAATCTAGACCTGCTCATTTGCATTTGCATTGTCCCCCCAATACCCCTCACTTTCTTTCCTTTTTCAACCAAGAGACAGGTCCACTTCCCCCCACCCTTCGCCATCCACCCCGCTTTCTTCGCCTTTTCAACCAAGAGACCGGTTGGGTAGTCAGTATCTACTATTTTCCCTGTTTCCTCTTAGAACCAAGTCCTAGCTTCATGATAGAACTTTCCCACTTTCTTCCCTGTTTGAACCAACTCTTAGATTTGACTGTGTGAACTAGCTTTACCTCTAATAATAGTAAAAGTCTAGGTGGCTTTGGAACAGCTGACAGAAGTAGAAAAAGATCCACACGCAACCACATGTGGAGCTGGCCAGTAGAGCAAGGCAGGTTTTGAAGGAATGTATACCTGAGGGTCGTCCAGATGTGGAAAAGATGGCGCCGAGAGGCCGCATCTTGGCCACAATACCGCAGAGAGGAAGAAGGGGTCGGAGGCCCTCTCGAGGCGGCGCTATCTCAAAGAGAACAACATGGCTGCTGATCGGGACACGCAGGTAGTTGTTGGTCTCCTCTCTCATTGCCGACGACCGCGTGAATGATGCACCTACACCCGTGCCCCAACCGAGGTGGTCCGACACTATTTGTGACCATCAGTGAGCATAGAGAGGGTGGCCACCTATGTCTTTCTTAGATCTGGAGAGCATGAGAGAGTGAAAGAGAGGAACCATAGTAAAGCAAGCGCCGAGGCTCCTGCTTATATATATAGTGGACTGATTTTGTTGTAGCAACCGTTATTAAATGGAATACGTGTGAACCACTATTTTCATTCAAAGTTCAAGTAAAAATAAAACTCGATCAATAACATGCCACCACTTCCAGGATGCACTATGTACTGTATCGTTCACATGCGGTTCCCGACCCTCCATCAAGTTGAAAACTATACTAGTCAAAATGTCAATTGGGATGCCTCTTTGTAAAGAAATGCGCTCCTAGCTTCAAAAAAATGTGCTCCTGCGTGTACCCGCGAGTGGGTGTGAGAGAACTAGTGCGTGCGTGCACCACTTCTCTTCGTGAGAGTACAATATACTACGCCCAAAGAATGTTCTCCACAAGAGTAACGGTATAAGTGTGTGACGTGTGAGTTAAAATAAACGATGCGCGACGTATTTTTTTAGAAGTTCTGAGGGTAGGGTGTGAAGAGCACATATGTGTGTGACGTCTACCTACAGATAGACGGTGGGTGCCAGAGGACTCGGGAGAGTCCTGGCTCGTGAGGGGTGCGTGTGTGCGTGAGAGAGAGAGGGGGCACATATCAATGCAATGCATGTGTCTGTAAATCATATCTGACCAACGTTCGCCACCAGATGTTTCCTGACGAACATCGTACGAACCATTAGATCGGCATCCCGCAGTGTCAGTTTTGCCATGGCATTTAACGAAACAGCCACTTCTCCAACGCACAAATCTTCTGTGTGAGTGTGAGCAACTGAAGTATGCTCCTCCCTCCATTCCAAAATGTAGTGCATGTAGCTTTATTGAAAATTTGAACCTCGCAAACTTTTACCGAGTTTTCGTATACCAAAATGCACATATAGAATACCCAGTATATATCATTTCATTCATCTTCGAGAGGTAACTATAAAGATGGGGGAGGAGTGTACAAAGAAAGACCGTCGTATCACCTGCAGCAATTTCAACCATCCTTTGGTGTGGGGGAATATCAAAGGAACTCTATATGATAGGATTTTTATAGGAATTTTTCCTTTTGAGCCAATTGGTTCATGGGAATAGATTCATATACTCCACATTTCAAAGGAAAATAAACATGATATCATTTTTATAGCTTTAGAGACACTTGGTCATATGAATGGATTCATAGGAATTTCAAAGGAAAATAAACATTAGCCTAGATTCAATAGAAAAGTTCCTATGATGTGAACCAAATGACACCTCTTTTCCAATCTCTCCTCATAGGAATTGAGATACATGTCATCTCTAGATCCAATAGAAAAGTTTCTACGATGTGAACCAAATGACATGTCTTTTCCATTCCCTACTCATAGGAATTGACATGTCACATGTCTTATCCAATCCCTACTCATAGGAATTGACATACTTGTCATCTCTTTCCCTACAACTTCCATACATACATCTTTTCGTAAATAGCTAGTACAACCCACTAGCTTTTTTCCTGGACATGCAACTATGGCACATGAACACGTCATGCATCCAAGTCTTAAATCACCTTGTTTTTGTACTCTATGCATGCAAGCACCACATTATCAATTCGTGCATGTTACTCATAAGTTATTTCTTGCATTAGATTTTGTATTGACAATATATGTGTTGGTCGTGCACACATATGTAGTTCATATTCACATATTTGTTAGAAATGTCATTCTTTTAACTGCAATTCATTTTTTTCTCTTTCTATTTCATTTTCATTTTAAGCATACATTCACTTCCCATTAGTTATAGATGTTTTTGGAGGAACTTTTATGCATTAGTTTGAGTAGCAAATTTCACGCAGCCGCGGGTATATCAAAATGCGGGGGCCATGCATCATTGCCTTTCGGTCGAAGCTACGTCCACAAATTTTTGTACGTATATCTCCACTACTCTCCGAACCCAAAATTATGCCTCGTTCCCGTAAAACCGAGTGGCCCACCTGTATTAACGCATCGATTCGAGCTCAATCCCTCTCCTGTTTACTATGGTGTGGCCCCGCATGCCGTAGTACTCCTACAAACCCTACACGCATAATCGAATTTCTTCAAGAGGACGCGGGACAAGCGGATTTGTAGTGGAGGCTCCTACCCTAGGGCGCCCTAGGTAGCTGCCGCACACATCATTGGTTTTATTTTTTCTTTATGCTCTTGCGCCCTAGAGTGAATTGATGCTTGCTTCGTCTGTCCAGCTTAATGTGGGAAAGGTGGGGTTTTGTGATTTGACCCCTCATCGCTCATTTACTACTATTGCGGCACTACGACCGGGGTGCCACCATGTCCAACCGCTGCTCCGAACTGGAAGGTGGAACAAGAAGGTGGATGAGCCACATGTCAGCCAAAGGGGTCCTATAAGTGTGTCACCATTTTGTGTGCGGACTGACCCTGCTGAGTTGCTACGCCAACGCGACAGGAGCAGCCTACCACTTGGTTTTTCTCCTTGGTGAATCCTGACTATCCCTACTTCTCCACTCATAAAAAATAGAGTTGGTGATGATGGTGTGCCTGCCATCCTGCAATATACGCCATCCGATTTATATTTGACGGATAGGAAGGAAACTATGGAAATTTTGCAAAAAGATACCCACACCCCTCTCCACATTTGCAAATAAGGCCTTAACTCATTCATCCTTTTCTCCCACAAGATAAACTACTCATACAAATGCATCTTCATGTTCCGTGCAACGCACAAGCATCTTGCTAGTATTGATCTAAAAAGACAGTATCCAGATTAGTAAAAATGAGGTGATTAACCGAGCGCTGGGCGGGGGAGCATGGCCTATCATGCGGTCCCACGTGTCATGATGTACCAAGCGATGCGCGTCCCTCTTGAGGTAGAACAATGGCAGAAGCAATACGTGGTTTTGTTGAAGGAGATGATGGAGAAGCGGATTCAGCGAAGTGTGAAATAATGGTTGCTTCGCTCGTCTGGAGGAAGGGTGCGGCTTTGTGATTTGACGTCTCATTGCTCATTACTACGACTGGGGTGCGTCCCCCTGCTATTCTGCACTGTTATTTGGTGCATGACATTTTGACTCAGTTTCTATATGTCCCACATGTCGGCGAGAGGAAGTACAACATTCATGAAAGCGAGTGTCTCCACTCTTCAAGTACGACGGAGGAGTACAAGACATGGCTTGGTTTTTGCTGCTTCATGCGATCCATCGATACAAACCCGGACTAAAAAAGGCGAGGGTGGGTCTTTTCCTGCGCGGCAGGCAGGGGAGTTTGGCATAGTTTGTTCGAGGCAACGAGGCAGGAAGGGAACAAGCAAATAAAGGTTGAGCAACTTAGTTTTGGGAAAAATCTGCTTTTACGGAGTACATACCCTGTATCATCATCATGAACATAATAAAAAATTGAATACCTAATAACATAAACTAATTAATAATATATATATACAGCCGGTCTATTCTGCTAATATTAGCAGAATAACTATTCTGATAACACTTCCGCACTGCACGCTCAACGCAAGTGCACGTCATTCTTTGAACCAAGTGTGCTGCAGTACTCACCCGAGTGAACTTCTCGTCGGAAAAACTGCACGTGTTGTTTTTCGGTACTGTTTTCGCTCTAGTTTTTTAACCGTTTATCGGAATGAGGCATATAATATACCGTTGAAAAGCTATGGATTAGGCGCAACTTCGAAATGTTGAACACTTTTCGATATTCCACACGGTTTAAGAGAAGTTTTAAAAATGGTGCAGCCCATGACGAATGGCAGCGAGCGTTTTTCGCGATTTCTTCTAAACCGCTCTTCGGAACAAAGCAAATGATACACCGTTGGAAAGATATCGTCAAGGCGCATCTTTTTCATATCTATTATTTTCTCTAATTCATTATGGTTTAAGAGCAATTTCAAATTTACTAAATGGCGGAATTCTGTTTTTCATTTTTTAAAAAAAATTGTGGTACTGTTTTCGCTCCAGTTTTCGAACTGTTTGTCGAAATGAGGCGTGTGATACGCCATTGGAAAGCTAGGAACAAGGAGCAACTTTCATATGTTGAAATGGTTTAGAGATTCCTTACGGTTTTTAATTAATTTTGAAAATTGTACGGCTGGCGACGAGAGGCAACGGCCGTTTTTCGTGATTTTTTTACAAACTGCTAATCGAAATGATTCAAATTATACGCCGTTGGAAAGATATCGACGAGGCGCAACTTTTTCATGTAGAAAACGCTCTCTAATTCCTTAAGGTTTAAGAACAGTTTTAAAATTACCGAATTGCGGGCACTCTGTTTTTCGCGACACCAAAATCGACAAGTGAACTTCATCAGAGAGAAAACCGCACTGCACCAGACAAAAAACGGCCTTGCAATGTCGACAAAGGGAACTGCATTATTACTTTTTTTAACATTTTTCTTTTGTAATTTCTTCTAAACTACGAGGCTGAATGTAATGAACCGCACGCGACGACAAAGTGCACTGCAACTACTGCTGATGCATTTACTTTTTTTGAACACACGACCTCGCGCAAGAATGAGTGTAGTTTAATTTTTTGAGAGAAGTGAACCACAACATAAATCAAAGCGATCTGCATGGTTTTTCTCGTTATTTTTTAAGGTGCTTGAGAAAATGTACTTCTTTGGTTCACCGAGCGCACTACTTTTACAAAGAAACGATTTTACAAACTGAGTAATCCACACAAATAGTCCCTTTTTACATCTCCACATTACAATCACACACAAAGTACAACCCAACTTCATTTTTTTCTAAAATGCACTGAATTGCACGCATTAACATAGCAAGAATGCAAATGCACTACAAAAAAGACGCATCCGTGACATTTTGGGCCAAACGAATTTTTTTCTGCCATACATATGACACTTCTATGACGATAATTGTGACAAAACCCGGTATCATCATAGATGTGGTGGGCTCCTACTTCTATGACAAAAAATCATGACAGAAAATGGGCTTTTCGTCCTGGGCGGGCCGGAGACGCAGCTGCATGACATTCTTTGGGCCGTCCATGACGGAAAAAATCGTGGTAGAAGCGAGGGGGGGAATTTCGGGGAGTTGCCGGTTACGGTGGGAGGTCGGGGGCGGAGCGATGTGCGTTTCTCTCATACGTACGCGCATGTGTGCGAGGCATTGGCTCTAACTAAAGCCGAGCGAGGCGTTGGGCTCTAACTGAACCCGAGCGATTGCACTGCAGGCTACGCGTTACTGAACCCGAGCGATCGATCAATGGCTGTTAACTGAACCCGATGGAGAGATTCCTTCGCTACTGCTGCTAACTGAAGCCGATCGATGCTGCCTCTAGGATGAACAGTGAGCGTTGCGGGGGGGGTTTGGATGAACAGTGAGCGGTGGCGTTGCCTCTGGATGAACAGGAACCTGTGGTGTGGAGGGCTGGATGAACAGTAGACGGTGGAGGGGTGGCCATGGAGGGGTGGTTGAACAGGACCCCATGGTATGGAGGGATGGATGAACAGTAGACGATGGAGTCGTGCCCGTGGAGGGGTGGTTGAACAGTAGCCGGTGGAGTAGCGCGCGGTGGAGGCTGGATGAACAGGAGCCCGTGGAGGCTGGAGGAGGTCGACGGTAGCCCGTGGAGGCTGGAGCAGGTCGATGGTGGAGATGAACAGTATCCCGTGGAGTCCCGTTTTGCGGTACGCCACATCCGTCCCGATGAACATGACCCCTGTTTTAACCGTAGGAGGTCTGTTTCGTCCGTTTTGCGGTGCGCCACACCCCTCCCGATCAACAGGACCCCTGTTTCGACTGTAGGAGGTCCGTTTCGTCCGTTTTGCAGTATGCCACACCCCTCCCGATCAACAGGACCCCCGTTTCGACCGTAGGAGGTCTGTTTCCTCCGTTCTGCGGTACGCCAGGCCTCGTTTCCATCGCCTGTTCCGTCCAAGCCGGTTGGCTCCCAGGCGTTCTGTTGCCTCCTAATGAACACGACGCATTCTGTTGCCTCCCCATGAACACGACACATTCCGTTGCCTCCCCATGAAAACGACGCATTCCGTTGCCTGCCCATGAACACGATGCATTACGTTGCCTCCCCATGAACATGAGCCCTCGCCGTACGTATGCGCGACTAGGGGTTCGAGACCCCACCCGTATGTACACATACGTGGCCTTATTTTCTTTCTTGCACCCTGGCCACTTTACGTACATGTACATGCTATGTGCGCGCCTTTACTACGACACATACGCGCCTCTACTACGACACGTGCGCGCATCTACATCGACCAGTATATATGTACGTACAAGTTCACGACCAGAATGACAATGCTATGTACGCTTCGACCAGGTGGGTCACGACTGTCAGGCAGTTCCTTGCATGCAAAAATGTAGCTGGTGGGTCCCAGCAGTCAGAGGGGCAAATCGTTTTTTCGGACGCACTTCCTTTGCGTGTGAAGATGTAGCTGGTGGGTCCCAGCAGTCAGGGGGGCGAATCGTTTTTTTTTTGCCTGGACGCACTTCCTTGCGTGCGAAGATGTAGCTGGTAGGTCCCAGCAGTCAGGGGGGCGAATCGTTTTTTTTTGCCCGGACGCACTTCCTTGCGTGCGAAGATGTAGCTGGTGGGTCCCAGCAGTCAGGGGGAAACTTTTTTCGCGAAATATGGTGGCCTATCCGGTGGGTCCCCGCTGTCAGGTGGAGGAATCATTATTTTCCGCGTAATAAGGACGCACTTCCTTGCTATGGCCGTGGACCCAGCTGTCAGCCTCTCCACGTACAGTCCACGTCCGATGGAAGTCGTTCCTTGACCACGTTGACCATGCCGCGCCGAGAGCACCACGGCGGTGGACGACGGCGAGGCCTAGGAAGGGGACGACTCGGAGCCGGGGAAGACGTAGCAGTGGATGCCCACGCGAAGAGGAGTACGAGGGTTCACTGGTTCGGCTGCAGTGTGAGGCTGCTGTCGCCGTAGATTAACAGGGGGTGTGGGTGAGTAGAGGGATGGCCTGGCCAGCGGTGGGAGTAGTAGGGGGCGGTGAGGCCTCCGCAGAATCATAGCCGGCCACGGGAGGCAGGAGCACGCGGCACAACCGGCGCTGGTTTGGGCGGCTGGAGCAAGAAGACCAGAGGTTGAAGAAGCACTATAATCGTTGGATGAACATCGTGCGGTAAATGGAGCTAGAATCGTTCATATTGACTAAGTTGACAAAGCCCTCTGTCCCCGTCAACTTGGTAGGCCCACAAGTCAGCCTCCCAGTATGCTGGGTTCCAGTTTGCAGGGGGAGTATTCATTTTTTCCGCGTAATAAGGAGGCACTTCCTTGCGTGCGAAGATAGCTGGTGGGTCCGACAAGTCAGCGGGGGGCACGTTTTTTTCGCGAAATACAGAGGCCCTTCCGGTGGGTCCCAGATGTCAGGTGGAGGAATCATTATTTTGCGCGTAATAAGGAGGCACTTCCTTGTGTGCGACCGTGGACCCAGCTGTCAGCCTCTCCACACACAGCCTACTTCCGATGGTGTCGTTCATTGACCATGTTGACCATGCCGCGCCGAGCGCATCCAAGGTGGTGGACGACGGCGAGGCCCCGGACAGCAACGAGCCGGACATGCGAAGATGCGGGAGTAGAGTCGCAGACGGAGAGGTGTACGAGGGTTAACTGGTTCTAGTGCGGGGTGGTTCGGCGGTCGGTGGAGAAGAAGAGGAGATGTGGAGGGTTGGAGGGATGGCCTGTCCAACGGTGGAGTAGCGCTTCATAGCGAAGCGTGCTAAGCAGAGCTGCTAGCAGCAGGAGGCGGGAGGTGGTCCTGGCGGCGCTGGAGGAAGAAGACGAGAGATTGAAGATGGATGCCGGCCGTTGGATGTAAATCCAACGGCTAACATGTCAGAATCATTTGTTGACTAAATTTACAACGACTTGCGTTGGCTTCAACCTATTGGCCCACATTTCAGCCTCCAAAAATGTGGCACGTATTCAACCCATTTTTTCAGAATTTACAGTCTTTTTTTTGCGCGGTAGAATTTACAGTCAATTTGATCTTTTTTTTTAATTACAACCATTAGCTGGGCTGGGTGAACAATTAATGTAGTTTCATGCGGCCCATTTATTTTATTTCCTAAAAAATTACAGGCCATTTGCACTTTATCTAGATACACGATTTTGCTGGGCTGATTCTAATTATAATGTTGGGTTGGGCCAGCAATGTTATCAAAAACTAAAAAGGGGCTAAGCATTTTGTTATAAATATATTTAAATAATAAGTGATATTATTACATTCGTCCTTAAATCTTACCAAGCTTTTGTACACAATCACTAGGATTTTCGTGCCAAAACAATCCAGGATTTTATTTGTTAAGAAATTATTTTTATAAGTTAATAAGATGTGGGATATTGTTTTCTTACATATGTAAGTATCTGTTAAATATATGATGACAATAAAAATAATATATAATAACATATAAAATAATTTAAATACATATAATATAATTAAAAGGGAAACATAAGTTGTACCTGGCGTTCCTATTCTTATATAGAAAAATAGAACAGACCGCTGCGTTTTCTTCAAAACAATACATAAATTGGGCTGCCAAAAATAAAACCTCGGATGGGAGGTCCATAGGCCGGTCGATACATGACGGCCCTAAGAAAATACAAACAGGCCCTCCCATCCGAGGTCATGGGCTGCACATGCTAAAAATGAAAGCCTAGACGGGGCAGCTCAAAACCACGTCCAACACTTGCCAAAACTCCGTCCCTCGTTTTCCCTGTGTTTCGCACACTCAACATTGTGTGGGAATTTTGACTGTGCATCATATGAAGATGTGCTATGCATGAATGTTGATCAGCATGATGTTAACTGGCTGGTAGTTCCATTTTTGACCACGAATAAAACTTCCAACATGATGTTAACCCTGTTTGAAAAGGCCGTGTTAATATAAATGCTCTGCCTCTGAAAGTTGCAGTTTCTTATCTGAAACTGAAACTTGCAGTTTCTTCTCGTCTGCACTTTTATACTCCTATGAAACTACATTTTTTTAAGTGCTAAAAATAGATCTCTAGAATTCATAAAATTCTTCATATGCTCAATACTGCAAATCTGAAATTCCAAAGACATTCATATCTGAAAGTACTCTCAAAATACACAACACAAAACACAATTCACAAGCTGCAAATACTGACAACCCTAAGCTCCTCCTGACAATTCACAACCTGCCCAACTATTGGGCTGGGGGGCAGTCCCCTCCTATTCCTCGGCGGCAGACAGTCGCCCCGTGAGACAATGTGAACGGCGAGGGAGACGATGCCGGGGAAGCATCATCGGGCCAACTGCTTTTCTCCTCTTGCAGTTGGGTTCGGTCGACGAAGACTCCACCGGCTCGCTCTGGCAGGACACCCTCACAAACGGCACCCTGTAGATGCTTGATCCTTCAATCTCTAGTGGATGCTCCATCTAGGATCGATACTCCCACCACCGCTCCCTCACGATCGGATTCGGTGAATCTGTTTGCTCCATGGCCCAGAGGAGCAGCTCTATGTACTCCGGCGCGACTCCCTCCGGGAGTATCGCTGCCTTTTCGCTCTGTTGCAGATATTTGGCCATGGATGTCGACGTCGCCGCTAGTTGGTCCTTGTTGTCAAACCAAGACTGTATCTCCAACATCCTAGCTAGCTTCACAGGTTCGCCGTCTGCAATCCTCACATATCGGTTGTACTCCTCCATCGATCTACTTCTCCACAGCACCTTCACTCGCTGGCGGTGGTTTTTGAATGGAAGAGGAGAGGAGCGGCGCTGGTTTTGGATTAGAACGGGAGAGGAGCGATGCTGGTTTTGGACTGGAACAGGAGAGGAGGGGCGGTGGTTTTGAAATGGAAGAGGAGAGGAGCGGCGCTAAATTTAGATTGGAACAGGAGAGGAGCGGCGGTGGATTTAGATTGGAACAGGAGAAGAGCGGAAGAGCGACGCTGGTCTTGGAAGTATTTTTTTGTTGTTTTGCGTATTTTGGGTCAAAGTTTGACCACGTACTGTATGTGACAAGCAAAATGTGAATGCATGTCACCAAAAATTGTATCATTTGGTTCGTATCTGAATGTACTTTCAAATTATATTATTTTTGCAACATATAACATATATTTTATGTGCGAAAATCATGGTCAATTATGACCCAGAATAAAAGGGAGACTAGTTAATGTGGGGTAGCTTTCTTAATTGAAGGGTAAATTGATTTTGATTTTGATCCAGTCACAGCGCGCCGGCCCTCTCGCCCAATCCTAAATCTCTGCCGCACGCTCCTCTCCCTCTTCTCCATTGCAAAACCACCTCCTCTTCTCTCCATCATCTCCATTCCAAAACCACCATCTCGCCTCTCCCTCTTCTGATCTTCTCCATTGCAAAACCACCTCCTCTCCTCTCCATCATCTCCATTCCAAAACCACCGTCTCACCTTTCCCTCTTCTGATCTTCTCCATTGCAAAACTACCTCCTCTCCTCTCCATCATCTCCATTCCAAAACCACCTCCTCTCCTCTCCATCATCTCCATTCAAAAACCACCTCCTCTCCTCTCCCTCTTCTCTATTGCAAGACCACCATCTCTCCTCCCATCTTCCAAAGCTAGCACCGGACCACTGAGAACGACATCTATGGAGAGGATGCAGCAGCGAATCAGGCAGATCACCGGCGGCGACCAGGCAAAGTTAGCCAGGTTGAAGGAGATCCTTAGTTGGTTTGACAATGAGTGGGGGATTTCGAGGACGGTGCGGGCCATGTGGCAATGTATGCGAAAGAGCGAGACAGCAGCGATGAGGGCGGTGATGTACATGTACTCCTCGACGGCAGTCACGCCGTAGTCCTCCGAGTTCATCGGGTATCTCCTATGGGCGATGGAGCAGACAGATTCGCCCGAGGTGACAGTTAGGCGGAGGTGGTGGGCGTACAGGTCGAAGGTCGAGCACCCAGAGGATAACGAATCGATCGAGTATGGTGTGCCATTCGTGAGGGTGCAAAGCCAGCCGGAGCCATAGGTGTATTCGTTCTCCCACTGCAAGAGGAGGTCGGATGGCGCGACGTCGCTTCCCCGACGTTCTCCACGGTTCCCTCGATGCTCACCTCGTTTCAATGGCGGTGGTAGGGTTTAAGGTAAGCTTCACGCTAACCTAATCTTCCACCTGCTCATGCTTACAATCAGTGTGACAGCTAATGAAAATCATGCTTACAATCAGTCTCCGAGTACTACGCCAATCACCCTAAAATAGATTTGGACCTTTGGGTCAAAGTTGTGACACAGTGTACAAATAAATAAAAATAGATTGGTGCTTCTTTTAGAAAAGAGTACTCCCTAGAAAACTGCCAATATAAGCTACTAGTATTTGGTTAGAGGATTTGCTCCCGAGAAAGATCCGTCCACATAGAGCGCCACACATCCCACTGGTTATGGTGGATGCCAATGCGTGCATGCAGCATGGTTGGTGTCGGTAATTTTTACTTGGCACACCTCGCACTCTGCATATATGTCGGTTCCATATGTACATTTGTGCAGTTCCACCAAAATGCAGCTGAATAACCCTGTTTGCACAGATAATGAAAAAGCGTGATTACATTATAGTGGCACTAGTTGATGAAACACACAAAATAAATAGAAGAAAATATTGCGATAGTATCATAGTATGCCATGCTGCGAGGGCGAGATGGGCCCTGCGACGCCTCATATGGTACGCCTCATATTGGACATCGTCCCAAGTCTCCGAGATACACCTTCTGCCAGTGATGAACATCAGTGTACAACAGTAGTACAAGGAGGCGCCTTGGGACATTCAAATCTCTATTTTTGTACATATCAACTAAAATTAAGCACCCCAGTTTGCAGAAACGCTTAAACATTAACAATGGGAAGCACTTTCTTTATCTACATTGGAAATGAAATGATAGAGATGACACTCTCTCTATTTTAACTGTATTATTACTTCATTTTATCAGTGACACTAGGGTCGAGCAGGTGGCAAACGAGGTGTACCGTGCGTCGCAAGGATGGAGGCAGGGGGTTCTTAGACTGGGATGCTGAAGATGGCTTCAGTCACCAACATGGATGATTCAATTCATGCGACCTTTTGGTGCAGTTCACCTAAAATGAAGCAATGTCCCATGAGCTAGCAGCTTCTTCTTCAAAAAAATTTAAGAAAAGGGCTCCAGCCCCGGTTCCCTTTCCATCAGAAAACGAAACCCACAGAGCTTCTTCTTCATTAGTTGCAATAAAATTGAGCAACATCAAGGTTGGTTGTGAAGCTCCTGGAATGCTCAACTATAATTTGGATATCATTTGTGCAGTTCAACTAAGATCGAGCGTGAAATGTATATCTCTGTTTGCACAAAAAAGGTGGAAAGGAGGGTGACTAACAAGTAACAAGTGATGAAACATGCATCAAATGAAAAGAAGCATGTTCCTTATCTGAATGGCAATCCTACAAGGACAGTAGCAATTTCTAAAGCAATGGCATTGCTAGATATTAGTGTGGGCATCAGGATTAACTATGACAACCATTAAATACGACATTACTTTGGCCACGGGAGAGTAGGCGGACCAGGACAGTTGCATTTCTAACAAAAAGAACCAACTTATCTTAATGGGAAATTTTAGCAGGACATGTAAAGAAGTGCCATTGATTCATATTATTGGAGGCATTACATTGAAAACAACATTGGTTTAACGTGTCCTTACTTTTAACAGTGCGACTGCTACATTTTACTAGTGGCATTACATAAGAGTGGCTCGGGGCAACAAACATCATAACAGGATCTCTGGGTTGGTCCCATTTTTGTTCGGTATAGCCACCTTATACTGTGTGAGGCTAGCAAATCTAGTGCTGGACTTACTCTGTTGACTTGTCCCCCAGTCCCCACTTTCTTTCCTTTTTCAACCAATAGATCGAGTTTATATTGAGTTTGTACTGCATTTCCCTTTATTTCCCTATTAGACCTAGAGACCAGTTGGATAGCCAGTCTCTGCTACTTTTCGCCCCCATTATTTCCTCTTTCGACCAAGTCCTAGATTCAGGTAACAAATCCTCCCCCACCCCCACCCCCTTTCTTCCTTGTTTGAACCAAGTAGTACTTGATTCGAGTGCATGAACTAGTTTTACCTCTTAAACGTAAAAAATTTAGGTGGTTTTCGAATAGCCGATCGATCCTATCTACGAGGGGGCCTGAGAAATAGTAAAAGTTACAAATGTAGCAACGTCAGGAGCTCGAGAAGTAGAGCAAGGCCAGTTTCAAAGGAAGTTATACCTGATGGTCGCCGGGATGTCGCTAGGTGGGCGGCGGGAGGCCGGATCTGCCCACACTACGGAAGCGAGGATGAAGAGGCCGGAGGCCCTCCCTCGCCAGCGGTGCTTGGGAGAGAATGGCAAGGCAGGCTGATCGGGACGCGCCCAGCAGTGGGTAAGAGCCATCGCCGAGGACGACCGCGTGAACGTTGCACCTTCTCACCTTCCCCGGCGGAGAGGATCCGGCTGGATCTGTGACCAGGAGTGAGCAGAGAGAGAGAGAGTGTGTGGTCACCGCTGTCGTGTTTAGATCTGGAGAGGCCGAGACGGTGTGAAGAGAGCAACACTAGCAAGCAAGCGCGGAGGCTCCTGCCTATATAGTGGAGTAGTACTTATAGTTTTCTTTTGTCTACCGGAGCCGGCTTGACCTCGTCAATGACTGTCGAGAAGTCCCCATGCACGTGGCCCAGAGGCACAGTTGTCTTCATTTTGATCTGAAGCACCGGATTATAACATATAACACAAAAAATGCCAGATGACAAGAAATCATAACCTCACTGCCCAAAGGAGACAACAGGAATCCCGACGGACAAACTAGACGAGGAACAAAGCTCAAATTAGAGATAAACTCGTAGAAAAGGTGTCCGTCGATATATGTCTAATTAACATAGCCGACTTGAGCTAGATGGCAGCCGAGTAGTCACTGTTCGTGCATGTGCCCCCAATGACTAGCCCAACGCAGTTGTCGCTGTTTAACCCTCACAATGATCCGAAGCACATGACACATAATTTTGCGAGATGACAAGAAACCTTTTTTTAGATTTCTCACCACAACTACAGCCATGTACAACACAGCCTGCATGATATGTAGACGATAGCCAATCCAGGCGTGTCTGCTGGAGTCTGGTCACATGCATGGACGAACTGATCTTCCGTGTCTTGCAGGGATCGTCCAGGCACCAACGTAGTACAACACTTCTTTAGTACTATCGCTCGTCTCCCACTTCTATTAAGTCACCCGACTTGCGGGGTCGGGGAGTGTGCCTATGGTCGGTTCTCAATTGTCGTCCCACATGTGTGTGCGAACGCAATATGATGCGCGTTCCATTCGGAGAGCAGCGTGCCAGACCGACCGACCGTCTGGGGTGCGACGCGAACGCGACATGCGTGTTGTATACTCGGTACATGTGTAACACCATTTTCTAGACGCTTTGCTCCATGGCGCGGGCGCAATCCATGGATACAAAATTAGTATACTATATACTATTTAAAAGTCGAGGGCGGGGCTTTTCCTGCCCGGTAGGCGGCGGGACAGTTCCGCCTAGTCGGTTCAACAGAGACGCGAGAAGACGAGGGAGTAGGCTACTGCAAACGCAGGGCTGTGTGATTTGACAGCGAGTTATGGCTAGACATGTGGGGCCCCGTGATTTGACTTGCCATTATCATTTTAACTGCGGCGCTACGACCAGCGTGAGTCTCCCGATTCCTGACCACCTCCATACAGGTGCCTCTCACAATGCTCCAACATGTAGTAGTAGAGGCTGGCTCTTGCATGAGAGCCCACTTCTCCACTTTTTCCTTGCCTCTCTTTCCTCCACATATGCAAAAATGCCATGTAAAGCGGCAAAGCGCACTATTGTACTTACTTGCTCCTACAAGTGATTAAGCTTGCCACATTGGCATAGAGTCTAATGTGGCAAGTTAATCAAGAAGAGAGAGACTAGTTTGGTGAACCAAGGAAGAAACGGTGCTAAGCGCGTGTACCTAGGTGAAAAGACAATTTTGAGTCTATAGCTAATTAAATGAAGCAAACTTAGCAACACCATTTCATTGGAAGAGGTCATTCCTTGGCAAATGCAATAAATACTAGTACTCCCTGTGTCCCATTATATAAGAACGTTTTTGACACTACACTAGCTAGTGTCAAAAACGTTCTTATATTATGGGACGGAGGGAGTACGAAGAAAGAGATAGAGAGGAGTAAAAAAATACACTTATAGCCAACCTTGTTGTAGTATGAGTGACTAAGTGATGACTATGTATGACATGCCAACATCAGATAGCCTAACGCACCGTGTTAAATCTCCAAGGGCGCGACCACGCGAGCGACGCAACGGTCGTGGTAGGTGTCGGTGTCAAAATCGGCGGATCTCGGGTAGGGGGTCCCGAACTGTGCGTCTAGGCGGATGGTAACAGGAGACAAGGGACACGATGTTTTTACCCAGGTTCGGGCCCTCTCGCTGGAGGTAAAACCCTACTCCTGCTTGATTAATATTGATGATATGGGTAGTACAAGAGTAGATCTACCACGAGATCAGAGAGGCTAAACCCTAAAAGCTAGCCTATGGTATGATTGTTGTTCGTCCTACGGACTAAAAACCCTCCGGTTTATATAGACACCGGAGAGGGCTAGGGTTACACAGAGTCGGTTACAATCGGAGGAGATCTACATATCCGTATCGCCAAGCTTGCCTTCCACGCCAAGGAAAGTCCCATCCGGACACGGGACGAAGTCTTCAATCTTGTATCTTCATAGTCCAGGAGTCCGGCCAAAGGTATAGTCCGGCTATCCGGACACCCCCTAATCCGGGACTCCCTCAGTAGCCCCCAAACCAGGCTTCAATGACGAAGAGTCCAGCGCGCAGATTTGTCTTCGGCATTGCAAGGCGGGTTCTTCTCCAAATTCCATATACCTGTTGAATAGTGTCCGGCTTCTGGTGAATGTTGCGCTCCTTGGCTTCCACGTCCAATAATGGCCATCTTCCACGTGTCAAACTAATGCGAAAAGCCAGGGTGTTTTTTCATTTACCCCCCTAGCTGCGCAAATGAGCTGCCTATAAAAGAGACGAGGATTTAGATCTAAATCACACCATCTTCCCTTCGCGAGCATTCATTGGAGCGCATCCGACAGAGATCCATTCCATCATGGCCAGTCAACGCAGCTCCTCCTCTCGCCCTCCCAGCCCTCAGCTTGGAGATTGGGAGAGATGCTCCGTCCCACACAGCGAGCTAGTGACGCTCCAAGCCAAGGGGTTTCTCCCCCCAGCCTACATGGTCCCGGTTCAAGCCGGGCTTGCCACCTATATTGGTGGAGAGCAAGCGGAGAGCGTCCCCAATCCCTCCAAAGGAGAGCGGATATGCCCTGTCCCTTATTTGATAAGAGGGCTTAGATTTCCAATTCATCCATTTCTCCGGGGGCTCCTGGAGTTCTACGGCCTCTAGTTGCACAACCTTACGCCTGCCTCCATATTGCATACTGCGGGCTTCGTAGCCCTTTGCGAGCTGTTTTTGGGCATCGAGGCTCATTTCGCGTTGTGGAAGAAGCTGTTCTGCCTTGTGCCCCGTTCTCAGGAGGGGTCGATATATCAAGTGGGCGGAGCCGAACTATGGCGCATCGCCGGGACCGGATATCAATCCGGAACCCCAAAGAAGGCGTCCGAAGACTGGCCTTCAGAATGGTTTTATATAGAAGATGTCCCCCTGCCGGACCCTGTTCGAATCGGCCTCCCTGAGTTCGATAATGCTCCTTTGAAGAAGCGCCTAAGCTGGCGTCCATGGAGCCCTCAGAAGGAAAATGACAACGACGTCCTTTACATGATGAGCCGGATAAGGTTGTTAGCTCATTCCGGGCTGAGCATGATCGAGGTCATGGCCACATGCATTATGCGGGGGGTGCGGCCGCTTCAGTATAGAGGCCACCCCATGTGGGACTTCAACAGGGAGGACGACGCCACCCGATGCGGCCGTAAGGGGCCGGAACCAGTTGCCGCTCTAATAAAGATCTTGTCCGCTTTGTACAAGGGAGAAGAGGAGGAATTTCTCCGTGTCAACCCACGGGGCAGATTTTCTATGTACAATCCTCCAAGCTGGGTAAGCGGACACTTTCACTCACCCATCCGTTTCATATTCCCATAGTTTAGTATTCAGTCTAGCAATTTCAACGCAGGAGCTACGCCAGGCTGTAAAGGAAATAAACAGCCCTCCTCCACAACCCGAGGACCCGGAACGGTCCTTCGACCCGGTCTCTCAAGAGGACCCAGACTTATCTGTGGAGCTGATCGATGGGGTGTTTCATCAATTGAGCAAGGACAACGCCTTAGTGGCCATTATGGCCGATTATCCCGTACTACTTCCAGCCTCACAAGTAACCGAGACCGAAGTCCCAGTACTTTTAAGATGATCCATCCGTGCTTTTTTTTATCACCGTATACCAATGGTGTTTTTGCAGGGGAAGTCCTTGAGGCAGAGGGCCGAGCCTGCAGTGGCTAGCCAACAAGGGGCAGCAAGGCCCAGCAGGCTGAAAAGAAGTGCGGTCCGGATCGAGACGCCGGCGCAACGGTATGGCGTGCCATCTTATTCCCAGGTTTTATTCCCTCAAGGCATACTAACGCTCGTGCTCTCTTCAGGAAAAAGAGCGCTCGCCGGACCATATCCGGAGAGGTTGCCAATCGCGCCTCCACCAGCCAGGCTCCAAGGCCGGGTCCGGAAGCGGAGGCGAACACGAGGCGCGCACCAGATGCTCCTCCGACAGAGGATGCGGATGGGCTGTCTGCCACCAATTCCGAGGTGGAGAGTGCCATGAACCACAGGCGTCGTCGGGTAGTTCTTCATGACGCTTCTTTCTCCCAAGAGGCTTTGGATGCCTTCAATATGGGAGATGCGTACCTCCGTGCCGCTCAAAATGGTCTAGCCAGAGCCATGGAGCAGTATGTAAAAGACATACGGGTGAGAAAATTTGATGGCTATATATGTCAGTAGCCCCTGAGACTTGAAACAGTTAGAATAACTGATTTAAGGATCATTTGTTATGCAGGATCTTACAGAAAAGAATACCCAACTGTCCCAGGAGCTGGAAGAGTGGAAAGCCCAACTTGAGGCTGCACTAGCCGCGGCAGGGGATGCCAAGGAGACCCCCTCGGGTAATATATGCTTCGAAAGATAAGTATGGTGTGAAGTGCGGCGTGTGTGCAAATCTGACAATAACATTGCAGATGGCGCCGGAGTAGATCCAGACAAGCAACAACTCTTGCGCCGGTTAAAGGCCGGCGAGAGCGTGCTTACGAAGGTGAGGTAGGAGAAGAATAATCTCCAAGATGCCAACACCCAGCTGGGCGAGGAACTAAAGGATGTTCGTGCCCAGCTGTCGGACTCCGTGAAGGAGAATCAGCGGCTTCGATGCGGCATTTTTAGTAAGTGCTTAAACGAACTTTGGAAAAGAGTTCGGCGAGGAATTCGATTGACAGAGTTATGTATGTAGGTATGCTGACAGGTTGGCCTGCAGAGGAAATGCCCGGTTCTACGAGTGACCTTCTTCCCGAGCTCTCACAACTGCACGAACGAGTTCGGCAGGTAATGCAAGGCGTCGCCCAGGCCTTGTGGCCATCATCTCCATGCCCGAAGGCCTTGGAGAGCTTGCAGAGAAGCTGAAGGGAATGCGGCGACGCTTCCGATTATGGAAGATATCGGCCTGCAGTCAAGGCGCTAGGGAGGCCTGGGCCATGGTGAAGACGCGGTACAGGAAGGCTGACCCAAACCACATGGCCGAGGTCGGACCTGTGGGGCCCGATGGGAAGGAGATCCCTGTGAGCTTAGTGCACGGCCTGGTAGAGTTGGCCGCCAAATATTCCCAACAGGACTGTAAACTAGACAGCCTGTTGGATGGTATTGAAGAGGAATATACCGGGCCAAATTGACTATGTAATTTAAGATGACATGTAAAATGCCTTCTAGCTGGATTGTAGATCGTTTGTCATGGCGGACCTTTTCGCTTCAACCTAGGGACCCGATAGTCTGAAGTGTGTCCGAATACCCTCTCGGTTATGTAAGAACCGGGGCATGCGTGGAGACCAGGCATAGGGGTCATTAGTGCTTGAATAAACAAGTGCCCAACTAGTTATGTTATATTACATGGTTAGTAAGAAATATCTTCCAGGGGAATAGTTCCATTAGGGGTTCCTTTCCCTGGGAGGCATGCCCTAAAGTGCATGTCCGGACTGCGAAAAAAGCAGAAAAGTGCTTTGGAAACGAGCATGTTGTAATGTATACACATTGAACAAGGTCAGACTGATTTGAATTTGAGATACCGATGGCAGACATCATTTGCCCATGTCGCATCCGTGCATGTAATTGGAGATGATGGGCGGCTTTCGCATCACATATCTATATCTATACCCCTATATATATATTATATTATATATATTTTTATATTGTGAGCGGGTAACTTTAACTTTGAAAGATGGTCATTGGATGAGGCGAATCCGAAGGTCCAAAGATGGCAAATTTGAGCACTATTGGCCGTTGGATATCATCTAGATTCCACCAGATTTCACCACATGTATAATCTAGAAGACTCCATGGTTGAACTTAAGCATAATGCACAAACATCAAAACACAAGCACTTCTTATTTGTTCTAGAATCTTCTGTATCATAATTGCCCAAATGTTTTTCTACATGATTTACCATTATTTGTTTTTACTTTATGTCTGACAACGCACAATTCCATGAATCTTAAAATAGATTAGCTTTCTTATAAAAACTAGATGATTTTGAATGAAATAAACTATAAGAATTAAACGAACATCTACATCGTGCATATACGACTCAAAGCTTGCATGCTATAATGTGGTATTTATTCATAATTTGGTTGCCAAATCTCATGCGTGCAATGCACGTGTACCTTACTCTAGTCTAAATGGTGTTTGTGTGTGTGTTGTGCGTGTTGAGGTGCAAATTGTCTTTTTTTTGGGTACCCGTTAAGCTTGTTCTTCCGAAATTTCAAGCCGTGCCTTGTTATGCCGAAAATTGAAGCTAGCGTCTGTGTCTATCGTGCTGCAAAACTCCCGCCTCTTCAACCCGCGCCTTGTTAGCCCGAAATATTTAAGATATATTTTTGTCTCGTTGTGCTCCGACAACTCCCTCCATCTCAACCCGCGCCTTGCTATTCCGAAATTACAACGTGCGCGAAAAGTCCCACCTCCTGTGAAATCCTGACACGTGAAATGCCCGTGGTACCCCTGAACCAAAAGAACCGCCTCAAATTGGTGGGGGGTACTTTCATAACTTACCCCACATTTCGGACAAGCGCGTCTCTAAGCCATGGTTCCCCACTGCCATCCCATCTGCCCACCCATTCGTACACCGAGGCCGCGAAAAACCACGACGAAACCCCACACCCTGCTCCGTTCGCCACCCAGCCGGAGCTTCTTCCCCGACGACATCGTCCACAGCAACACCTCAACGTCCCTTGTCCACCATACCGGATGAGGATCCGTCGTCGATCTCATCGTCCCACCAGTTCAGCCACCCTGTCCTCCACCTCCAAGGAGCTGCCACGATGTTCCCCTCGTCTTTCGCACCACCTCCATTCCCACACCGCCGTCTTCACCTGCACCACCGGAAGAGCATCATCATCACCGTTTCCTCGGATGAAGTTGCGGCCTAATTGGCGCCACCAAAGAGGTTGTACACTAATCGCCGCATTTTCTTCTTGATTCGATCTCACCGTGCTACCGGCGCTCGGTCCCGAGCCAACACGGCGCGGCTCCATCCACGGCGGCATCGCCGGCCACTTCCTCCACGGTGTCGCTCCCTCGGCGGCGACGTCCACATCAGTAGGAGTTGCTTCTGCTTTAGCTCTCGCTCGCGCTGCTGCTCTGCTCTTGCTCTCGGTCCCCTGCCTGGTCTGCTCTTGCTATTGATCTTCCTCGCGCTGCTGCTCTCGCTCTTGCTCTTGCTTGCGATGCTGCACTGATTTGGCTACACTTCAGTCGACTGAATCGACTTTTGGGTCAGTCGATTTCCAAGGGGTGGGGTCGTCGGGGTGAAGGAAGAACCAGCCGCAGTGGGGAGGGGGGCTCGCCGGAGAGGTACCCCACTATCTATCTTAGGGTTCAGGATGGGGGCGGTGGTCACCGGCAATGGCGGGGCGTTGGCGGGGCGGTGGCGTGGGGATCACCGGAGAAAAAGCTCGGCACGGGGGGGCCTAGAGGGATGGCCGGGGCGGCGGCGGACCGGCGGTGGGGAGTGTTTTCGGGGCGGGCGGTGGGGGCTGCTGTTTGGCCGGTGGTGGCTGGCGGCTTAGGGGGGTGGAGGTTGAAGATGAACCGCAGGCCCTTGATTTCGTATCCAACAGCTGCAAAATCGACTGACCAGAGATGAAAAAGTTAGTCGACCGACATGTAGCCTCACCTTGCTAGTGCGTTCAATTTCGACAGCAAAATTCAGTTTCGACAGCAAAATTCAGTTTCGACAGCAAAATTCAGTTTCGACAGTTAGGTTCAGTTTCGACAGTTAAGTTCAGTTTCGACAGTTAAATTCAAAGATGAGCAGCTGATGTACTTTACATCTAGCACTTTGTGGTTATGTATTTTACATCATGTATTGGAGATGCTATTAGAATTCCACTCAGGTTAACATTGTTCGTTGTCTCTCTTGTCCTGCTTCAGCCTCGGAGTCGTACAACTCACCGGAGCTGCTCCAATGACGAAACCCTCCATCACAGCGGAGCGGTACCTCGGGCTCCATCTCCAGACGCCTAAGATCTTCTTCCCCTCCTCCGACAGCAAAGTCAGCCGGAGCATCCTCACCGGCCAACCCAATCACGCTGAGATCGACATGGCTTCGCCAAAGAGGTTGTACTCTTGTTGCATCTCTTTTTTACTCTACATGTTATATATATTGTCCACTGAGCACTCGTAGTAACGGGAAATACAATTATTTTATCCTACTATATGACAAGCAGTGAGGTACCAGGCAACTTAGCTATCCGTGATGGACTCTCTTGAACGACATCATTATTTATCTCTGCGCGTTTGAGCTGTGCATTTGTCGATGGGTCTGGGAGTTGAGCTAGTATGGCAGTGGCCTGGGTCCAAAGTAATAGAAGTAGCACAAAAACATTTTTTTAGTGTAGGATTTTCCTTGCTCAAGCCTGCCTACTAGAATCGCCAGTGCTTGAAAGGAAAAGTGAATGAAAAACATAGGAATTGGAAAGTTTCCTATGGTACTACTTTTCATGAATTTGGTGCAAAGGAATGGAGCAAAGGAAAACTGTAGGATTTGTTCCTTTAGTATCTCCTTGAAAGAAAAACCGTAGGAATTCTAATTTCCACTTCTCCTCCTTTTCATATTCCTATTCATCAAGCACAAGACTAAGAGATAGTAGCATAATAGCATTATAACCGTACATTTTCTTGTGGTTTGACTTAATCTCACCATGCTTTTTTGCATCCTATGATCTTCCAATTGTTGTGAATCAAACACCCAGATTGGCAGAAATCCTGTGTTTTTAAATTCTCTGTTTTGCATGTGCATTCCTATCATATTCCTGTCTATTTCCTATCCTTGCATTGTTAGAATCCTCAAATTCAAACAAGCCCTTACTCAATTACTTCTGTTATAGATATGTGTCAAAGAAAACCTTGTGTGGTTTGTCCTGCTCCTGCGGCGCTGTGTTCCACCCCAGCTCAGCTGCTCCAATGACGGAAGGGTTCACCACAGCAGGGATCCGCTCTCTAGACTGTCTTTCGCCGCCTCAGATCTTCTTCCCCGCCGCCAGCATCCACGACAACAGCATTACCATCATCAACTGAGCAGATGACCTTGAGGACTACATGGGTCCGCAAGAGAGGTCGCACTCTTCCGTGTCTGCTTACATTATGCGTCGCTTAATATGATGACATGCTACATTATCGTCGTGTTCACCTATTAGACTCCGAGTCAAGTCCAAACTAATGCTGAAACTTGAGTTTTTAAATGGTTGTGGGGTACATATTGGGCCAGCAATCAGTACTATCTGTCTACTATCTGGTTAATCTCCGCTATGAGTTTCATGTTGGGTGCAAACAAACATTAAAGGAGCCATTATCTGTATTTTTTAACTAAAGCTATTATCTGCCTGCTATCATTGGTTTTGGGTCTATCCATAGTTTGCTACCATCACTCTGGATTTGTGCATGCACTCCTTACATAATCTCACTATGTTTTATTCCTATGTATGCCAGTTATTGTACACAATGGAACTGGTCATGTAGAGCAAAAGAGACGAGCCTTGCATGGCAATAAAATTTCATGTAGACGTCGTTCCATGGTGGGCGCAAAGGCAGCCCCCCTCCACCCATTTCGGATCGTAATCAAGAGGAAGATAACTGTTTTGAGGGGGATTCAGAAGAAGAAGACCACTCCTATTTACCCCATGAGGTCTTCGCTCTAACTTGGCATGCTGATGTTGGTAATATCATGCATATGGTGCCTTGCATTGCTTACTATATACATTAAAGATGTCATCTGCTTAGTTTAGACATGCTTTGTGTCAATGCCATCTGTTTTGTTTCTTTATCGTATATGTGAATCATGCAATGCCATCTTGTTTAGCCAGGCATCATATATGTGAATTTTGCAATGCCACCCTGGTTAGCCAGCCATCTTATATGTGAATTGTATCATGCCATCATTTTTTTATTATGTGTTAAATTTGTCAACAATTTTAGTACATTCAATTACTCTTCCTGTGCATCAGCCATTCGGCACGGTCATGGAAAAATCTGGAGTGGAAACAAGGTCTTCAGAGCAGACAATGCTATCTGACGAAGCGCATGTCTTGCTGGTTACCGATAGCTCCTCATAGGAGGATTCAGAGACAGATGACCAGTCATATTTCCCCCCTGAGGTGCATGCCCTAACTTGGCAGGGTTATGTTACTCATATCGTGCGTATGGTATCTTGCATTGCTATGTCATTTGCTTAGTTTAGACATGCTTTGTGTGAATGCCACATGTTTAGTGTCTAATTACCATATATGTGAATTATGCCATCTTGTTGCAAGACATTATATATGTGAATTATGCAATGTTATCTTGTTGCAAGGCATTATGTATGTGAATTATGCAATGCCATGCTGTTTAGGCAAGCGTCATATATGTGAATTATATCATGCCATCTTTTTTTGTATTTCTCATTGCTTTTGTCGACAATGTTTGTATATTCAACTGCTCTTCTTGTGCATCAGCCATTTGAATTGGTGATGGAGAAATCTGGAGTGAAAACAAGGTCTTCAGAGCAGACAATGCTACCTGCTGAAGCAGATATCTTGCTGGTTACAGATAGCTCTTCAGAGGAGGATTCAGAGGCAGATGACCAGTCCTATTATCCCCCTGAGGTGTATGCTCAAACTTGGCAGGGTTATATTACTCATATAATGCATATGTTGTATTGCAATGCTTATTTTTTACATCATATACACAATATTGAATGCCATCTCCTTAGTTGACACATCGTATATGCAATTGCCCTCTGCTCACTTCCTTAGTATATAAATCATATATTTGAATTTTGTCATGCCATGATGTTTACATAGACAGCATGTATCTGAATTATGGCATGCCAACCCATTTTCTAAAGATATAATATAGTTATATCATCTCATCATGTTTACATAGTCATCATATTTTAAATTATGTCATTCTATCTGTGAATTATATCATGCAATCATGTTTCCATCGACGGCATGTTTGTGATTTATGGCATGCCAACCACTTTAATAGACACATCGTATAGTTATATCATGTCATCATGTTTACATAGTCATCATATTTTGAAATATGTCATTCTATCCTATTTAGTTAGCCATCATGCATGTGAAATTGTGTCATGCTATCCTGTTTAATTAGCCATCATATATGTGAAATTATGTCCTGCTATTCTGTTTGCTTAGACAACATAAATGTGAATTATTTCATGCCCTGTTTTCTTCCCTACTATCCATTGCACTTGTCTATCTTACAATGTCTGTACATTCAATTACTTTTCTTGCTTATCATCCATTTCAATTGGAGGGAGTGATGGCAGTATCTGTGGGAGTAAAAACACGGTCTTCAGAAAAGATCGTGCTACCTGTCGATGTAGATAGAACCACGGTTGTACTTGCCCAAGAATCAGCCCCACCACACATAACCCACACTCATGCAGATTGTACCCCTACCCAGTTGGATAGAGAACCAGCTACACCCCTTCTAACCCCAACCCCAGCAGATAGACACCCAGTTCCCGTTGACACAGCACCGTCTCCACCCCAGAGCACCCAAACACGAGCAGTTAGTAAGGCAACTACAGTGCCCAAATCACGAGGACCACCACTCCGAACCCGAAGTCAACGCTTAAAGAAGAAGAAGAATTGTTCTCGGATCAGGTTCCGTAGCTATGGTTCATACTACTTTGCTCTTGCATCACTGTATTTACTGATACCAACCAATTTCAAATTTGAAGGATGCAATTGAAACTCCAATGGCGCAACAAGTATGTTTTAAACCTGTTTCTTCAACGTGTTTGGCTGTTTGCTGTTGTAACTTGCTCTATGTTGATTTCAGTTTCAATTGAATAAACAGTTATGTTCTCATGCCATGCACATTACAAGTGTTGTTATTGTTGTGTAGTTTCCCACACTTATATTCTGTCTATGCTGCTTTGTCTTAAATAGATATGATTCGAACTGTATCTATCTTGATTTGGCAACATAAACTAGAATGGTATAGACCATGCAGTGACCATACTACATAGATATATGTTTGTTTCATGCTGTTATCCTGTCCACCTTACTACTGAACTGGTTTACCAAAATGAGTTTCATATACTACAATGTAAACCTGAGATGTGTTTGTTTGTTTCCCTTTTAGAACGTAGATAAAATATTGGAGAAGAGTACCCTGTTATGCAATGGTAAAGGAAGTAATGCAGATAAGGTTCAAGATAGTGAGACATCCCTGTTGGTCTCCAAGAAAGCTGATAACAACTATATTGACGACACTCAGACAACCCCAAAGTCATGTCTTGATGTAGTGTTCGAGTTACTGGCTACCACTGCTGGCACTAACTCTTCGAACTCGTTGCCTGAATCAGTTCGGCTTCTTGAGTCTCAACTTTAAGTTTAAAGACATCGATTAGATGTTATGCGACAGGAAGCCGAAGGACTGAGGAAGTCCCTGGAGAATTCAGATGCATACTTTCTGGTGCAATAGCAGGCGCTGGAGGACTTAAGCGCCAAACAAAAGAAAGTTAATAAGCTTGATAAGCATCTTGCCAGCATTATGGGTACCCAGGATATTGTTTCTTGAGCTCTTTTGAAGTGGCATCAGTACTGGACTTGTTTTGCTGCGGCATTTATATGCTGTTGTGTTCCCTATATTTGCACTGGTGGCGAACTTTGATGCCCAGTGGATGTAATATGTGTAATAGCCGTGATAGCCTAGTGTAAGTTGCTTGCTTATTTATTTCCTTGTTGTCTTGTTTATTTGTTTGCTTGTAGTCAGTGCAGTTCTTTTTCTGCGATTTGCTAGTGGCTGCAACAACCTATTTTTTAAAACTAGGCCACAATAACCATGGGCTAATATTTACTGTAGTGACACTGCACCTACGGGTCGTAGAAACAGTGGGCCTTCTACTGGCCGTACAAATAGTGGGTCTTCCACGGGTCGTAGAAACAATGGGCCTTCTACGGGCCGTAGAAACAATGGGCCTTCTACGGGCCGTATCATCAATGGGCCTTATACGGGCAGTATGATCGACTGGCCAAACATGGGCCAATAACAGGCCGCATTATGGTCGTAAATAGGCTAGAGTTGGAATCATCCGTTCATGTGCCGACCATAACGGGCCAACGTTAATAGGCCGTATTTCATGACGCTATGAAAATGGTCCAACGTGTTAATGGACCACAAACGAGCCGACTGTAACCACGGGCTGAATTTGGCCCATAAGCAGAAAATGACAGTAATGGGACGTAAGTAAACGAATGCTGGAAATGAGCCCAGGAATAAATGGGCTTTGAGAAGGCCGAAAGATAACATGGGCTGGAAATGGCCCAACGGAATAACGGGCCCTTAATGGGTATAAAGTGATACACTGTTCATTACGGGCCAGTTTCACCACGGGCCGTTAATGGGTGTAAAGTAATACACTGTTCATTACGGGCCAGCTTCACCATGGGTTGTTAATAGGCCAAGATTTACATAGGGCTTCATATGGGCCCAAAGACATCATGGGCCATACATGGGCCAGAAGTGAAAATGAGTTGGAATCATATTGGGTGGCCCAGATGATGCTACTGGGCCTAATTCGGATAGGGCATAACGGGCCTTGGGTTAGCGGGCTGTAAATGGGCTATATGCGAACATGCCGTTAACAGGCTTTACATGGGCCGGCCCGCCATCTTTTGACCAAGTCAAATGGGCCGGCCTTTTCACAGGAATGGGCCTCTGTTGGGCCGTGCCACGTGTCGACGTATCATAGGCGCCTTTTGTCCAATGAGTGGATGACATCTGTCCCAACGGTGAGTCGACACGTGTTTCCTTCAGCCAATGATGATTTTAAACGTGGAAAATCCCCATTGGTTGGGGCTGTTAACGGGTTATCGGATCCAAAAACCGACCCGATAGCTTAACAGCGTTCAGTTACGATGGATGCCACGTGTTGGTCACCCTTGACGAAAGCACTTCTGTGACGCGCGATTTATCGTCATGGAAGTGGACACTTCCGTGATGATAATTTTGGTAATGTCATGGAACACTTCTACGACAGCACATGTATGACTATCTTGATTCTGTCATAAATTTGTCATGGATGTATATGCATGACAAAAAACGTGACCTACTGTGACAAACATGTATCATTACGGAAGTGTATTTTTTTGTAGTGATGGTTTGCGCCGCCGAACCGCACGCACTCGCCAGACGTAATGCACGCACTATAAATGCACTATACAAGCAAGCTAGCTGCAAAACAAACTTCAGTGAGCTGCAGATAGGGTCCCCTCGCCGCTTGAACGGATTAGGAGGGGGTTGATTTGCGACAAATGCTCACAGCACTTCTTACATGGGCACCGCCACCGGACTGCACGACCGCGTGCACCGCACTGCACGACACATGCCAGATATTGTGAGGGCTCACCCCCAATGGACTACATCAACGCACTGCAAAATATACCCAATGGAAGCTTCTGAACTGCACTATAGCCAAATTACATCAGTTTTTCTGAAAAACATTGGAAATTATTCTGAACAGCAATAATACTGGGATGGGATGCACATGGTGAGCTACATGGCATCACGCCTCCATACTGCATGCCGTTGGTGGTTGGGACCTCGTCGGAATAAGAGGAAAGGGGTCGGCAGAGAGGTTGGGGAGAAGAGCCCCTCGTCGTCTTGCTGTAGAGGAGGTAGGGGAAGGTCACCTGAATGAGGAGGAGGCGACGGGGGTCAGATTTTTGCGGTGGGGGAAGGAGCCCGGCTGCACGCGCGCGGATTTTTGCTGAATGAGTAGGTTGGTTTGCTCATCGGATCCGCCGTGGGGAGCGGAGGGGTGCTAGAGCATGCCTCCTGACCGGCCTCCTCCCGTTGGCAAGTGAGGGAGTTGCTCGACAGGGCCTCCCTGCCGGAGAGGGAGAGGACGACCAGGGCTGGATCCACCGAGGGCAGCAGAGGCACCGGTGTGGATTTCGCCAGATCTAGCGTCGGGCTGTGCGAGCGGACGGATTCCACACTGAGGGTCGGTGGTGGCCGGATTCGTCGTTTATGGCCGCATCAATGGTCGTGGCGGCTGGATCCGGTGGCTGAGGCCGCGTTGGGGGCCGAGGGGCGGCCGGATCCCGCCATGACCGCTGATGGCGAGGGAGAAAGAAAGGGTGGCGGCTGGCGTAGAAGGTGGTGTCGTGGGATGCGGCCGGAGAAGGTGGTGGCGGCGCCGCCGGAGAAGGTGGGGAGGGTAGGGGTCACCGCTTCAGAGAAGGTGGGGAGGGAAGTGGGGCGCGACATGGGGAGGCGGCGACTGGGGTGGGTGGGAGGTGGGGACGTGGGACGTGGGCGAGATCCACAGCGGCGGGGATAGCCAGAGGTATGGGGCGGGGAAGAAGGTGGGTGGTTGGTGGTGATTCTAGCGTTTTGACCACGGGAGGGTGGCTGCGGTGGGCTCGCGGGGGTTTTGTTTTTCATCTGCGCACAACTCGTCTGCGTTAGTGTTAGCAGAATAAGAAAGTGATGTGCAGAATAAGACTCTTAAGGGTGTTATTATAATAGACCCATTCTATATATATATATATATATATATATATATATATATATATATATATATGTGTGTGTGTGTGTGTGTGCGTGTGTGTGTGTATGTAATAATATTGAATACCTGACCTAACTCGTAATTCACAAATATATGACCCCGTTGGCCTTTGGAAGGCCGAAGAGCACCTTTTTCGGGAGGTGCCGTGTCGGGGTCAGGGGTGCCGTGTTAGGGTCTCGGGGTGTTGGGGTCGGGGGGTGTCGGTGGTGTCTTGTCGGAGTGTCGAGGCGGTCTCGGGGTGTCGGGTCGGGGGTCGGGGTGTCGGGGTGCTGTGTTGGGGTCGCAGTGTCGGGGTGTCGAGGCAGGGTCAGGGTGTCGTGTCGGTGGTCAGGGGCTCAGGAGTGCCATGTTGGGGTGTCAACGGGTCTCGGGGTGTCGTGTCGGGCGTCGGGCTGTCGGTGGTGTCGTGGGTCAGGGTGTAGGTGGTGTCGTGTCGGGAGTCGGGGTGTCGGTGGTGTCGGGGACCGGTGATCTTCTTGTTGTTGTTCTCCTCCTCCTCCTCCTCCTCCACTTCTTCTTCTTCTTCTTCTTCTTCTTCTTCTTCTCCTCCTCCTCCTCATCCTCCTCCTCATCCTCCTCCTCCTCTCCTTCTTCTCCTTCTTCTCCACCCCTTCTTCTTCTTCTCCTCCCCCTCTTCTTCTTCTTCTTCTTCTTCTTTTCTTCCCCTAATAATTTTTTCCAAGAACAAACCTACAAACTAACCTAGAAACTAATCTAACTAACCTAACAACTAACCGAACTAACCTAGAACTAACCTAACTAACCTAGCAACTAACCGAACTAACCTAGAACTAACCTAACTAACCTAAAATCAACTGAAATCTACTAACCTAAAATCAACTAAAATCTAATTAACCTAAATCTCATTTTTATGACTATGTACTAACTAACCTAAAATCTACTAACCTAAAATCAACTAAAATCTAATTAACCTAAAGCTAACTAACTAACTAACTAAGTAAGTAATTAACCGAAAAAACAATTAACTAACAAATTAACCTATGTACAATAGGGTAAAAGAACTAACCAATTAACCTTAAAAAACTAACTAACTAACTAATTAACCTAAATCAAAAAATAGCAAGAAAAAAAAGAAAAAAAGTGAGGAATCCTCAACACGGGGCGGAGTGGCATCGAGCGGCCGGGGCCGGAGCAGTGACGGGCGGTGAGGCACCGTGGTGGCGGGGGGGCAGAGCTGCGGGGGGCGGAACAGCGACGGGTGGCGAGGCGCCGAGGCGCCATGGGGCGTCGAGGGTGGTCGTGGTCTGGTGCGGCAGGGGCGGTGGGGGTCGGGGGCATCAGGGGCGATGGGGGTGGAGCGGCGACGGGCGGCAAGGCGCCGGGGGCGTCAGGGGCGGTGGTGGTTGGGTGCGGCGGGGCGGTGGGGGTCGGGGGCATCGGGCGGTGGGGATCAGCGACATGGGTGGCGGGCACGGGGACGGCGAGCACGGGGGCAGCGCGGGTGAGGTGAGGAAGGGAGAGGGGGGAGAGAGAGGGGTGGGGCGCGGGGAAACTGCCGTTTTTTGGTTAGGTTTAATTTCTTTGCCGTCTGCTAGCAGACGACAATGAGGGTAGATAGTGGGCTGGGGCCGATCGGAAATGACCGTTAGGTTGTATATTCTCTTTGCCGTCCCCTAGCAGACGGTAAAGAAGCTTTGTCGTCTGCTAGCGGACGGCAAAGAAGATGGTCGTTAGGTGGTTCTCGTTCGTGGTCCAGCCTCCCTCTTTGTCGTCTGCTAGCGGACAACAAAGCATCTTTACCATGCATTAGCAGATGGCAAAGAGCAGGTTGATGGCATACACAATCTTTGCCGTTCGCTTTCCATAAGCTGATGGCAAATACCTTCTTTGCCATCAGCTAGCAGCCGGCAAAGAGCTAGCTGACGGCAAAGATCCTGATTCCAGTAGTGTATGGAGCAGTTTCTTGCTGAGGACAAGTAGAAAGTGGTCGAATTCGACCTCGAGTACACTGGTGGTCGTGTTGGGTATGATCGGAAGGTTGCTATCGCCTAGTTGTGCATGCATCATCACGTCCTCGTCTACCACTGCTGCCTGGCCACAAGGCCTTGCGAGTGTTTCACCAGGTTTGTCAATAGCCCCGAATACAGGTTCGCTATAGTGGACACCACCAACTATGAAAAGGTGCACAAAACTTTGGGCATGGGCTGCTAGAAGCTTGTCGTCATCTAGCGCCAATACAAGGTCTTGGGAAGCAAGAAGGAGAAGGTCTCCCTGGTTGACCTCACCCTGTCCATGATCAACCCCTATTACAGAAACATGAAGGATGATTATAACAAGAACAAGTGTCCTTGGCACAAGGCCTGGGTGCAGAGACTGGATGATTATCATATCAAGTACATAGCCAAGGATGTGTACGCAAGCTACGAGATGTACAGGAAGATCGTTGACATGAGGAAGTACCTCCGTCCTAAAGACGGCAAGGGGTCGAGCCACAAGCAGAGCAGTGGCGGCAAGCGTCACAAGAAGTAGACGATTTGATGATTGTTTCTCAGAAACATGAAGGATGACTATAACAAGAACAAGTCTCCTTGGCACAAGGCCTGGGTGCAGAGACTCGATTATGATCACATCAAGTACACGACCAAGGATGCGTACGCAAGCTACGAGATGTACAGGAAGATCATTGACATGAGGAAGTACCTCCATCCTAAAGAAAGCGAGGGGTCGAGCCATAAGCAAAGCAGTGGCGGCAAGCATCACAAGAAGTAGACGATTTGATGATTTTTTCTCATGTAACTGTTTATTGAGGCGTGCAAATGTTATGTAGTCATTTATGTAATTGGATGCCGTTGGTTATGCAATCATGTTCTTATAAGTATATATGTTGTTGTTTTGTAGACAGAGAGCATAGATGTTGTGCATAAAGAACAGATCACATCGCATACGATTAAACTAAGGAACACGCCGGTGATGATTTCAACAATCACACACAATTTTTTACCAACAAGCGTTTGCCCACAACAAATACACCTTATTAGCAGGAATCTTCTATGTTATTATCGGTCTTCCCACACGGTTATGCTTACTAACATGTTTGCCGGATATCACACACATCTTGTTACACTTAATCATTTGTGTTCTTCTGGATCATCTCAAACAGTTCATCCGAGTGACATGTATGACGTCTATCGCACACATCTGATCTGCATAACCATGTGTTTATTTTGGCTCATCACAAACAGTTAGTGTGTATCACTGTATGCCACGTAACGCATAGGCAACTCTTATCTGAATCGTGCTTGATGGATCAGCCAGTCTTAGGACCTTCCTGCAGTAGTGACGCAATCCTCATCAGCGCCTCCCTCATCGAACGGTTTATGGCCATAGCTAGCGAGATCTACTGGTGGGGAGGGGGGATCCGGAGACAAAGTGTGTGTGTGTGTGTGTGTGTGTGTGTGAGAGAGAGAGAGAGAGAGTTATAGGTGGAGGTGGCTCATTTTATTGGAAGGGGTGTGATTACTATGGGAAAAAGAGGCGGTATTAATTTGAGGAGGGTTGGGGTTAGGTCGGTGTGTAGGGCGTTAAAAAATGAGCGAAGGGAAGGGAAATTTTGAGGGAACGCTTAGTGGGGAGGCAAGGATAAATTTGAGCTTTGTTCAGTTTTTTCCCTTTGTATTATGAAAAAAACTGTACCATAAACTTTTTTAAATAAACCTTCAGCATTTTCATAACATAGTCATGACCACTATGATATGAAAAAAAGAAACAGTTCATATGACAGCATGTTCCTGACATAATTGTGACGCTAGAATCACGTCAAAAGGCTACATGTGGGCCCCATATGGACAGGTGGCGCGGCCACCCCCCCCACCCCCGGCCGCACCACATGTACATGTGGCCATGTGGTGGCTCTTATCGACATCTCGCGAAGCTTCGAGGGACCTCCTTCCAGGAAAAAATGGTCAAAAATTGGCATCGTATTTGGACCTTCCTAAATATTGATTCCATGTGAAACAAAAAAACAAAAAAAATAGAAACTGTCACTAGGCACTAGATTAAAAAGTTACTCCATCAAAATAATATAAATAAACCATATATAATTAATATTAATATAGCATGAGTACTTGATAAAATATAGATACGTAGGAGATGTATCAACGCTCGCCAAGGAGGTGTATTGCCTCTTGCCCGCCGGCTTTGTCGACGAGCATCGGCTGCATCATGTATGTCATCTGAACAAGTCAATGTACAGGCTTAAACAAGCTCCTCGTGCCTGGTTCTAGACGTTTGTTAGCTTCCTCAAGACGATTAGTTTCTCGGTAATGCGCTGCGACTCCATGTTGTTCACCTACACCACCGGCTCCGATGTGGTGTTCCTTCTTCTCTATGTCGATGACATTGGGCTCACTGCCTCGACGCCAATCGTGCTTTAAGGAGTTGTTCTTCGGCTTACCAGCGTGTTTGCCATGAAGGACCTTGGCGGACTCCATTTCTTCCTCGGCATTCAGATGACATGCACTGCGGCCAGTTTCTTCCTCTGCCAGCAACAGTATGCCGAGGACATCCTCGATCATGCGGGCATGGACACATGCAAGGCCTCGCCGATACCGATAGACACGAAGGGCAAGCTTCACCAAGCCGACGTGCCATACATCGTTGATCCATCGTTGTACCGCAGCCTCACCAGGGTGTTGTAGTACTTCACCGTCACACGCCCTGAGTTGATGTATGTTGTGCAGCAGATCTGCTTGCACATGTACGACCCCAGGAGTGCCATCAAGTTCTCATCAAATGTGTGCTGCATAATGTGTGTGGCACACCTTCTGTCGTGGATTTATCACGTCAGATGTCCTTAGTGTCAGGACTTAGTCGCGAGGACAACGCATCTATGTGGTAGCTTGAGAGGGGTTGAGTGGGACGAGAGACGCAGGGCGGATCAACATGCAAGACAAGGGTTTAGAATGCTTCGGGCCCCGGGAAACATCCTCTGGTAAAAACCCTACATGCTGTTTGAGGCTAGGTCTCATTATCATCACGAGGGAGTCGCCGTAAACCGGCTCTCCTCTTTGTGTCTAGCCCTAAGATTGTTTCTTCTTGCTTCTAGCTTGTCCTTTCTAACTTGTCCCTCTTTGGGGAGCCCTGCCCCTCCTTATATATGTTGAAGGGGCGGGTTACATGTGGAGTCCTATTAGGATAAGGACTAATCTATCTCTAATACAAACCGGATACAAGTCCGGGTCTTCCTTGTAAAGTAAATATTCCTCACGCCTTTTCTCTTAAACCGACCCACCATAGCGTGATCCGGCCTTCCATAAACCGCTCGTTGGGCCATCGGGTCTTGTCGCTCCTCTGACCCGCCTACCGGATTACCAATGAATCGTAAACCGCCATGTCCAAGTGGGTCGTCAGTGAATCGCCAAACTCTAGCCAGGTCATACATCCGGCGGTTTATACCGCGGGGTATATCCCCGACATTAGCCCCAGTTTAATTTGGATTCATCCATGTTAAACTGATCTGCAACAAGAACAAATTTGCCGGGTTGTGCTCCGGTTTAAATATTCTTGTAGACCGGCACTTGATCATCCTTGAATCCTTGTCATTTCTTCCTTTTTAAAAAATCCAAGTTAATAGACTAGTTTCATAATTGATTTGCTTGTAGAATAAAGAATCCATTTGAATTGGCCTTCAATGCTCTGACTTGACAAAAATATTAGTCTCGGAAATATTCAACTGATATCCAGCCGGCTTGAAGATGTAAAATTTGCCGGTTTATGATTACCACCATTGTCGGGTTATAAAACTGATAATTCCGAGTCATGATTGTTGCAGACACCGGTTCATGATTGTTGTCAACGCTGGTTCATGATTATTAATGACGCCGGGTTGCAGCCACAGGGTCATAATGATTGGTGACGCCGGGTCAACCTAGTTTGCTCAATCAGAGAATTTGAAAATATTTCTTCGATAATAATATAATACCTGTAGCCCCCAAGTCTTTGAGCAGAACAAAGTGGTGGCTTAAGACTTTGCTTCGGTATAAATACTACCACTTTCAAAGAAATCCATGTTGTTCATCCCAGTGACTAGTAAAAACTAAATACTCCATACTATGTAGCCCCCAAGTGCCGGGTTGTCATGCTTGCAGCAACCTAGGACTTGTAATTGTCTTATACTCGTAAAAACTTCAACCAATGTAGCCCCCAAGGGCCGAGTCATTATGCAATAATGAGCAGGGACTTTGTAGGTATAATCATGTAGATTTGAGCAATGATGTGTAGCCCCCAAGGGCCGGCTTAGTAAGATAATATTGAGCTGGGACTTGATATATACTTCAATGAAAATAACATCATATGATGTAACCCCCATCATGGGACTTGAATCCACGTCCACAAGGTTAAGAGCTTTGTGCTTTTACCAACTGAGCAGTGGACCCTTCAATATAATGAAAAAAGCTTTGTACCTTCAATTGTTGACAGGAGCAATTGGTAGCCCCCAAGGGTCGACTCATTATAATGTGATGAGTCGGGTCTTCAATAATTTGAGAAAAAAATGACTTTGCATTAGCCCCCAAGTGTCATGGTGCATGCTTGCAGCGACATGAGACTTGCATAATTGATGTAATCTCAACTTAAATAATGTAGCCCCCAAGTGCCGGGTTGTAAGCCTGCAGCAACTCAGGACTATTCCTTCAATTATAGAATAAAAATCATATCCATTGATAATATGATAGCCATTGCGCTAAAGTGACTTTGAAAACCTTAATCATAATACTGGTTATTGATAACCATAATAAAAATCCAGCCATGTTGGCTATTTGAATAATATACCCAATGATTTATAAGCGCATAATTCCAATGGCGCAGTCCAAATATATGTTGGCGACTTATAGTCCAAAGCCAGGCCGGTTTAATAAACACCGGATAATTTCTCATCATATACTGGCGACTTATCGTCTTAAAGCCAGGCCGGTTTAATAAACACCGGATAATTTATCATCATGCTTTATTCAACCTGTTTCTGCATACAACAAGTTTAAAGTGTCCTGGCGGTTTACCGCCGGACGGGTCATAATGCCCAACATATAACCTGGGTTTATAACCAAGGTTGCACTTAAGAATAATCAAATATGAAATATATCATACCTGTGATATTGAATCACATTGCTGGTTTTACCAACTTTTTGTAGCAAGAGTGATAACCCCAATCTTGAGTAATGATAATTCCTTTCATACTGTGCCGGTTGATGATAAACCGTACCGGGTTGTGATAAACACCGGTTTAACCATATATAATACCGGCGACTCATAGTCAAACTAGACCGGGCTGATAGTCTTCGGATTATAACTTGATCCTGTATTGACAACTTGTAATTGAAAGTCAAGTCGGGTTAATGAACGCCGGTTTACTCCATAATAGGATGGTAATAGAAAATCAAACCGGGCAGATAGTCTCCGGATTAAGATTTGACCGTGTTCCGCCAATTTGTAATTGACAGTTTGAACTGGTTTAACAATGCCGGTTTAAAAATGCAACAGAAGTAAAAGTTCGTAGCAAAAAAGAACAGAATTCAAGCAAAGGCAAAATAAAACCATTGCAAATGAGGCTTTACTGAGCCGATCAGATGGTGTTACCATGGTCGGACACGACCAAGCTCCCAATAAGGTGTAGCTATGGTTCAAGTCAGCCAGGTCCCCAAATGATTCGTGGCATATATGCCAGATCAAGAGGCGTGGCAATGGTTCGGGTTCGACCAAGCCCCCAAGTGATTTTGTGGCCTTAGGCCGACCAAGAGGCGTGACTGGTTCAGACTTGACCATGCCCCCAAGTGATCTGGTGGCTGTCGCCTATCAAAAGGTGTCGCGTTGGTTCGGACACGACCAAGGCCCCCAGTGATGTTATGGCACTAGGCCGATCAAGAGGCGTGGCTATGGTTCGGATACGACCAAGCCCCCAAGTGACCAATGATATGATAAGCCAATAAGGCATGATACCCATGTTTGGACCGCGCATCATGGCAGCAAGTCTTCTTTGGCACCCTTTAACTTTTTGCAAGAGATAAATCCTTCTTGAACCGGGATCTTGAACCGGATATTGAGAGCCTCAAAGCTTTGTGGGAGACATCTTTCCCTTGAACCGGATTGTAAACCGGAATCTTCATTTTCAGCCGGAAATTTTCTGATGACCTTTCAACTCGAACTTGCGAGAAGTTAATTCCTTTTTGAACCGGACATTTTTAAACCGGATTTGAGAGTTTGAGAGCTTTGTGGGAGAATATATTTCCCTTGAACCGGATATTGAACCGGAATCCTTTCTGATGATCCGAAACTTCTTCATTGAGCCGGGATTTTGTAACTGTCATATACTTACTAAGTCGGAAATTTTCTGACGGCCTTTAAATTTTCATCCATATGGTAATAGCCTCCGGGACCGGGTTATCTTTCCCTCCAACGTCCTGGGGTTCTTGACTTCACTGAAAACCGGCACATTTGCTGAGACTGAAAACCGGCAACATTTGCTGAGTCATATTACGGTAGCCCCCGAGTCTCAAGGTGACTCGAGGAGTTGACTTGAGATTCTCCATATTTGACCGTGATATAAACCGGCATAACTTGTATATCATTGGTGTTGACAGCACGATGTGAATCCACAGAAGGTTGAGGTGACTGCGGCGGGTTATAAATGATCCCGTATGAACCGTGTCAGCAACTCGGCCAATGGTTCCTTCCAACTAGCAATTTGAAGTTAACCAAAACTGTAGTGGCGGCGACTTGTGCGCCTGCCCATTGAACCATCCAGTGCAAACGGCGGTTGATAGCATATGATAATTTTCCTCCTTTTTGTTGAAAGAAAACCGGGCTACCCAAGTTGTGACTTGCTCATACTCAATAAACAGCTCATGCAGACAGGTGCGACCCGGTATGTTGATGTAGACCAGGCCGCGAGAGACGGACGACAAAAACGACCGCAACATCAAATGCAACTCGGATAGATGAGTCGGCCGTGGCATTGTAAACCGGTGCGGACAGGGAAGATCGGCACCGGTGTCGTAAACCGGCACGGATGGGCGAGTTAATCGCGTCGTTTTGATGTAGTGAACAATTGTCCTGCATCAACAATATTGCAGACCAAGACAAAGATAAACTGCTCTTTGACAAAAAATACTATATACCAATAAAATATATTTTAGATATCACCTGATGTGCCAGGCTGAAAATAATCCGCCATGAATGATGATCGCTAGGTGAAGTTGAAGTCGCTCACGGGTGAACCGGCCGCGGCGTGGTAAACCGGTGCGGACGGGTGAGTCAGCCGCGACGTTTGTAAGCCAGCGTGGACAGCGAGTCGGCCACGACGTTGTAAGCTGGTGCGGACACGTGAACCGGCCGCGAGGGCGGACGGGCGAGTCGTCCGTGGCGTTGTAAGGCGGCGCGGACGGGCGTTTCGGCCAAGGCATTTGTAAGCCGGCGTGGGAGTCCGTTGAGCAAGGACGACCACTTGTGCCGAATGATGTTGGCACACCTCCATCTCCGCGGTATAATGGCATAAAAACCTTATCCTGGTAATTTTTTCCGGATGAACATGATACTGGTATTGGATGATGCTAGACGTAGTCGTCGGATGAAAAAGACAACTCATACATATATTTGTATGATTTGATGTTCCCCTAGCACTCAGTAGTCTTGATCCATACGTGGATTAATATTGCCAGCACTGTTTTGGGAACGAGCTAGTGCATCTTCACGTGGACCTTCTCCTTGATGTTTCCAAAACTCCATATAACTTTTGCTAATGGATCTTCAGGGTGGATGCAGCAATTGAACAGAAAATAAATCTTCGACTTATTCCTCCCAGCACGTTGAAACTGACAGGGACAACCAGGGCGGCGCCCGGCGAGCGATGCACGCATCCATCTGGCAGCGACTTGTAGCCAAACACTTAGGCTGCACGTTCGTCCCCCGGGTCTCATATTGCAGACAGATGTTGGTGCAAGCTTTGGCGGGTCAAACGGGCGCGGTCGATGCACAATAACTGGTCCGGCGACTTGGCGAAGCAGCTCACAGTAGCAGCGATCAGCCCGGATCAGAGAACGAGCGAGGGCGACCCGCCAGCAAAGGTGGTGTGCTAGCGGCTGCCATGGCGGCTCAGAGGCCAGCAGAGGCTGAATCGGCGGGTTTGCATGGCGTAGTAAGGCGCGGTGAAGCAGTGTTTGTAGCACGGACGTGAAAACTTCCGGTGAAGCGGAGGCGTTGGCTGGGCAGCTTGTGGCGTTTCACGGGTCAGTGGAGGCGCAATGAGTCAAACCATTGATAGCGGCTCGGCGGCATCCGGCTCGCACCTGCGGACCCGTTGACTTGTAGCAACTAGTAGAAGCTCAACAGCGCGGCGGCTTAGGGCCGAGCAACAACTCCTCCATCTTTTTTCCTCACTCTTTGGTTGATGGCAAAAACCAATCTTGTGCTTATTGTGGAGATGCAAAGGACTGCCGACCACACACGATATATTTTAAACAGCCGCTGATTGGGACTTGAAACGCCAGGTAGTCTTCTGAACTGTATCTGACAGCCTTGGCTAATAAATATCATAACTCCGAACCTCATACGAATACGGTCAGACGGTCGGACACGGAGAGTGCTCGCACCTTTGATTTGACGGCCTTAGTACCAGCATCTAGTACTACGTTGATTTGATGTGATGGCTTGATGGATCAGTGATGCAATGCTCAACAACCATTGAAAATATGAACTATAATACTCTAGCCATGCTGCCTCCACGTGAGTAGCAGTACTTTATCATAGGAACATGTTTTTGGCCTCGTTGCGCGTGGCCGTGCACACATATGAAACCTTAATTCTCATCTTGATCCAATCTCGTATACGCCGTTCCGATTATCCGTCAACAACGTAAATCCTTCGATGCAAGCGGCAGGAAACTTCGCAGCGACCACATGAAATCTGTTTGTTTGATGTGGAGCTTTCAACTCCGGCTCTTCATCATCCGGATGATCGCGAGCTTCTCGATCCTTGAGAAACATCCCTCCAAGAACCCAACACCACCGTGCGCGAGCCCCACGGTGGGCGCCAACTGTCGTGGATTTATCACGTCAGATGTCCTTAGTGTCAGGACTTAGTCGCGAGGACAACGCATCTATGTGGTAGCTTGAGAGGGGTTGAGTGGGACGAGAGACGCAGGGCGGATCAACATGCAAGACAAGGGTTTAGACAGCTTCGGGCCCCGGGAAACATCCTCCGGTAAAAACCCTACATGCTGTTTGAGGCTAGGTCTCATTATCATCACGAGGGAGTCGCCGTAAACCGGCTCTCCTCTTTGTGTCTAGCCCTAAGATTGTTTCTTCTTGCTTCTAGCTTGTCCTTTCTAACTTGTCCCTCTTTGGGGAGCCCTGCCCCTCCTTATATATGTTGAAGGGGCGGGTTACATGTGGAGTCCTATTAGGATAAGGACTAATCTATCTCTAATACAAACCAGATACAAGTCCGGGTCTTCCTTGTAAAGTAAATATTCCTCACGCCTTTTCTCTTAAACCGGCCCACCATAGCGTGATCCGGCCTTCCATAAACCGCCCGTTGGGCCACCGGGTCTTGTCGCTCCTCTGACCCGCCTACCGGATTACCAATGAATCGTAAACCGCCATGTCCAAGTGGGTCGTCAGTGAATCGCCAAACTCTAGCTGGGTCATACATCCGGCGGTTTATACCGCGGGGTATATCCCCGACACCTTCCCACGGTCTGCACATGCACGCCTCGCGGACAAAGTATCTTCGCGCCTTCACCAACGCCAATTGGGCCTTGAGCTGGCTGCCCCGACACCCACTGCTTGACTTCAGGCTTCTGCATATATGTTGACAACATGCTTATCTCCTGGTTTTCTACGTGCGGCAAGCAACGGGTCATGATAGAGCGCTGAAGTGCAGTATCATGGTGTCGCCAATGCCATTGCAGCGAGCTGCTCCTTCCAGTGCGCATGGTGACCATGGTTTATTGCGATAATGTCTCGGCCTACTACCTCTCCGCCAACCCAGTGCATCACTGGCGTACGGAGCATGTAGAGTTGGACATTCACTTCCTGCGCAAGCGCGTGGTGTTGGGCTACTTCCGCGTGCTCCACATCCCCAGCGAGCAACAATTCGTCGATGTCATGACCAAGGGCTTTCCTACAAATATTTTTCTTTAGTTCAGGTCCAGTCTCTGCGTTGCACCAGCCGACGTCATGACTGTCGGGAGGTATTAGAGTATACGTACTATACAATTTGTATAGACATTGTACACACCATGTAATCTAGTCAGAGCATCTACGTGAGAAGTGGGCACGATGGTAGCCCACGACCTGTCCTGGTAGTGGTGCATGATCACTCTGTAAACTGTATATATCCTCAGCCCGCAAAGCTAATCGTGTTGTGTTGATTCCCATAGTTCTTCTCCTTCTATCACTCCTATATGTCGCTCTCTATGTCCAAGAGTCAGCGTTTCACACAGGCGGGTCTCCGACTGGCCCGGCCCATCAAGGTAGCCAGCAGCGAATGACTCCAAAAAATTGGCCTCATGGGCGATTAAATGCAGAATCTTGTGCTAAAAACCACGCGCTACTACTAGTTGAACTACCAAGCATTACTATTAATATAGCAGGGTAAAAAATTAATATCCAACCACAAGCACAGATCCAAATTATTTTTGAAATTTTGAATGCGATTTTTGTTTCAAAAGAACTTGAGTGTTTAGTGAAACGCAAAAACTTTTCAAAATTGTGAACAAACCTTTAAAAAATGAAACATTTTTGAAAAACATGAACATATTTTAAATTCCAAAAGAAAACTCAAATCTCAACATTTTTCGAAATGGAAACATGTTTTGGAACTCCAAAACAAAATTCGGCAACATGAACATTATTTAAACCTCTGAACAAAATTTATAAACACAATTTTTTTGCAATTTATGGAAAGAAATTTTGAACCGGAACATTTTTTGGAACTCCTGAAAAAATGAAAACATCAACATTTTGGAAATATGTACACAATTTTTCAAAACATGAACATGGAGTGGTAGAAATATTAACAAAAGCATTACGAACATTTTTTGAATTGGGAATATTTTTTAAAACTCCTGAAGAAAATGAAAACAGGAATTTTTTTAAATTTTGTCATTTTTTCAAAACATGAACATTTTTAATCCCGAATATTTTTGAAACGTTGTGAAACTTTGAAAAAAAATATTCTGAACAACTTTTGAATTGGAACATAACTGAAACGCCTAAAAAATGAAAACATAAAGATTTCTTAAAATTCATGAACAACTTTTGAAATCCCTAACATTTTTGAGAAGTTGTGAAAATTTGAACAAAAACGTTCCAAACAATTTCTTGAAAACACACAAACATCTTTGAAATTTCTTAACTATTTTTGAAATCCTGAACATTTTTGGAAATTGGGAAAACTTCGAATTAGAACATTCTGAACATTTTTAAAATTCCCCAAAATTGAAAAAATATAATCATTTGCTGAATTTATGAACAAAATTTGAAAATAAGAGCATTTTTTGAAACTTTAATCATTTTTAGAAATCTCGGTACATTTTTTTAAACAAATACATTTTCCATAAAACAAATAACTTGAAAACATAAAAAAGAAAGAGAAAGAGAAAAAAGAAATGAAAAAAAGAAAGGAGGAAAAGAAACAGAAAAATGAAAAAAAAGGAAAGAAGGAACCAAAAAACCAAAAAAACATGGTCAAGGTGCGGTTCTACCTTTGTTGTCTACGCAAAATGGACTGGCCCAGTCGTGTCACTCGGCCACTCACCTGCGCGAAACACCGGGCGCGCCCACGTCTCTCACATTCAGCAAGTCGAGCTTCCGACTCGCAGAAGTGACTCCAAGTGCGCGTGAGCATATGGGCCAGCCCCATGGGCGGGAGGACATTCGTTCATTTTTTCGTTTTTTTCAGGTTTTTATTCCAGTTTTTTACACTTTCAGAAAATTTAAACATATATATATATATATATATACATAAACACTATTCTGATCACGGGATCAGAATAATATTCTGATCACAACCTGAACTGCGTGAGTAACGCGCCTGAACTTCTCTCTGTACGAACCCGACCTTCGGGCTATCTTCGCAACCGTGCCTTCTACTGCGAGTTTTTCAGGTTAGTCGTGTTCCATGTGATGTAAGTGTAATATTCAAACGCTTTTAGCAACTAAATACTCATTTTAGATAGGAGTCTCTCTCATAGGCGGATTTTGCACTCGGGTCGTGAAGAACTCGCGTTTTTTGTGATTTTACTACCTGAGTTGTTCGACCTGAACTTCCCCCTGTGCTAGATTGAACTTCCTGCAACATTGCTAAAATAGGGCTTGCTATATACCGTTGGAAAGCTATGGACATGAGTATCATGACCCAAGATAAATTTTTCGCAAAATATAAGCGGTTTAAGAGCAGTTTTGAAAACCATTTTTTCTTCACACAAAAAACGTGAATCATAATTTCGATCGCATTTCTAAACCGTTTATCGGAATGAGGCATATAATATGGCGTTGGAAAGCTGCTGCAAAACCGCTCCTTCCACATGTTGAAAGTTTTTTCTAATTCCCTATGGTTAAAGAGTAATTTGAAAAAACGTAAAATTTCGTAAAACGAACAGCTAAGTTCGTTTTTTCGATGTCATTTCTAAACGGCTAATCTAATGGAGGCATATGATATGGCTTTGGAAAGCTTATGAAAATGCGCTACTTTTTCATATTGAAAGTTTTTTTTTTCTAATTTTAAATGGTTTAAGAGTAATTTAGAAAATGGTCCAAGTCCTACTGAGTTCGTATTTTCGAGCTAATTTTTTAACCGTGCGTCCGAATGCAGCAAATGATATGGCGTTGGAAAGCTTAAACAAATGCAAAACTTTTTGGTATGTATTCTTTCTCCCAATTCTTTAAGGTTTTAAGTCAGTTTCAAAAGTGACGAAAAACGTATTTTCGCCGTAATTTCTACAAACTTTATCGGAATTGGGCAAATAATATACCGTTGAAAAATTACGGAAAATGCGAAACTTTTTAATGTTGATGGTTTTCTCTGATTCCTAGCCGTTTTCAAGTAATTCCGAAAACGGTGGGATCATTCGTTCTGCCTCTACCGCGAAACAGATTCTTCGAAAATGCACTGCGTGAAGAACCTGAACTTCTCGGTGCGTGTACCTGAACTTCACTCTGTTTTTCACGTGATTTTTTTGCTCGTGGATCTTCATCCACTGCTCGTAGCTCTCCATCCCACTCACGGGAATTGAGCGGGTGATATACCGATGGAAAGCTGCTGTAAACACGCAACTTTCCCGTGTTGATCATTTTTTCATACTCGTGACGATTTTAGAAGCTTTTTATCTAAAATTCATTCAGCGTAGTAGTTGAACTTCCTACTGTTTTCACGTTGAACTTCTGTGATGTATTTTTGTTTGTAATTTTCTCATCTATTTGTCGGTGTTACACAAAAGATATTCCTTTTGTACAAACCTCTCTCAAAATAATTTTTCTAACTTTCTCCGACCGAGGACTTGAACTTATGACAACAACAAATTTGGACCTTGCCTTTTTATTCATTTTTCTCATATTAAACACACACTGTGTAGTACATGAACTTTTTCCATTTTTATAATTTGATTTTTTATTTTCTTTTTGAAATCAAATTGCTTCCAAATAATAACTGAACTTCTTCATGGATTGAGATAATTATTTTAAAAATCAAAAAAAATTGTGTTTTCGAACATGGAAATATAAGGTGAACCTCTCGCAAGAATTTTTGAACTTCCTGGCACAGAGCACGTGAACTTCTCGCAACCTTTTAAGCATTCCGTGTAGTAGTTGAACTTCCCGCTGTTTTCACCTTGAACTTCGGTCACGTATTTTTGTTCAACCTCTCTCACAACAATTTTTGAACTTTATCGGGCTAAGCACTTGAACTTCTAAAAACAAAATCATTAGCCTTTGCTTTTTCATTATTTTTTTCATACAAAATGCACACTGTGTAGTACGTGAACTTCTAGCAGTTATCAATATGAACTTCTTTTGGTTACGTGGAAGTATCTGAGTTTTTTATGAATATTAATCTGAATTTCTTAATACTTTTTTATGAATTCTGAAGCGCTCTATTTTTAAAAGTTGAACTTCTTGTTATTTTATTTTTGAACTTCTTGTTTGCATTCTTTAATAATGAGGGAAATATGAGTTTTATATAATCATCGAACTTCTCCATATTTTTAATATGGACTTCTTGGGTTTTTTTCTTAATCTTTTTTATGACTTTTGAAGCGCTAAATTTTTAAAAGTTGAACTTCTTGTTACTTTATTTTTGAACTTCTTGTTTCCATTCTTTAATAACAAGGAAAATCCGAGTTTTCTATAATAATCGAACTTCTCCATCTTTTTAATATGGACTTCCTGTTTTTATTTCCTAATATTTTTTATGAAATTTTGAAGCACTTTATTATTAAAAGTTGAACTTCTTGTTTTATAATTTTTTAACTTCTTGTTTTCATTCTTTAATAACGAGGAAAATCTGAGTTTTCTATAATCATCAAACTTCTCCATCTTTTTCTTCAGTACGTGGTACACGTGAACTTATGAATTTCTAAAACATGAACTTCGCATGCTATTGAATTTTAAGAAGCTTACACACAACAATACGCATGCACTTCATGTGCTACATGCATTTACACAAAAATGAATGAACACTTCTGAAAGAGCATAAAGTTCTCATGCAGAGTTCAAAAAATAGAGTGAAAATTTTTCCACAAGAAATGTTGAACATTTTGGTAGGCAAACCAGTACAATTTTTCAATTGGTTTGCATGTTGAACAGCGTCATCGTTACAAACTGAACTTCTCTTTTCTTCTAATAAAAACAAACACTATAAATTATAATCTCTATTATTTTAATCTCAACTTCTTAGTGCGGATCCATGTCGGCAGCACGCGGTTGGCCAGATTCGTGGAGGAGTAGGGGCTCCGACCGATGTAGCTGACAACAACTGCACCACAGGCATTTTTCTTCTTCAAACTTCCAGCATTCTCATATTAATTGAACCTCTAAAATTATACTTACTGAACTTCATGTGGTTTTTGCACAGACCTCGTTAGCATGTTTTGTTTTCTTGAATTCCATTTTGCTTTCCAAGGCTTTTTTAAACATAAAAAACTTTATTTGTTTTCAATGAATTTTTGGATTACAACAAGCATCCATGGAGCATGCGCACTTTGCATAACCATTTTTGAATGAAGTGCTATTTTTTGTGCACTTTTAAAGTACATATAACACGGTGCCAAACTGCAGAAAAATTCCAAATCCAAACTGCTCCCGTATATATTAGCGAGCTGAACCTCAAGCATGGGACCTCAAGTACGGACAAACATCAAGACCAATAGTCAGGAACCTCAAGTATTATACCACTACTGAAGCTATACAGCCAACTAGCAATTTGCAAAACAAAACAAAACAAAGGGAACAGCCAATCAAAGGAAACAATTTTTTCGTTGAAACCACCTCTAATTTGCTGCAAGTCTACAACAATCACAAAACACAACATTTGAACCTACTGTTAATTTTTCTTCTTCTCCAATATACATTGAACTACTGAGGTGCCATAGTTGAACGGTTGAGGCGCTGCGGCGCCTGCTGTAGGTGGTGGACCTAAGTGGCAGTGGCGCGCGCGACCAGGTGCGGGTCGAGACTTCTCCCAGCTACAGGTCGAGACCTCCCCCATCTGCAGATGGAGCCACTCTAACGCAGCAGCGGCAAGATGATAGGTAGGTCTTTCCAAAAACAAAAGTGAGAGAGACATTGTTTGATCCTTAGGCATTACACCGAACAGCCATGGAGCGCCATCTTTGGCCACTAAAAAACAAAACCCAACAAAGATCAGGCATGGACACTTCGCTGTAGCACATGGTACATCGGTGTGAAAATTATGAGCTTGCAGATCATTTTACCCGTGGATCTTGAGGGGTTGCGGTAGAGTTGGAATTTCGTCCGTCTGCAGCTATGGCCGGTGAACTTCCTGTGGCGGCGCAGTTGACCTGCATGAGCATGGTGGGGGAGACTAAAAATGGATCCCTAAATGTGGTGGTATGAATAAACACCCTTTCTACACACAAAAAGAAAAAAGAAAATGTGTGCCATGTGAGAGATGTGGCCTTCTGTGCACCACATGTTGCCTTTCTATCTTGTCAAGCTCTGTCTACTGAGCTATGTGCTCTCGACCAAAGGTAGCATGGCAGGAACAACTAGTACTTGCTTCATCAGAACAAAAAAAGAGCTAAGCACAAAAATGCTTCAATTGTAGCACGCATAATAGCAAACACATAGAGTGCACCCGGTTCACATTCAGAATACATAAAGATTGGCTTTCTGGCTAAGCATCTCTACTTCTAATTTTAAGAGTAACAAAAAACATGGGTGTACCAAACTGAGATAAGAGAGACTGAGAGGGTAGCATCAGCACATGAGACTGAAGAGAAAGAAAGAGCTTCAGCCACACATCGACACATGCCCAAAAGCTACGTGCGTAGTGAGTCGAAGTAGGAGCTCACTGTTGGCTTTGAGCCAGCTGGCTATAGGAGTTGAACAGCGTGGAGGGGCTGTGTCGAACTGCTGCATCTCCCACCGGCTCGAGCCACCTCCGCGTGACACCCTTGCAGCCTAGACAGTTAAGTTATGTGCAGTTCAATTAGTCGAGATGGTAAACTTCAGTTAACAAAACTGCGGAACCGAGAGAAGAAATGCATCAGTTTTGTACAGAAGAAACACAAAATCCGGCAACCACTAGTCGAGGTCGGCGACATCCGCTGCAGGGAATGAGATTGCGTGGCTAGTGGGAGCTCGGGTGTGAGTAGCCTCGAAGCAAACACCAGCAACCGAGTAGATCCAAACAGAGCAGCAGGGGCGAGCTTGATTCCTCGTCCAAAAATGTCCATGTTCTGGGAGCGAGCCCCATGGACGCACATGAGGTAGAGAAGAGCTTGACCAAGGTGATGCACCGGCGACCGATCTAGCGACAACAGAGAATATCCAACGACGGCGTGTCGAATCCGTCCGTCTGCTGCTATGACATTTGAACTTCGGGCAGCGGCGGGGAAGGCCTGCATGGCACGGGCGAGGCAAGAAGCTAAGGGCACGCGCCCAGATCCAGGTGCGGTTGGCGACCACCCTGTTCCCCGGTGGCGGCGGGGTGGAGGTGATGTGGAGGCGCGGTGGCAGGAAGAAGGCAGGACGCGACGGCGGTGCCCATGGTGGCCGAAGGTTTCAGTGGCGGTAGCACGCTGGGAGCGGGGTGAAGGCCATGACCTTCGTTGAGGTGGCGCCGGAGCTCGTCGGGAAGCATGGATCCGGTCGTCAGCGGGGCTGTTGGAGGTGGGGCTACGACGGGATCTTGGTGGAGGCGGAGCGGCGCATCGAGGGGAGGTGGTGAGAAGCCGGGACGGCGGCGTGTCGGATGGAGGTGGTGGGATGGTGCCGCGGCGATGGTCGGAAGCTGGGCCGCCGGCGCGGCGGTTGTGGCGGGGGTCGAGACCTCGAGGACGCTCGATGGGGGGAGGTTGGGGACCGAGGAAGTGGTGGACGAGCAGGCATGGGCATGGACTTTTTTGTTTTTTCTCTCTGCGGGTTTAGAAGTTCGGGAGGGCCTGTCGGGTCCTATATAGGTCCTCGTGATCCAAAAAATTATTCTAATCCCAGGATTAGAATAGTGTCACTATATATATATATATATATATATATATATCAAAAAAATATACTTTGAATAATGTTTTCAAAAATGTAATCATGCATTTTAAAATTGTTGAATGTGTGTACAAAAAATTGCTGACCACGTATTAGAAAAAATATGAAATCTTTTGATCATGTATATCAAAATAGTAATCTAACATTTTAAAATATGTTGAACAGACATTTCAAAAAGGTTAACCAATCATTGAGAAAATGTTAAATGTGTATTGAAAGTTTTTTGACAATCCATTAAAATATTTATTAATCAAGCATTTGAAACAAATTGAACAATATTTCAAATGTTAATCAAGTATTTGGAAAATGTTGAATGTGTATAGAAAAAATGTCGACCACCCATTCAAATGTGAACATTTTTTGTATATAAAAATGTTCATCAAGCATTTTAAAAAAATTGATAAAGCATTTGAGCAATTCTAAATGTGCATAGGAATATTATATTTGAAATGTAGCATTTGTAAAAAGTTTAAAGTGTAAATAAGAAAAATATTGACCATGTATTCAAAAAATGTTAATCTTGTAGTTGAAAAGTGCTAAAAACATGCATAGAAAAAATGTTGCATATGTATTAAAAGCAAGTTAAATTTTTATTGGAAAAATGATAAACGTTTATTAGAAAATTGTTGTTGACATATACAAAAAATGTAGAAAGAAAAACCAAAAGTGTGCATGGACTCCTTTGGTGATTATCTAGGGTCATTATCTCTGGTGATTCTTGGTGTTTGGGATGTGGCAACTCTTGAGGCCATTGCTTGCTGGGAGGCACATGCGCTAGCTGAGGATCTTCTTCTTCATGATTTTTTGGTGGCCACCGACTCGAAGCAAATAGGAAACAACATTCAAAAGGGTAGCCAAGGCATGTAATGTAACCTAATTGCTGAAATTAGATCTTGAGCTTTGGAATTCAATTGTACTTTTCATTTTGATGGTTGGGCATCAAACAATGAAGCCCATTTGCTTCTCAAATTTTCACACCCGCTTTGTCGGGGCGCCCTGTATGGTTGGGCCAACCCCACGATCCTTTTTGCATCCCTTAGTTGTGAGCTTTGATTAATAAAGCTTGGCAAATCCCAAAAAAATGTCCAAAACTATTTAATAAGGAAAAACAAAAAAAAAGGCACAATGATACATGATGTAACTACTGCCACGGAGTGTACACAGTTTTATTGCCACGTTGTATACAAAATATTTGTCGTCGAGTGTACTTGAAAAATGTTAAAAATGTGTATAGAAAAAATGTAGCCTATGTATTAATAGCAATTTAAATTTGTATTGGAAAAATGATAAACGTTTATTAGAAAAATGTTATTGACATATTTAAAAAATGTAGAATGAAAACCCAAAAGAAACATAGAAAACCAAAAAATAAAAAATAAAAGAGAAACAAAATAAACCAAAAGGGAAAAATAAAATGAAAAATAAAACCAAAAAAATAACAGTAACGAAAAAAGGATAATATCTGTAGAAACTGAAAAAAACAGAAGAAAATGGAGAAAGAAAAGAGAAAAAACGAAAAACCACTGTAAAAATTGGCTCTTTTCCTTCTTGTGCCTGACTTATTTAACACAAACTCGATTTTGGCTCAGTGGCTATCGGTGCTACAAAGCAACAAGGAGAACCTTGTTTTAACCCCCCCCCTCCCCTTCTGCCTTTTTACTCTATTTCTCCCAAATATATGTGCTAGTGGGCCTGATTAGTCGGGACGCTTCAGCGAGAAAATTTCCGGTCTCGCTGAATGCGAGATATAGCACTGACGCACAACGTCCATAGTTTAATGCACCGTGCGTCAAATAGGATTTTGCATATGTCGCGAGTATTGTCCAAAAGGAATCACTTACGGGTGACATCTCACGGCCCAGCCCAGGTGCGCGGGTTATAAGCTGCGTGTTGTAGGTTAGTTCAGGTCAGGTTTTCTATGCTTTTCTTTTTCTTTTTCTTTCCTTTACCCCTTTTATTTGGTTTTAGTTTGCTTTCACCGTTTTCTTTATTTATACTTCATTTTGCTCTTGTCTTATCATTATTCTTTTTATTTTTTCTTGCTTTCTTTGTTATACTCTGGTTTTATTTTATTTCTTTCTTGGTGTTCTTCGGTTATTTTAGTTTTCCTTTTGTTTCTTTGTAGGTTTTTATCGGTTTTCGTTTTTTTCAACACATGACTACTTTTTTCTGAGTACTTTTTCCATAAGTTTAACATTTTTTGAAACACATTGGTTAAAACACATGATGTAGATTTTTTTAAATACAAGTTTTGATCACTTTTTTGAATTCATAGTAGCATTTTTTTCCGGATACATATTGTACATTTTACTGCCAAAAAACATTTACTAAACTATGCAAACATTCTTTTTGCATCGTATAAGCATTTTCGAAAGATTACATGGAAAATTGGGAAACACATGATTATTTATTTAAAATGTTGCTTACATTTTTAATCTGGAAAAACACTTTTTGACCTACGTGGACATTTTGTTACATTGTACATAACATTTTTTTAAAATGTCACCTTTTTTTAAACGAAAGAATATTTGTATAAATGTCACATACATTTTTTAGTGGTACGAAACATATTTATATATTACGCAAAAAATATGTTTACGATGTATACAAATTTTAGAAAAAAACTGCATGCACTTTTCTCATACATGGGGAAAATTATTTACATGAATATTTATCAGCATTATATTAAACTACAAAATAATTTTTTATACTAGGTTAATTTTTTTCAAATAAATGTTTCATGACTACTTTCTTCATACATGTTGTACTTTTTGTTGACACCAAGAACATTTTTTATACACATTTAACATTTTCTCAAATACATTATTAACATTTTTAAATATGCAATGAGCAGTTTTGAAAAATCAGAGGAAAATAGGAAATAGAATAAAAAACGAATGAGAAAAAATAGATAAACAAAATGAAATATAAAAGTGAGTGTGACGTCATTACTATTGGGCCGGCCCATGAATCGGCTGTCTTTTGGCGAGGTAAGCTACTGCCTCACAGTAAGCCGGACATTGTCGCGCCCATCTAAATCCCCTCCGAGCGTGAAGCCCACATCAGTTAGACCTTTTATTAGGCCTCCTAACCCAACACAATTCCCTTTAGCACAAAAATTAAAAAAATATTTTCTAGAGTGTGTTATCTACAAACTTGTTTGTCAAGAGTTTCATTGCTGAATTGTGAGAGGTGACTAAGGGAACACCAACGCGCCCTATTCCTTGAAACAAGAGGAATGAACTAGCCCGCATGGTAGCACCACCTGCAGGATTTGCAAAAATTCTTCTTGACACCGGTCTGGCGAGAGTAAGCAATGGTGGCTCGGCGGCAGCAATGTGCAGGGACTCCTCAGGTGATTATCTAGGGTCATCATCTCTGGTGATTCATGGTGTCTGGGATGTGGCAACTCTTGAGGCCATTGCTTGCAGGGAGGCACTTGCGATAGCTGAGGATCTTCCTCTTCATGATTTTGGGATGGTCACCGACTTGAAGCAAGTAGCAAATGACATTCAAAAGGGTAGGAGATGCATGTATGGTCAAGTAATAGATAAAATTAGATTTTGAGATTTGGAATTCAATTGTACTTTCCGTTTTGAGGGTCGGGCATCGAACAATGAAGCCCATTTGCTCGCAAGTTTTCACACTCACTGAATCGGGGTGCCCTGTAAGGTTGGGCCAACCCCACGATCCTATTTGTATCCCTTAGAGCTTTGATTAAAAAAGCTTGGTGAATCTAAAAAATGTTAAAAATTGTACAAAACTATTTAATATGCAAAAAACAGAAAAATCACAATGATACATGAAGTAACTATTGCCATGGAGTGTAGAAAATTTTATTGGGAGCGTATACATGAAGTAACTATTGCCATGGAGTGTACACAACTTTATCGGGAGTGTATACATGAAGTAACTATTGCCACATTGTATACAAAATATTTGCCGACGTCTAGTACATTACCCCAAACATATCATGCATAGGAAATTTTCATGGCCAATGTGGAGAGACAAACTTGTAGAAAGATTGCCATAATGTAAAGAATAAAACACAAAATGGTGTAAGTTTGCCATGATAGTGGGGGAGGGGGTATGTTTGAACAATAAGCTTGCCGTCTCTAAAATGCCATGCATGAGATACTAAGCCATATGTTAAAAACAACAAAAGAAAACCCTAAATCGTGTCAAACTTACCATGATGTACAATACAAAAACAATAAATGTTTTTAAAAAATGGCATGCTCTAGAAAAACAATTTTCCATGGTTTGTTCAACAAATTGTACAGAAAAAATGGAATTTACCATGGATTATTCAATAAAAACTGCTATGTTCCAAAAATAATAGATAATATTGCCATGGCACAAAAATAATTTTGCCATGGTTTAAGTTAAATTATGAATTGGTGCTAATATAAAAATTGTCATGGTCCCAATAAATTGCAATGATCCATAAACTAAATTTGCCATGATCCATGAACTAAAATTTCCATGGTCCCATAAACTAAATTTTCCATGTTGCAAAGAAATAAAATTTTCATGATGTGCAATAAAAATGCGAGGTTGCGTACGAACTACTTGCATATCGGCCCAAAAATGACATTAATGGAAAAAATGTGTGTAAGTTTGCCATATGGCAAATATGGGGTAAAGTTGTGAGACAATCTCAAACGTATCTATAATTTGTTTTGTTTCATGATAACCCACAAGTATAGGGGGTCGTGACAATCTTCGAGGATAGTATTTCACCCAAATTTTTTGATTCGACACAAATGGAGCCAAAAAATATTTATGAGCTTTAGCAGTTGAGTTGTTAATTCAACCACACCTGAGGAACTAAATATCTGCAGCAAAGTTTTTAGTAGCACAGTTGTATGATAGTTTGATAGCAGTGGTAATAGTAGTAACAGTAGCAGAAACAATAACAGTAGTGATTGTAACAGCAGGAACAATAGTAGTAACTTACCAAAGATCAATATGAGAAAAGTATGAGCATTGGATCAATGATGGATATTTGTGTTGGACGACATTCATCATATAATAGTCACAACCTAGAGCGATACACAATAGCTCCAATTCATCAATTCAATGTAGGCATGTATTCCATATATAGTCATGAGTGCTTATAATAAGAACTTGCATGAAATCTTTTGCCCTACCCTCCTGTCACAACGGGACCATAAGGAAATCTAAGGGATATTAAGGCCTCCTCTTAATAGAGAACTGGACCAAAGCATTAACACTCAATGAGTACATGAACTCCTCATACTACGGTCATCATCGGAGCGAATACCAATGATTGTCACCTTGGGTTCTATGGATCATAACACATAATAGGTGCATACAACTTGCAAGATAGGATCCAAAACACGCTTATATTCATGAGAACATAATAGGTTTAGATCAGAAATCATGGCACTCGGGCCCTAGTGACAAGCTTTAAGCACAGCAAAGTAATAGCAACATCAATCTCAGAACTTAGAGGATACTAGGGATCAAGCCCCAAAAAATTGACTCGATTACATGACAAATCTCATCCAACTCCGTCACCGTCCTGCAGGCCTACGTAGGAATTACTCACTCCCGGCGATGAGCATCATGAAGTTTTTGATGAAGAAGGGTTTGTGATGATGATGGCGATGAATCCCCATCTCCAAAGCCCCGAACGGACTCCAGAATAGCCCTCCCGATGAAGAACATGAGGTGGTGGTGGCTCCGTATCATAAAACATGATGAAACTTCTTCTCTTATTTTTTTTCTTGGGGAAATGGAATTTATAGGTTTGGAGTTAGATAAGACGGCCACCTATGGGACCCAAAAGGCATCAGAGCACGCCAAGGGGGGTCGGTGTGCTCTGTTGCCTCATGACAAACTGGTGGCCCCTCTCCAGTGGATCTTCGTTCTAGTATTTTTTTATTTATTCCATAAAAAATCTCCACAAAGTTTCGTCTGATTCCGGGAACTTTTATTTCTGCACAAAATAACACCATGGTAGTTCTGCCAAAAACGTCAGTCTAGGTTAGTTTCATTCGAATTGTGTAAACTAGAGTCCAAAACAAGAGGAAAAGTGTTTGGAGAAGTAGATACGATCGAGACGTATCATTTCATACTTATATTATCATTTCTATATACCTTTTCTATCATTTCATATTATTTTTATGGACTAACCTATTAATTTAGTGCCCGGTGCCAGTTCATGTTTTCTACTTGTTTTTGGTCTTGCATGAAATCAATATCTATGGAGACTAAATACATCACCGATTTAACACGATCTTTTTGGGCAACAAGAGACGGGAAGCTTTGGGAGAGATCGAGACAAGCCTTAGGTGGCCCACAAGGACAAGTGGCATGGCCAGGGGGTGGTCGCTCCCCTAGGCTTGTGGGGCACACGAGAACCGCCTTAGTTCAACTCCACCATTATAAATTCGTATAAATACCGAAACCACCTATTATACCACCAAAAGAATTTTATCGTTGTCGCAAGCCTCTGTTCCGAAGAGATCCCATCTGGAGCCTTTTTTGAGTTCTGCTGGAGGGGGAAGCCATTGCCGGAGGCCGATCTACACCAACCTTGTTGCCTCCATGACCATGTGTGATTAGTTCCCTCAGGACCTATGGGTCCATAGTAGTAGCTAGATAGTTCTCACTCTCTCTCTCTCTTTGATCTTCAATGCCATGTTCCCCTTCTTCCTTGTGTGATTGGGATCAATCTGATGTAATTCTATGGCGTGTTTGTTGGTTATCCGATGAATTGTGAGTTATGATCATATTGTTCATTTAATATTATTGAATCTTTTTAAAGTTTCTTTGATGTATAATTAAGTAGCCATGTATGCTTTTCGATCTATTTGTCTTCTCTGGCAGATTGATGGGTAGTTCTTGAGAGGAAGTGGTGCATAGTGGTGGGCTCAATCTTGCGGTGCTCTAACCTAGTGACAATAAGCGCCAAGACACGTATTGTAGTGTTGCCACTAAGGATAAAATGATGGGGTTTAATCTTATTGCTAGATTTCTTTCTGTTACATCATGTCATCTTGCTTATTGCGTTACTATGTTTCTTGTAAAATTAATACCTTGAGATGCATGTTGATAGTTGTTTTGGCATGGAGTAATAGTAGTAGATGCAGTTGGATTAACAGTCTACTTGTCACAGACATAATGCCTATATGAGATTATGCCATGAATCATCTTAGTTATAAATATCACAATCTTGTCAATTGCCCAACTATAATTTGTTTACCATGCCATTGGGTTGCTTTCAAGAGAGATACCTCTAGTGAACCTATGCCCCTAGGTCCATTCTCCATCAATACTTTCTTATATAAAATTGCTCTTCTATTTTGCCGTTTCACTATACCATTATCTATCTATCTATTTGCTTTTAACCTTGTAACTAGCAAGACAAGGGGCTTGACAACCCTTTTGCCACGTTGGGTGCAAGTATTTCATTTTGTTTGTGTGCAGGTGTTGCTTATGTTAGTTTGAAGCTCATACTAGTTCGATAGACCTTGGTTCTTAACCGAGGGAAACCTTTGTTGCCATCTAAATCACCCTTCCTCCTTGGGGAAACCCAACAACTCCTACGAGAGTAGCAATTTGTCATGATGCACACAAGATGCTTGCCATGATGTTTACACAAAGGATATTAATGGAAAAAATGAGTGCAAGTTTGTCATGATGGCAAATTTAGTGTAAATTTTCCATGAGTGTAAATTTTCCATGATGGCAAAATTAGTGTAAAATCGCCATGTTGCATGCAACCCAATTTCTCATGATGATCAACAAAAACATCAACTAAATTGACATGGTCTAAATATAAAAATTGCAGTAGTAAAAGTAAAAATTGCCATGGTCCGTAAACTAAATTTGCCATGATCCCCAAAAAGTAATTGTTGCCATGCATCTATTTCTTCCTTCCAAAAAAATTGTAAAAATAATAAATAACATGACAACGTAGCTTTGTAAGATCATGGCAATTGTACATATATGCATTTTCTATCCTATTTCAAGAATTATTTTGCCATGTGATGTTAAACAAATTTCCCATGGTCTATATAGTAGGGTCATGCCAGGGTACTACCTAATATCATGGCAAATGTTTGCATGGCTAAGTTTGATAAAAAAACATGAAATTTGGAAAATGGTTTAAATTACCATGGAAAATTAAGGAAAATTTTGTTTAAATAAATAAATAAGGAAAAATTATATATGCAGATGATGGCAAATAAGAAAAAAAAACTGCTAGTATCATGACAACTATATAAAAATAATGGAAAAAAACTACCATATAACATGGGAAATAAAGAGAAAAAACTACTTGTATCATGGCAAATATTTGTACCCTATATCATGGATGATCCCTCGGTAGGTTATCTGAGCTAGGCGACTTGGCTGGAGGGTAATAGGAAGCAAGGATTTACCCAGGTTCAGGCTCTGAAGGAGGAGATAATACCCTACTCCTGCTCCCATATATTGCATTGGTGTGCATACAAAGTACAAGAAAATACTGATAGATTGTGCCTTGTTCTATCGAAGAGCCTGGCCCCTGGCTTATATAGCATACCGGGTGTCCTAGATTTACAAACCTAAGTCAGCTAACTCAGTGGGGGTAGAGTCCTCCACGGCTCTGTATCTTTGGCTTGTACTTCAAGTCTTCCAGAGTCTTTTTATAATCCGGCATGTGCCGCCAATGTGGCCCAGGACAGAACTGGCCTACGGGTCCTCAGCCCGGCCCACTAGGCCGAGAACCAGCGTGGAGAGATCCCTTGGCTGGGACACCATTAGTAGCCCCTGAACCGGTCTTCTAACTTGGCCACACCTCCAGAACATCAAGTTGCACTTCATCTTCGATCGTCGGGCTTGAAACAGGTTCAACGAAGTGTCCCCTAACATTTCCTTAACGCAGCCGACCTCTTAATTGTCGGGCTGCCTCCAATGTGACATAAACCACCTCAATCTTAAAAATGTCGAGGGACGTGGCCAACCTGCACACAAGATTTATTTCTCGCGCAGGTAGGCCAACACCAAGTACCCAGGCAAGTTCATGGACACCAATAAGGCATGGCAGGAGGAATGGTTTTACATCTCGGATATGTCACTAGAAGATCATCGTCCTGAAATCGTCACTCCATTCACCCTGACTCCCCTGACAAGACGCCACTCCCGGAGCTCGAAGAACAACCCCAAAGAGTTTAAGTCGACCCAAAATTTCAGCGATAAGGTGCTGAGCTGGTTGACAGGGGCCTGAATCTAGTGGATGTGATGCATGTGGCCCTCAACCGAGACATGCATCCTGTACTCCAAGCTTAGGCACATCTGATGTGGATGTACACCGAGGAGATAGACCCGACTAGGGTAATCCGAGGTGGCTTCTTTGAGGTCAAGTTGATGCGGGAGATGCTTTCCCCGATGTTCAAGGGCAAAGATGTTGACTTCCCTACGAGCTGTCTAGAGCTAGCTTCCACACCAACTTGATTGTGACCGAGGTAAGTAATTATTCACAATGTTCCAGGTATTTGTCGATTCTAATGATTCAAACTAATACCCCGCTAGCTGATGCAGCTATACCACACCTAGGTGGCCATCGTACATTCCTCCGTCCCTCAACCTGAAGGCGACTAGATAGAATTGTTGGTGTGGTAGCGAGTTCTGCTATTGTTTTATGTTTGTTGCTGCCATATTTTTTTGGTTGTGGTTGGTTCTTGAATCTCGATAAGTTAAACTCTCTTTCTTCCGTTCCAAATCTAAGAGAGACCACTTCCCTTTTACAATCTATTTTGGCTCTTGCAATGTTCAAGAAAGGTCTTCCAAAAATTATTGGACAGAGTTTATTCTCAGGAATTTCCATAACAATAAAATCAACAGGGAAAATGGAAGTCCCTAAATCTGACATAAACACCCAGCAAAATACCATAAGGTTTTCCAAATGTACCATCTGCTAATCTAATGTCCATGTTTGTGGTCTTGAGTTCACTAAAATAGGTTTCATCATGTATCTTAGCATAGACAGTGTAAGGCATAACATTAATAGAGGAACCAATATCACAGAGCCCATAAATAAGAGGTGCTACCGAAAGATCAAGGTATGAAGGGTTTACATGTGTTGGTAGCTTTAATACATGCTTTAGCAAAATATGTTGTCTCTTTCTCCATTTCCACCACATTATTACTTAACGTTTTTTCACTAGTGTCTGCTTAGCTTGAACAACAGATACATGCTTCATTTCTATTCTTGTTAGTGTTTTAGCTTTTCATGCTCATACTCCAATTGTGCTACTCTTTTGGGAGAAGGTAATTTATGCATACGTTCATAATCACCTTCAATGGGCATCTCTAATGATTCCACCTCAAAGGTTTCTATGACCTCTTCCTCGGAGTCTTCATCGGTGTAACATTCCTACTGTTCTTTCGAGACTTGCAAAAAACTTAGCATACCATTTGACGACTCGTAACACAACATCCGGGTCAAGATAAAGATTTTTCACTCAATTTATCAACTCTTCCTGACTTAAGGCGAGTTCTCATGCAATCAAAATCTATCTCAACTCCTCCATCTCCACCTTCGTCACTCCCCCAAACTTCATGATTAGCATGTATGTTATCTAAAAAATTCCGAAGATATAGTAACTTTATTATCACTGAAAGGACCCCCAAAGGCTACGCCTAATCTAGTTTTACATTCCTTTCTAAGATCTCAATATAAGAGATTTAGAACTAATCTGGGGTAGTTATCAAGTAGAATACGGTACCTTTGATATGCCTTTACTAGGATCTCACTTGGTCTTTGGCCAAAATTTATTATCCAACGCTGGATTTATAAGCTTTTATTTAAGGATAATAATGAGCCAAGAATGCCTTGCATAATCCCAAGTGTCCAAAGTACCTGTAGGATGAGAAAGTATCCATGCTTTTGCCTCAATTGTTACTATTTTCCCAAACAATTTTAGTTTCATCTCATCATAAGTGAAACCATTAAACATCTGACATATTTCATCAAATAAGTGTGGATGTTAGTAAGGGTCCTCATCAGCATTACCTTCAAAATGCTTGTCATGCAATTATTCTAGTAGGCTCGGATTAATCTCATAAGATAAACCATCAGGTCTCGGGCCCAACAATGTAAATATATTTCTGATAGGTGGCCCTGGGAGCTTCATTGAGTGAGTTGGTAAAGATGCCCAAACTCAACCGTGGTTGCTTAGAACCTTCAAACAACATGGCACACAAAAATAGATAAAACTTAAAACAAAGACCAAAACTGCTGAGCTCCTCGGCAACGATGCTAGAAAAACTTGATGTCGTGCAAGTGCAAAAGGTTCGGTTGTAGTCTTTTTGAAGTAAGAGTATCGATCCCACATGGTGCGCGGGAATTGGACTTTCACTCTCATAGTGATTTAAATTATAGTGCCTGCAAATTAGTTGTGATTCAAAGCAAAGCGGAAAACATAAGTTTAATATATTGAGTTGTTCTTGCAAGCACAAAAATAAGAGCAAGAGTAAAATAAAAGAGTGTGTGACATGGGTAACAGTTTTTGAAATCAATAGGACCAAAGCGTTTCCAGGGAGTCCGGATTCCCCACTAGTATGTATCTAACATGACAGATATGCCTAAGCATAATTCTAATTAGAAATCCCAATCCGCTTTATATGTTTCTACAAGTGGGCGGAGCCAAGTATAGATATGTGCACAGATGCACACTACTGCAGGATGGTCCAAACGCGATAATCCAATCAGAGACCCTTCGACGAAACTGTGTGTGATGCATTAATCGCAAACGGTGATGTAATAAACCCGTCAAAAAAGATACAAAACGTTTGCGATGGCGGAGACATCAAACACGATTCATATTAGAGTTGCGTGTGCGATGCGTGACATACTGTTCACTCCAATGAACTATTTGCGATGAGGCAGAACAACAGAAACAGGTAGCCAGATGAAGGTGTGTGCGATATACGGCATACAATTCACTAAGATGAACTGTTTGTGATTAGGAAACACAACAGAAACGGTCATCCAGATCAAAGGTGTGTGCGATATACGACATACAGTTCACTCGGATGAACTGTTTGCATTGAGCAAGAGAACATAAACGGTTCAACTTAACAAGATGTGTGTGGTACACGACAAACATGTCTGTAATCAGAAATGTGTGTGAAGACCGATAATAAAACAGACGATTGCTGCTAATAAGCCGTGTGTGTTGTGGGCAGACGCATCCTGGTATACAATTGTCAGCGATTGATGAATTCATCACCGATGATTTCCCTAGTATGTTCTGTGTGCAATGTGATTACATACAAAACAACAACATATATACTAATAAGGACATGATTGCACAACCAAATTAAACATCCAATTACATAGGTGGCTAGTACACACATGACATTTGCACACACCAAAGTAAACTATTGCATGCATAATTAACTAGGATAAATGAGCATCTACTTCTTCTCGTGATGCTTGCCGCCGCTGCTCTACTGGTGGCTTGATCCGGCCTCGTCGGTTATGAGAAGGAGGCACTCCCTCATGTCAATGATCCGCCTGTGCATCTCATAGCATGTGTACACCTTCTTGGCCGTGAACCTGAGGTGAGGTTCATCCAGTTGCCGCATCCAGGCCCTATTCTAGGATACAGGACGTGTTCTATTGGCATCTTGCTTCATCTTTTCATAGTGGGGGTCGATGATGTCCAAGGGGAGTTCAACCAGAAAGTCCTTCTTTGTGCTGCCTCAGACCCTATAGTGCTCATGGATTTCAACAAGGTTCTTGCAGGCCAAGCCCGTAACCTTGAGCACTTTTACATCATTAGAGGTTTCCACCATAGCAAACTTGTAGTTGGTGCTGTTGACAAACCTGGAGAAATGGTCGCAAGGCTCTATGGCCATGCAGTAGTGGTAGATGAGGACATGATGGCACACACACAACTGGGCGACGGCAACCTCCTGATCTTTGTCGGGATTACCACCGGTGTACTGGAGGTCGATGCCGACCACCTTGTACTTATCTCGAGCAAGAAACTGCTCCACGGTGTTGAGTAGTCCTCCACCATGGTCGAGTCAATGGTGTACACCACCGAGAGATCCGTCTCCCTCGCGTGGATCTCCACCTTATGCTCGCCGAACTCCATTGGAGCGTCGTGCTACTTCTTGAGCTTGCGTTAGTTTTTCCCTTGAAGAGGAAAGGGTGATGCAGCAAAGTAGAGATAAGTATTTCCCTCAGTTAGAGAACCAAGGTATCAATCTAGTAGGAGACAATGTACAAATCACCAATACCTGCACAAACAATCAAACAACTTGCACCCAATGCAATAAAGGGGTTGTGAATCCCTTCACGGTTACTTGCAAAAGTGAGATCTGATAGAGCTAGATGAAACTAAACAAAAGATAAAGTAAATATTTTTGTTTTTTTGGTTTATAGATCAGAAAGTAAAAGATTGCAAAATAGTAGATCAGAAACTAATATGATGGAAAATAGACCCGGGGTCCATAGGTTTCACTAGAGGCCTCTCTCTTGATAGCAAATAATACTGTGGGTGAACAAATCACTATCGAGCAATTGATAGAAAAGCGCAAAGTTATGATGATATCTAAGGCAATGATTACGAAATATAGGCATCACGTCCGTGTCAAGTAGACCGAAACGATTCTGCATCTACTACTATTACTCCACACATCAACCGACTCCTGCCTGCATCTAGAGTATTAAGTTTAGGAAGAACAGAGTAACGCATTAAGTAAGATGACATGATGTAGCAGAATTAACTCAAGTGATATGATGAAAACCCCATCTTTTTATCCTCGATGGCAACAATACAATACTTGCCTCACTACCCCTACTTGTCACTGGGTGAGGACACCGCAAGATTGAACCCAAAGCTAAGCACCTCTCGCATTGCAAGAAAAACCAATCTAGTTGGCCAAACCAAACCGATAATTCAAAGAGAAATACAAAGATATCAAATCATGCATAAACGAATTCAGAGAAGAATCAATTAATATTCATAGATAGCTGATCAAAAATCCACAATTCATCAGATCTCGACAAACACACCGCAAAAGAAGATTACATCAGATAGATCTCCAAGAACATTCGGGAGAACATGGTATTGAGACTCAAAGAGAGAGAAGAAGCCATCTAGCTACTAGCTGTGGACCCATAGGTCTGTGGTAAACTACTCACGCTTCATCGGAAGGGCAATAGGGTTGATGTAGAAGCACTCCGTGATCGAATCCCCCTCCGGCAGGGTGCCGGAAAAGGTCCCTAGATGGGATCTCATGGGAACAGAAGGTTGCGGCAGTGGAAAAGTGTTTTCGTGGATGCTTCTGGTGGTTTGGGAATATTTGTGAATATATAGGAGGAAGATCTAGGTCAGGGGGTCACCGAGGGGCCAACAAGGCAAGGGCGCACCCTCCACCCTTGTGGCCGCCTCGTGGCTCTTCTGACTTGCACTCTAGGTCTCCTGTGTGTCTTCTGGTCCAAGAAAAATCATCGCAAAGGTTTTATTCCGTTTGGACTCCGTTTGGTATTCCTTCTCTACGAAGCTCAAAACAAGGAAAAAATAGAAGCTCGCACTGGGCTCTAGGTTAATAGGTTAGTCCCAAAAATAATATAAAATAGCATATTAATGCATATAAAACATCCAAAACAGATAATATAATAGCATGGAACAATAAAAAATTATAGATACGTTGGAGACGTATCAAGCAACCCCAAACTTAATTCCTGCTCGTCCTCGAGTAGGTAAATGATAAAGACAGAATTTTTGATGTGGAATGCTACCTAACATATTTATCAATGCAATTTCTTTTATTTGGCATGAATATTTAGATTTGTATGATTCAAAACAAAAGTTCATTGACACAAAAACTGTAATACTTCAAGCATACTAGAAAGCAAATCATTAAGCTTCGAAAATAACATGGCTAAAGAAATTTATCCCTACAAAATCATATAGTCTTGTTATGCTCCCTCTTCTCAACACAAAGTAAAAAATCATGCCCATCATGGTGTCATCCAAGCAATTGTTTCATACTTTTTAACGCGCTTCAGCTTTTTCAACTCTTCACGCAATACATGAGTATGAGCCATGGATATAGCACTATGGGTGGAATAGAAGGTGGTAATAGACAAAATAAGGGAGAAACTCTCACATCAACTAGGCGAATCAATGGACTATGGATATGTCCATCAATTCATATCGATGTGAGTGAGTAGGGATTGCCATGTAACAGATGCACTAGAGCTATAAGTGTATGAAAGCTCAAAAGAAAACTAGTGGGTGTGCATCAACTTGCTTGCTCATGAAGACCTAGGGCATTTGAGGAAGCCCATCATTGGAATATCACTACAAAAAAAATACACTTCCGTGATGATACGTGTTTGTCACAGTAGGTCGCGTTTTTTGTCATGCATGTACATCCATGACAAATTTATGACAGAATCTAGATAGTCATACCTGTGCTGTCATAGAAGTGTTCCATGACATTACCAAAATTATCATCATGGAAGTGTCCACTTCCATGACGATAAATCGCGCGTCACAGAAGTGCTTTCGTCAAGGGTGACCGACACGTGGCATCCACCGTAATGGAACGCCGTTAAGCTATCGGGTCAGATTTTGGATCCGATAACCCGTTAACAGCCCCGACCAATGGGGATTTTCCACGTGTAAAATCATCATTGGCTGGAGGAAACACGTGTCGGCTCACCGCTGGGACAGATGTCATCTGCTCATTGGACCAAAGGCGCCTATGATACGTCGACACGTGGCACGGCCCCACAAAGGCGCATTCCTGTGAAAAGGCCGGCCCGTTTGACTTGGTCAAAAGGTGGCAGGCCGGCCCACAAAAAGCCAGTTAACGGCATGTTCGCATATAGCCCATTTACAGCTCGCTAACCTAGGGCCCGTTACGCCCTATCCGAATTAGGCCCAGTATCGTCATCTGGGCCGTCCAATATGATTCCAGCCTGTTTTAACTGCCAGCCCATGTGTGGCCCATGACTTCTTTCGGCCCATATGAGGCCCTTTGGAACTCTTGGCCCATTAACGGCCCGTGGTGAAACTGGCCCATAATAAACAGTGTATCACGTTATACCCATTAACGGCCCATTATTCCATTGGGCCGTTTCCAGCCCAAGTTGTCTTTCGGCCTTCTCAGGGCCCATTGATTCTTGGGCTCATTTGCAGCATTCGGTTACATACGACCTGTTATTGTCATTTTCTACTTGTGGGCCAAATTTAGCCCGTCATTACAGTCGACCCGTTTGCGGACCATTAATACGTTGGGCTGTTTTCATGTCAAAAAAACCAGTTGGGCTGTTTTCATAGAGTTATCAAATACGGCCAATTAACGGCCCGTTATGGTCCACAAATAGTACAGCCCATGATTGGCAAAATGATGATACGCCCTGTAGAAGGCCCATGGATCCTACGGCCCGTATGAGGCCCATGGATAGTACGACCCATAGAAGGCCCATGGATCATACAACCCGTAGAAGGCCCATGGACCCTGCGGCGCGCAGAAGGCCCATGGACCCTACGGCCCGTAGAAGTCCCATGGACCCTAAGGCCCATATAGAAGGCCGATGGATCCTACGACCGAAAGAAGGCCCATGGATCATACGGCCTGCATGAGGCCCATGGTTACAATAGTCCGTGTGTTGCCATGATTATTTTGGCCTAGTTACCAAAAATAGGCTATTGTGACTACAAGCAAACAACAAAACAAGACAATAAGGAAATAAATAAGCAAGCAATTAACGCTAGCCTATTACCGCTGAGGGAGTCCTGGACTAGGGGGTGTCCGGATAGCCGGACTACCATCATCGGCCGAACTATCATCGGCCGGACTATCATCATCGACCGGACTCCAAGACTATGAAGATACAAGATTGAAGACTTCGTCCCGTGTCCGGATGGGACTTTCCTTGGCGTGGAAGGCAAGCTTGGCGATACGGATATGTAGATCTCCTACCATTGTAACCGACTCTATGTAACCCTAGCCCTCTTCGGTGTCTATATAAACCGGATGGCTCTAGTCCGTAGGACACAACAACAACCATTACAATCATACCATAGGCTAGCTTCTAGGGTTTAGCCTCCTTGATCTCGTGGTAGATCCACTCTTGTAATACCCACAATATCAATATCAATCAAGCAGGACGTAGGGTTTTACCTCCATCAAGAGGGCCCGAACCTGGGTAAAACATCGTGTCCCTTGTCTCCTGTTACCATCCGCCTAGACGCACAGTTCAGGACCCCCTACCCGAGATCCGCCGGTTTTGACACTGACATTGGTGCTTTCATTGAGAGTTCCTCTGTGTCGTCACCGATAGGCTTGATGGCCTCTTCAATCAACAACGACGCAGTCCTGGGCGAGACTTTTCTCCCCGGACAGATCTTCGTATTCGGCGGCTTCGCACTGCGGGCCAACTCACTTGGCCATCTGGAGCAGATCGAAAGCTACGCCCCTGGCCGTCAGGTCAGGTTCGGAAGCCTAAACTTCACGGACGATATCCGCGGAGACTTGATCTTCGATGGATCCGAGCCGCAGCCGAGCGTGCCGCACTGTCACGATGGGCACGACTTAACTCTGCCGCCGGACAGTACCTTGGAGGCCGCACACGAATCCGCTTCGACCCATGGTCCAGAGCCGATCGCGCAGATCGAGGACGGGTGGCTGGACACTGCCTCGGGAGCTGCAACTTCTACGGCGATGGAGCCGAACACTGACCTTGTCCCTTACAAAGCTCATGACTCCGAGGTGCCGGACTCCCTGCCGGACTCCAAACCTCCTGCGCCTCTGCTAGTCGAATCCAATTGGGCGCCGATCATGGAATTCACCACTGCGGATATCTTTTAGCACTCACCCTTCGGCGACATCTTAAATTCGCTGAAGCATCTCTCGCTATCCGGAGAGCCCTGGCCGGACTACGGCCAGGATGGTTGGGACGCGGACGACGAAGAAATTCAGAGCCCACCCACCACCCACTTTGTAGCCACTGTCGACGATCTAACCGATGTACTAGACTACGACTCCGAAGACATCGACGGTATGGACGACGATGCCGGAGACGATCAAGAACCAGCGCCTACAGGACACTGGAAGACCACCTCGTCATACGACATATACATGGTGGACACCCCAAAAGATGGGGACGATGAAGAAGTAGCGGAGGCAGATTCCTTAAAGAAACAGACCAAGCGCCGACGTCAGCGGCGCCGCTCTAAATCCGCCACAGCAAGAATGGAGATTCCGGCACAGGAGATAACAATACCCCAGAAAGTGCCGAAGACAACCCCCTCTAGCAAGATTCAGCACAGGAAGATGTAGAAGCAAGCCCTCACGAGAGGGCGGCAGATGAAGAGGTCGAGGATGATAATTACATACCTCCCTCCAGAGACGAGGCAAGCCTCGACGACAACGAATTCATCGTGCCTGAGGATCCCATTGATCAAGAGTGTTTTAGACGCAGGCTAATGGCCACAACAAATATCTAAAGAAAAAGCAGCAACAGCTTCATGCTGATCAAGACTTTCTGGCCGACAGATGGACCGAGGTCCTCGCGGCCGAAGAGTATGAACTCGAACGCCCCTCCAAAAGCTACCCAAAACGCAAGTTGCTCCCCCGACTAGAGGAGGAAGCATACAAACCTTCATCACCAGCGCACAATACGGCAGACCGACCACCTCGTGGCCGAGACAGAGAGGCATGTAAGCCCTCCACCAAAACCGTACCCCAGCACCGCTCAAAAAGTACGAAGCCACGGGGGAACGCACCGGACTTGCGGGACATATTGGAGGACAAGGCAAGACAATCCAGATCTATCTATGGATCTCGTGGGCGCCCCAAGACCCACAACGAATACCATCGCACCGGATACAACTACTGCGGCTGGGCCAAACACAGCAGACAATGCTCTTTTGAGCTACGTCGTGATATTGCTCAACACAGAGGCGCCGCACACCCACTATGCTTCACTGACGAAGTAATGGATCATCAAATCCCCGAAGGGTTTAAACCCGTTAACATCGAATCCTACGATGGCACAACAGACCCCGCGGTTTGGATTGAGGATTATCTCCTTCATATCCATATGGCCCGCGGCGACGATCTTCACGCCATCAAATATCTCCCGCTCAAGCTTAAAGGACCGGCTCGGCATTGGCTCAATAGCCTGCCCGCAAAGTCAATTGGGTGTTGGGAGGACCTGGAAGCCGCATTCCTCGACAACTTCCAGGGCACATATGTGCGACCACCGGACGCAGATGACCTAAGCCACATAATCCAGCAGCCAGACGAATCGGCCAGGCAATTCTGGACACGGTTCTTAACAAAGAAAAATCAAATCATCAACTGTCCGGATGCAGAGGCCCTCGCTGCCTTCAAACATAACATCCGCGACGAGTGGCTAGCCCGGCACCTAGGACAGGAAAAGCCGAAATCCATGGTAGCCCTCACATCACTGATGAACCGCTTCAGCGCGGAGAGGATAGCTGGCTAGTTCGCAGCAACAACCTCAATAAAAATGCTGGCAGTCCGGACACCAAGGACCGCAACGGCAGGTCGCGTCGAAACAAAAACAAACGCCGCATTAACGGCGACAACAATGAGGATACGGCAGTCAACGCCGGATTCCGAGGCTCCAAACCCGGTCAACGGAAGAAGCCATTTAAAAGAACCACTCCGGGCCCATCCAATCTGGACCGAATACTCGACAGCTCTTGCCAAATACATGGCACACCCAAAAGGCCAGCTAACCACACCAACAGAGATTGTTGGGTATTCAAGCAGGCAGGCAAATTAATTGCCGAAAACAATGACAAGGGGCTACACAGCGATGACGAGGAAGAGACCCGGCCGCCGAACAATAGAGGACAGAAGGGCTTCCCCCCTCAAGTTCGGATGGTAAACATGATATACGCAACGCATATACCCAAGAGGGAGCGGAAGCGTGCACTAAGGGACGTATACGCGATGGAGCCAGTCGCCCCAAAGTTCAACCCATGGTCCTCTTGCCCGATCACCTTCGATCGAAGAGACTACCCGACCAGTATCCGCCACGGCGGATTCGCCGCATTGGTTTTAGACCCAATCATCGATGGATTTCACCTCACGAGAGTCCTGATGGACGGCGGCAGTAGCCTGAACCTGCTTTATCAGGATACAGTGCGCAAGATGGGCATAGACCCTTCGAGAATTAAACCTACAAAGACAACCTTCAAGGGCGTCATACCGGGTGTGGAGGCTAATTGTACAGGCTCAGTCACACTAGAAGTGGTCTTCGGATCCCCGGATAATTTCCGAAGCGAGGAATTAATCTTCGACATAGTCCCGTTCCGCAGTGGCTATCATGCTCTACTCGGACGAACTGCGTTCGCAAAGTTCAACGCGGTGCCGCATTATGCCTAGCTCAAGCTCAAGATGCCAGGCCCTCGTGGAGTCATCACGGTCAATGGAAATACGGAACGCTCCCTCCGAACGGAGGAACATACAGGGGCTCTCGCGGCAGAAGTACAGAGCAGCCTCTTAAGGCAATTTTCGAGTCCGGTCGTTAAACGACCGGACACGGCCAAACGCGCCCGGAGCAACATTAACCAAGACCACCTGGCACGTTCCAAGCACGCGTAGCAATGCGGCCCCAACCCCAACCCTCGCACAATTGCAAGACAAACTCTCCGCGTACATAATTACGCTCTGGAGATACCACGGGTACAGGGGGAGGGGCACGACCACAACAGACCCAGAGTGCGGCTCGACCACACCAGGGGCTCCCAAGTGTGTCGCTCTTTTTTATTTTTCTTCTTTTTTTTACACAGGACTCTGTCTGGCGGCGAACCTGCCGAACTCATGATACAACAGCCAGGGAGGAACAAAGGCTGCGACGAACACTCAGGTGGTCTCCATTACGAGCATTAAATTTGTTAAATATACAATTCTGCAGCCTACCCCTGGAGGGAGGCACATTTCATTAGTCCAATCCCTTGCTTACCATTTGTATCATTCCGCACTCATAGCAGGATTTCTGGAATAAATAATGCAGCATTTTTTGCCTATAATTGCATTACTTTTATATTTATGTTCATTTATGACATGTTGCATCCGTATGTTTTGGTACGGCCGAATACACTAGGGGCTTATGTTCCCCGCATCATGGTGTGACAAGTCCGCACACTTTCACAAGTGCGGCACCCCGAACTTATAGCATTATATGAATCGGCTCCGAATCATGTCTTGGGTCAATAGTTGGGTTTGCCCGGTTCCCATGTTTGGCACCTTACGTTCCGTTCTGTCGGCTAAGGTAGCACTGGGAGAACCACTGCGATTGCGCCCCGGTTGAGCCGGGTTAACGCCTCAGTGGAGAAAGCTAAAACTAACTGTCATGATAAGGCGAGAGACTGGTCGCTGTTCGAGAGGTCTTTCCGAGTCCCTAAAGACTTATGCTGCTCCGAGCGAAGAACCGGATAATGTCCGGCCAAGGCGTGGATAGCGCCCCGAACTCGGTCTTCCGAACACTAGGGGCTTCGCCGAAATTTAAAATTATAGAGTTCTATGGCTAAGTGAGAGTGTTCAAGCATTATAAGTCCGGTTGCCTCGTTCGTTGTGTTGAGCGCCTCCCTAGATGGACCCAGAAATGGGAACAAGAGTGCTCAAGTTTATCCCGAACACCCCAGCACTAGTGACGTGGGGGCTGAAGCCGACGACTTGCCATCTCTTAGATTCAATAAACGGCCGCACAGAAAGTAATATTTTAAATTAACAAGCATTGCTTAGCGCATATGAACAAAGTTTTCAGCGCACAGGATAACACATTGCGAATTTACTCAATAATTACATCCCTGGGGCACTCATCCGCAATCTTGCGGGCACCCTTTAGGACAGTTTTATAGTACATCTCGGGCGTACGATACTCCTTGCCCGCTGGTGGCGCGTCAGTGATTAGCTTCTCCGCATCCAGCTTGCCCCAGTGCACCTTTGCGCGGGCAAGGGCCCGACGAGCACCTTCAACACAGGCGGAGCGCTTGATAACCTCCACCCAGGGGCACGCATCCACCAACCGCAGCACGAGGCCGAAGTAGCTCCCAGGCATGGCCTCTCCAGGCCACAGCCGGACTATGAGGCCCTTCATGGCCTGCTCGGCTACCTTGTGGAGCTCGACCAGCTGCTTCAGCTGGTCGCTAGGGGGCACCGGATGGCTGGTCTCAGCGTACTGAGACCAGAAGACCTTCTCCGTTGAGCTCCCCTCCTCGGCTCGGTAGAATGCAGCGGCATCAGACACGCTGCGAGGCAGATCTGCAAACGCCCCTGGAGAGCTCCGAATTCGGGTAAGTAACACGTAATTTACATTCACATGCTTGCTTTGCATGAAAAATGCCTTACCCGCCGCTATCTTCTTCACCGACTCAATCTCCTGAAGGGACTTATGGGCTTCGGCCTTGGCGGCTTTGGCACTTTCGAGAGCCGAGGCAAGCTCAGACTCTCGAGTCTTTGAGTCACGCTCCAAACTCTCATGTTTTTCCATGAGAGCCTGGAGCTCTTGCCGAACCTCCGCCACCCGCGCCTCCTGCTTTTCTCGCTCTGCCCGTTCCGCGGCCGCATTGCGTTCGGCCGCAGACACGTCCTCCTTCAGGGTTGCCACCTCATTCGTGGCCCATGCAGTACCCACGTTATCCTTGTTATTTTTTGTCGCAACCCAAATCCTTCTCTGTAAGGTACAAATTCAAAGTGGTATTACTCACCTTCTTTGTCCTCGAGCTGCTTCTTGGCACGGCCGAGCTCTTGCTCGAACCGCTCGAGCTCCTGCTTCAAAGCACCGACCTCTGCAGTTAGTGCGGCAGAGGTTAGCAGCGCAGCCTGCAACCCATATTGACATACTTTATTAGCAACCCTACGTATATCTTTTTTAGATCCTCAGTCCGGCTTTTCTTTCCGAACACCGAACCGAGCATCAGGGGCTACTGTCTATGCGGTATTACATTGCATATTTTTAAACTTCTTACCTCAAAGCCTGATAGAAGGCTACTGCAGGCTTCGGTCAGCCCGCTCTTGGCGAGCTGTACCTTCTGAATCACCGCACTCATAATAGTGCGATGTTCTTCCTCGATGGAAGCGCCTTGGAGCGCCTCCTACAAATTGTCCGTCGCCTCCGGTTGGACGGAGGCCGCCGGCGTCACGGTCTTGCCCTTCTTGTGAAGGGGCCGCTGGCCGGACTTCGGAACCACTGCGGGTTCCGACGTGGAGTCCGGTGCAAAGTCCGGGAGGCCGCCTTGTGGCGCCTCCGGAGCCTCCCCCTGATGGGTCCCTTCTTGGGATCCCACCTCGGCGTCCTCGGTGTCACAAGGGGTGGAGGCGGTCGGGATGGAGTCTACATCCGACGGAGCCAATGACCCGCTCGATGAAGTGGGGAGATCGTCATTGGCCGGACTACAGGCAGCATGCGGCATTAGAATGACACCATGTGACACAAAAGAGAAATTGTAAATCATTCAGGAATCCGGATACTTACGATCTCGCCGGAGGCCTGGACCTTGAGGGCCATTCTTCGTCGCCAACGTTGACGTTGGCGGAGCTGTCCGGGGGAATAGTCCTTCCCCTCTTGGACCCTTCGGCCTCCCCTGTTGGGGAAGCCTTCCTCTTCCTCTCTCCCTCCTTTGGGAGAGAGTCCTCTTTCTCCTCCTCGTTTTCGGGGGAGGAGTCCGCCTCAGAGTCGTCGGACACCTGAAAATGGGAACTCTTTCGAGTACCCGTGGCCTCCTTCTTGGCCTTCTTCTCCGGCACCACGTGCGGTGCCGGAACCAGCAGCCCCGCTAGACGAGCGTCTACTGGGTTTTCTGGCATAGGAGCCGGGCAGATGATCTGCTCCGCCTTCCTCATCCAGTCCTGTCAAAGGAAAAGGGGAAATTGAAACCCGCATAGAGTCAAACTATGAATATCAAGTGTCCCGTAAAGGGGTAGAATCACTTACATCGTCAGCTTGGCGCTGCGAGTGAAATCCGCGATCTTCGGTGGCGGATGCGGGGGCTTCGGCGCCCTTGAAGAGCACTTTCCAGGCGTCTTCGTACCTAGTGTCGAAGAGCCTGCTCAAGGTCTGGTGCTGTGCCGGATTGAACTCCCACAATTTAAATGCCCGTTCTTGGCACGGGAGAATCCGGTGGATGAGCATGACCTGGACCACGTTGACAAGCTTGAGCTTCTTATTCACCAGCCTCTGGATACAGGCTTGGAGTCCGGTCAGCTCCTCCGAATTACCCCAGGTCAGGCCGCTCTCCTTCCAAGAGGAGAGCCGCGTTGGGATTCCAGATCTAAATTTGGGGGCCGTTGCCCATCTAGGGTCACGCGGCTCGGTGATGTAGAACCACCCCGATTGCCATCCCTTGATGGTTTCCACGAAGGCACCCTCGAGCCAGAGGACGTTTGGTATCTTACCTAACATGGCGCCTCCGCCCTCCGCTTGAGCGCCCTTCACCACCTTCGGCTTGACGTTGAAGGTCGTGAGCCACAAGCCGAAGTGAGGCTGGATGCAGAGGAAGGCCTCGCACACTACGATAAACGCCAAGATGTTGAGGATGAAGTTTGGCGCCAGATCGTGGAAATCCAGGCCATAATAGTACATGAGCCCCCAGACAAAGGGATGCAATGGGAAGCCCCGTCCGCGGAGGAAGTGGGGAAGGAATACGACCCTCTCATGGGGCCTGGGGGTGGGGATGAGCTGCCCCTCATCGGGCAGCCGGTGCGCGATGTCGCCGGACAGATATCCGGCGCCGCGCAGTCTTTCGATGTGCCCCTCCATGACGGAGGAGGCCATCCACTTGCCTCCCACTCTAGACATGACTGGGGAAGGTTGAGACGAGATGTGCGGGCTTGGGCGCTGGAACTCGAGTGCGCGGAGATGGATAAACAAAGGAGGAAGAAGGCGTAGGTGAAAGGGTGGATCTTAATCCCCTTATATATGGGCGGACGAAGTCTATGCGTCCCACACCTGCCTGGTAAAACTCACTTATCTCCCAAGCGTCACCGTCAATGGCGCAGTTGGGTTACCCACGTCCGTATTGATGAGAATCCCGGAATAAGTGCCTGACAGTCGGGACCCACCTGGTCGAAGCATACGTAGCGTTGTCATTCTGGTCGCGAACGTGTACGTACATATATACTAGTGGATGTAGAGGCGTGCACGTGTCGTAGTAGAGGCGCACATGTATCGTAGTAGAGGCACGCATGTAGCATGTACACGTAGATACAACGGCTAGGGTGCAAGAAAGAAAATACGGCCACGTATGTGTACATACGGAGGGGGGGGGTCTCGAACGCCTACTCGCGCATATATACGTACGGTCAGGGCTCGTGTACATTGGCTGGGTTGGAACGGAGAAACAACGTCGTCGTCGTGTTCATGGGGAGGCAACGGAATGCATCGTGTTCATCGGGAGGCAACGGAATGCGTGGTCGTGTTCATCGGGAGGGCTTGGACGGAACAGGCGATGGAAACGAGGCCTGGCGTACCGCAGAACGGAGGAAACGACCATGTGTTCCATCGACCACATTCGAAACGGGATCCTGTTCATCGGGAGGGGTCTAGCGTACCGCAAAACGGAGGAAACGGACCTCCTATGGTCGAAACGGGGGTCCTGTTGATCGGGAGGGGTGTGGCGTACTGCAAAACGGAGGAAACAGACCTCCTAAGGTTGAAAAGGGTGTCCTGTTGATTTGGAGGATTGTGGTGTACTGCAAAACGGAGGAACAGACCTCCTACGATCGAAACGGGGGTCCTGTTGATCGGGAGGGGTGTAGCGTACCGCAAAACGGACGAAACGGACCTCCTACGGTCAAAATGGGGGTCCTGTTGATCGGGAGGGGTCTGGCGTACCGCAAAACGAACGAAACAGACATCCTATGGTCGAAACGGGGGTCCTGTTCATCGGGAGGGGTGTGGCGTACCGCAAAACGGGACTCCATGGGATACTGTTCATCTCCACCGTCGACCTCCTCCAGCCTCCACGGGCTACCGTCGACCTCCTCCAGCCTCCACGGGCTCCTGTTCATCCAGCCTTCACCACGCGCTACTCCACCGGCTACTGTTCAACCACCCCTCCACTGGCTACTGTTCATCCAGCCCTCCACTGTCTACTGTTCATCCAGCCCTCCACACTACGGGGTCCTATTCAACCACCCCTCCACGGGCACCCCTCCACCGTCTACTGTTAATCCAGCCCTCCACACCATGGGGTCCTGTTCATCCAGAGGCAACGCCACCGCTCACTGTTCATCCAACCCCCTCCCCCCTGCAACGCTCACTGTTCATCCCAAAGGCAGCATCGATCGGCTTCAGTTAGCAGCAGTAGCGAAGGAATCGCTCAATCAGGTTCAGTTCACAACCATCGATCGATCGCTCGGGTTCAGTAACGCGTAGCCTGCAGTGCAATCGCTCGGGTTCAGTTAGAGCCCAACGCCTCGCTCGGGTTCAGTTAGAGCCAATGCCTCTCACACACGCGTGTACGTGTACGAGAGACACGCACATCGCTCGGCCCCCGACCTCCCACCGTAACCAGCAACTCCCCGAAATTTTCCTCCCCCTCGCTTCTACCACGGGTTTTTCCCGTCATGGACGACCCAAAGAATGTCATGCAGCTGCGTCTCCGGCCTGCCCAGGACGAAAAGCCCATTTTCTGTCATGATTTTTTGTCAAGAATTAGGAGCCCACCACATCTATGATGATACCAGGTTTTGTCACAATTATCGTCATAGAAGTGTCATATGTATGACAGAAAAAAATTTCATTCGGCCCAAAATGTCACGGATGTGTCTTTTTTTTGTAGTGTATACAAGCCAAGTTCTATAATCAAAAATTCCCACTAGTAGTATATGAAAGTGACAAAATAGGAGACTCTCTATCATGAAGAACATGGTGCTACATTGAAGCACAAGTGCGGAAAAGGATAATAACATTGTCTCTTCTCTCTTTTTATGTCATTTCATTTTTTTGATGGGCTTCTTTGGCCTCTTTTTTTATTTGGGCTTCTTTGGCCTCTTTTATTTTCATTTCCTCACATGGGACCATGTTCTAATAATGATGATCATTACACTTTTATTTACTTACAAGTCGATACTAGAACAAATATATGACTCTATATGGATGCCTCCAGCGGTGTACCGGGATGTGCAATGAATCAAGAGTGGCATGTATGAAATAATTATGAAAGGTGGCTTTGCCACAAATATGATGTCAAGTACATGATCATGCAAAGCAATATGACAATGATGGTGTGTGTCATAATAAATGGAACGGTGGAGTTACATGGCAATATATCTCAGAATCGCTATGAAAATGCCATAATAGGTAGGTATGGTGGCTGTTTTGAGGAAAGGTAAATGGTGGGTTTAATGCACCGGCAAAAGTTGTGGGGTACTAGAGAGGCTAGCAATGTTGGAAGGATGAGAGTGCGTATAATCCATGGACTCAACATTAGTCATAAAGAACTCACATACTTATCGCAAAAACTCTATTAGACCTCGAAGCAAAGTACTACTACGCATGCTCCTATGGGGGAGGTTGGTAGGAGTTAACCATCGCGCGCCCCCGACCTTCATGCAAAGATGAACAATCAAGACACAATGCACTTCAATTTGGTTACATAGTTAGGAGACCATACGTGCATGCTACGGGAATCACAAACCTTAACGCAATTATTTCTTTGACTTCACAATTTACTACTAGCATAACTATAATATCACCATCTTCATATCTCAAAACAATCATAAGGAATCAAACTTCTCATAGTATTCAATGCTCTCTATATGAAAGTTTTTATTATATCTCCCTTGGATGCCCATCATATTAGGACTAAATTCATAACCTAAGAAAATTACCATGCTATTTAGAGAGACTCTCAAAATAATATAAGTGAAGCAAGAGAGTTCAATAATTTCTATAAAATAAAGCCACGCCGTTCTCTAAAAGGATATAAGTGAAGCACTAGAGCAAAATTGCCTAGCTTAAAAGATATAAGTGAAGCACATAGAGTATTCTAATAAATCATGATTCTTGCGTGTCCCTCTCAAAAGGTGTGTACATCAAGGATGATTGTGTCAAACTAAAAGGCAAAGACGCATATCATACAAGACGCTCCAAGCAAAACGCATATCATGTGGTGAATAAAAATATAGCCTCAAGTAAAGTTACCGATAGACGAAGATGAAAGAGGGGATGCCTTCCGGGGCATCCCCAACCTTAGGCTCTTGGTTATCCTTGAATATTACCTTGGGGTGCCTTGGGCATCCCCAAGCTTACGCTCTTGCCACTCCTTGTTCCCTAATCCATCAAATCCTTACCCAAAACTTGAAAACTTCACAACACAAAACTCAACAGAAAATCTCATAAGCTCCGTTATTATAAAAAATTCACCACTTCTGGTACTTTGTGAACTCCTTCTTTATTTATATTGGTGTAATATCAACTGTATTCCAATTTATCCATGGTTCATACCCCTCGATACTAGCCATAGATTCATCAAAATAAGCAAACAACACATAGAAAATAGAATATGTCAAAAACAGAACAGTTTGTAGCAATCTGTAACTCTCTAATACTTCTGTCACTCCAAAAATTCTGAAAAATTAGGACAGCCTGGGCAATTTGTGTACCAATCTTCTACAAAAAAGAATCAGATCAAAAGCACGCTTCTATGAAATATGAAATTTATTTTCCTGGGCACAAAAGTTTCTGTTTTTCAGCAAGATTAAAACAACTATCACCGTAAGCCATCCCAAAGGTCTTACTTGGCACAAACACTAATTAAAACACAAAAACACATCTAACCAGAGGCTAGATGGATTATTTATTCAAAAACAGGAAAGAAAAATATCGGGTTGTCTCCCAACAAGCGCTTTTCTTTAAAGCCTGTTAGCTAGGCATTAATAATTTCAATGATGCTCCCATAAAAGAGAAGAATTGAAGCACAAAGAGAGCATCATAAAACATGTGACAAACACATCTAAGTCTAGCATACTTCCTATGCATATGCATTTTATAAGCAAACAAGTTATCAAGGCAAGCAAAAACTAGCATATGCAAGGAAGAAGAAAGAGACAATAGCAATCTCGAGATGAAGAGAGGTAATTTAGTAACATAAAAATTTCTAAAACCATATTTTCCTCTCTCATAATAATTAAATATCACAAGAAAATTCAACAATATAGCTATCATAAAACATATTCTCAACATGATTCACATGCATGTGAAGTTGACACTCTTCCAAAATAGTGGGATTAACATTAACTAAAGTCATGACCCCTCCAAACCTACTTATATCAAAATTTTCATAAGATTGAACATTCTCCAAATATGTGGGATCCAAAGTTGACACTCTTACAAACCCACTTTCAATACTATTGCAAACATTATTATTAATCTCATATTCATCATGAGGCTTAAATAAATTTTTGCTATCATAAGAAGCATTATCACCCCAATCATGATCATTGCAACAAGTAGTAGACATAGCAAAATTAGCATCCCCAAGCTTAGGGTTTTGCCTATCATTAACACAATTAACATTAATGGAATTTATAATAACGTCATTGCAATCATGCTTTTGATTCAAGGAACTATCAAGTATGGGTGCAATAGCAAAAATCTAATGTTTAACATAAGGAACTATAGCAAATCCATCTCCACAAATATTGGCATCATGGCCATAAGAATAGCAAGCATAATGTTCATCAAGGGATATTTCAATCAAATAATTAGAATAATAATTATCTATATATTCATGCATATCATTATTTTCTTCCAAAGCAACGGTCATTCTCTCAATAAATTTCTTAACATAGGCATTATGAGCATAGTTTTTATAGCAATATTTAAGTATGTCGGAGTTTTCAGATGTGTAGAGAGTAATTTCATACTTTTTAATCAAAGAAGCAACTTCATGAGCACCCTTAAAAGCAACAAATTCTTCAATTTTTTCGATAACATAGTAACTATAAACACCCTTTTCATAAGAAGATAACATTTCATTATCGTTAAACTCACATAGGTAGGGAAGGTGTTTTTTAGGGTTCTTAGAGCAACAAGTAAAATCATAAATTTCACAAAGATTCCAAGCATAACACAACAAACTGTTTATTTGATTCCATAAGAGTCTCCCTTTTTCAGACAAACGGTGACGCACAAAATGAGCATGCTCATCTAAAGATTTTCCCTCAACTAAATTAGTTGGGGTTTCAGCACGAGCACATATAGATCGAACATGATCCAAGTAGAAAACTTTAAGTGGATCCATATCAATAGATTTTTAGCAAGCAAAGATGCAAGCAAATAGAAGGCACATGGAAACACAAACAAAAAGACATACGAAAAGAAGGCGGATAAAAAGGAAAATCTTTTTGAAAATCGTTTTAGAACTGGGGGAGAGGAAAACGAGAGGCAAATGGCGAATAATGTAATGTAAGAGATGAGAGTTTATGATGGGTACTTGGTATGTCTTGACTTGGTGTAGATCTCCCCGGCAACGGCGCCAGAAATTCTTCTTACTACTTCTTTAGCTTGCGTTGGTTTTTCCCTTGAAGAGGAAAGGGTGATGCAGCAAAGTAGAGATAAACATTTCCCTCAGTTAGAGAAGCAATGTATCAATCCAGTAGGAGACAACACACAAATCACCAATACTTGCACAAACAATCAAACAATTTGCACCCAACGCGATAAAGGGGTTGCCAATCCCTTCATAGTTACTTGCAGAAGTGAGATCTGATAGAGATAGATGAAACTAAACAAAAGATAAAGTAAATAATTTTGGTTTTTTCATTTATAGATCGGAAAGTAAAAGATTGCAAAATAGTAGATCGGAAACTAATATGATGGAAAATAGACCCGGGGCCATAGGTTTCACTAGAGGCTTCGCTCTTGATAGCAAATAATATGGTGGGTGAACAAATTACTGTCGATCAATTGATAGAAAAGCACAAAGTTATGTTGATATCTAAGGCGATGATTATGAAATATAAGCATCACGTCCATGTCAAGTAGACCGAAACGATTTTGCATTTACTACTATTACTGCACAAATTGACTGACTCCTGCTTGCATCTAGAGTATTAAGTTCATGAAGAACAGAGTAACGCATTAAGTAAGATGACATGATGTAGCAGAATTAACTCAAGTAATGTGATGAAAAACCCCATCTTTTTATCCTCGATGGCAACAATACAATACATGCCTCGCTACCCCTACTTTCTCACTGGGTGAGGATATCTCAAGATTGAACCCAAAGCTAAGCACCTCTCCCATTGCAAGAAAAACCAATCTAGTTGGCCAAACCAAACCGATAATTCGAAGAGAAATACAAAGATATCAAATCATGCATAAAAGAATTCAAAGAAGATTCAATTAATATTCACAGATAAGCTGATCATAAATCCACAATTCATCGGATCTCGACAAACACACCGCAAAAGAAGATTACATCAGATAGATCTCCAAGAACATCGAGGAGAACATGGTATTGAGAATCGAAGAGAGAGAAGAAGGCATCTAGCTACTAGCTATGGACCCATAGGTTTGTGGTAAACTACTCACGCTTCATCGAAAGGGCAATAGGGTTGATGTAGAAGCCCTCCATGATCAAATCCCCCTCCGGCAGGGTGCCGAAAATGGTCCCTAGATGGGATCTCACGGGAACAGAAGGTTGCAGTGGTGGAAAAGTGTTTTCGTGGATGGTTCTGGTGGTTCGGGAATATTTGTGAATATATAGGAGGAAGATCTAGGTCAGGGGGTCACCGAGGGGCCCACAAGGCAGGGGGGCACGCCCTACCCCCTTGGGCACACCCTCCACCCTTGTGGCCGCCTCGTGGCTCTTCTGTCTTGCACTCCAAGTCTCCTGGGTGTCTTCATCATCGTGAAGGTTTTATTCCGTTTGGACTCCGTTTGGTATTCCTTCTCTACGAAGCTCAAAAACAAGGAAAAACAGAAACTAGCACTGGGCTCTAGGTTAATAGCTTAGTCCTAAAAATAATATAAAATAGCATATTAATGCATATAAAACATCCAAAACAGATAATATAATAGCATGGAACAATAAAAAATTATAGATACGTTGGAGACGTATCACGTCGGTAGATATCCTCTCTGTGTCATCGCGGGTGTGCTTGTCGTGTTGTGGGGCGTGATCAAAAGGTTGAAGAGACTAAGGTTATAATGGCCACTGGAATTAACGGGGGAGCCGGACGGTCTGGAATATTGGCACGCCCGGATGGCAGTTCTAATTTGTTGCGCGTAACTCCATCGTGACGCACATAACTACATCGTGGCGACACGCGTGGCGCAACCGCATGCATATGGGGATCCAACATGATCGTGCGCTAGTGTGAACCGCTGGCAGAGCATGCGGAGGGACGCGAGCAGAGCATTCCACGGCTGCCCCTGCGGCGAGCAAGCATATGCATATAGGAGTTGAACACGCAGGGAAAAGCCATCCACAAGCCGAGCGCGCGGAGGGACGCGAGCAGAGCGCGCCGTAGTGCCTAACGGCGAGCAGAGCACGCCGAGGGACACAAGCAGAGGTCAGAACGGTGAGGTGAATGCAGGCAACGGACAAGGGTGCACCGGCTAATTGTGTGGGAAGACGTATAATAACAAAGACATTTCGTGCTACTAAGTTGTGTGTGTTCTTGGCAAACAACGCTTGCTCGTAAATTATTGTGTGCCATTCTTGAAACCATCATTGACTAGTTCCTTAGTTTAATCATTTGCCATGATTTGCTCAGTCTGCACAACATCTACGGTCTCTGTCTACAGAAAAGTATTTTTTACTTTGAATAGTGCGATTTGTTGGGAACACAAGTATATGGATCATAGCCTTGGGCGAGCAATGTAACCACACGCGTCGTGCTCACTCGATGTTCCTTCTATGTTATGTTTCCATTAATTGATGGTGTTTTATGAACACACCATCGTTTCCCGCCATTTCTTCGTCGGTTTTCCACCACCACCCAATGATATTGCACATAAACCTAGGTGGCGCACGACGCACCGAGGCGACAAGTGCGGCCTATAGCACATCAACCTTTTCCAAGCATGCCAACCCACCGAAGCGCCACCTTTGCCATCAACCTCCTCGATAAGGAAAATGAGAAGGCGCCATGGACCGTCGAGGCTGAGGCGCTCCCCGGCAACGCAATCGATGATGCCGTGCTGCACGTCATCACCAGGGTTGAGCAGACCCTTGGCGCATGGTGCTTCAGCGCCGCGGATCAAGATAGGCATGTCAGCGCTGAGAGGCTGCAGCTCACCGCACAACATGATCGATGGTGCGTCGCAGAGAAAGCTAGATGCATCTACGCCGATAGGCTGTGGCTCGCTGCACAGTGAAACCGTTGGAGCGCCACAGGGTAAGAGGCACGGCGCGCCGCACAGCAAGAGCGGATCCAGCAGCACTTGCCTGTTGTCGACAGCGCGTCACAGTGGGGTACACGTCCCGTCAGTACCCCCATTCCTCTGTAGGAGTGGGAAGAGGTCGTCTACGCCGTACTTCCACCAGAGGCCGACCACACCGTACTTGCACTGGTCGCGCCTTTTGCCTTGTTCGCGGCCCACTTGATGCCAACGCACTGGTCGCTAGGATCGACTCCCTCCTTGGCCTAGGTGTCCACCTGGGCGTAGTAGAGGTACATGGCCATCAAATCCTCGAGCTGGTGATCTCTGATGAAATAGCCAACTTGAAGCTCGAGATCGTGCTCCAGATGTACCGTCAGCATGTTGACCGCTTGGACGAACGCCTGCACGAGTTCAAGTAGAGCCAAGAGCTACCGTAGGCAAGGGTTGCTGGTCATGGACGCATTTTATTTTGTTGAGTCATTTCGACATGGATTACTATGTATTCACAACAATCATAATATTGCTTTATTTATTGCTTTATTTCAATATGTGTACTCTGTTTTCCGTTCTTATATGTTCTGTTTCAGTGTGTGTGTGTATATGATTTCCATTATGTATATGTGGATGATAACAATTATTACAACTTAGTATTATGAAAATAGAGAGAAAATGGAATTCATAATATATATTAATTATTCATTAGTTCATCACAGAATATATATAATACCATCACATATACGTGATGATACTTAACTACTATGTACAATGCATAAAATTGAAAATGAACAATACTAAATCTAATAATCCCTCCTGGGGTAGTATTCCGGCACCCCCTCGCCAGCAGCTCCTGGTGCATGGCGTCTTCCCAGCGCGGAGGTAGTACTCCGCCCCCTCTGCCTCACAGTGCTTGACGTACTGATCTGCCTCTTACTGGTGGACGAGCGCGAACAGTCTTGCCATTTCGTTGGGCGCCCACCGGATCTTCTCGTCGGTGGCACACTAGAGCTTATCAGCATACCTCCACACAACGATGAGGCGCCTAGCGCCTTTGACCTTCCTCGTGAAGTACCCATCTTCGTACACCTCGTCCACACGACGACGCACCCGCCCCCAAAGCTCCACCACCGTCTTTTCCAGGCAGCCTCACGGGCTTCACAGGCCTCCTGGTACCTGGCTTCCTCCTCCGCCATCTCCTTCTTGAACGCCACTTGACTGGCTTTCTCATCCGGCGGCAGCGACTTCCATAGAAAAATATTTTACTAGCCCCAAAACCACTCCAAAGTTGGGTCGTCCGGTGGCCCGTAGGGGTCCCCATCGCTGCTCTTCGACTGGACATCCTTAGGGGCGGCGCCTCCTCGCCAGCGCGTGGGAAGATCGGCGGCACCATGGCAGAGATTTGTGTGTGTGTGTGTGTGTTAGAGAGAGGGGGTGAGGAGAGGATGTAGAATGAGAATGCATGTGGGATGATGTGAGCTGGGTAGTATTTATTGGTGACTGAAATCTAGATCGACAGAAATAGTACACACGCCGGTCACCAGAATTTACGAGTACTGTAGTTTGAATTGCACACGATTCTCGTAGCAAAAGTCGTGTGTGAACTTAATCGCTGACGGCTTCCAATACAGAACCGCGCCTGATTAATAACTCACGCCACTCACCTTTCAAACCTCGAGGCACGAAATAGAGTGCCAATCATGTGGGGCCCGGTTGTCTTGCTAGAAATTTACATTTTCTTTACTCATATAAGGCATGACTGCTTATTTTGTGTTACCATGGAACTCGATGCTTGTGTCCAAACCGTGACACCAATATGTTTGAAAATACCTTCTAATTTACTGCACATGGAATTAATGCATGCGCATGTACACAAATATGATTTTTCAAACTGTTATGGTTAGCTGTTGCATGTACATGTAGTTCAAATTTGAATTACAACCATTAAATGGCTAGAAAATCACTTGAATGTCTTCAAAAGGTCAAACGACCACTGACAATTTTCAAATTCTAACATGACAGTTGTATTAGTGAACGCTAACGGTAGAAAATGTTTGAAGGCCATAAGAGGAAGCTATCGCCAGTTCATCATCAAACATGCATTGTTCCCTCTCGGAACCACGAGCCTTCTAGTGAGTTCCTCCGGTTTGTGAGGGGTGTGTGTCCAAACTTTCATCGAGCTGGCCAATTTGTTTTCCACATCATCTTGGTGCCATGCCACTACGTCAAGCAATGTTCCATGTATTTCTGCTCATTTTTGAATTTTTTTTGGAATTTAAATGCCATGGTAGACAATGCTTGTGTCCAAGCGGTGACACCAATATGCTCACTTTTATCATGTTGGTTTGATTCGTGTTCGCTACTTTGATAATTTGATATGTGGGTGTACCTGTGCTTAGATGTTGTTCTTACTTAAACAAACTTCCTACTTATGATTAACCCCCTCGCAAGCATCCGCAACTATGAGAAAAGTATTAAGATAAAATCTAACCATAGCATTAAACTTTTGGATCCAAATCTGCCCCTTACAAAATAGCACATAAACTAGGGTTTAAGCTTCTATCACTCCAGCAACCCATCATCTAATAACTACTCCACAATGCATTCCCTTAGGCCAAAATATGGTGAAGTGCCATGTAGTCGATGTTCACATGACACCACTAAGGGAATTACAACATAGACATCATCAAAATATCAAACACATATCAAGTTCACATGATTACTTGCAACGTGACTTCTCCCGTGACCTCAAGAAAAAAAGTAACTAATCACATAATCATGCTCAAGATCAGAGGGGTATTAAATAGCATAATGGATCTGAACATATATTATTCCACCAAATAAACCATATAGTAATCAACTACAAGATGTAATCAACACTACTAGTCACCCACAAGTACCAACCGAGGTTCCGGTACAAAGATTTAACACAGGAGGTGAAATAGGATTTGAGAGGAGATTGTCCTGTTGAAGATGTTGATGGAGATGGCCCTCCCAAAGATGGGAGAGTTGTTGGTGACGACGATGACGATGATTTCCCCCTTTGGGAGGGAAGTTCCCCTGGCAGAATCGCTCCACGAGGGGGGGGGGGAGTGCTCCTGCCCAAGTTCCGCCTCGAGACAGCGATGCTTCATCCCGAAAGTCCTCTCCTTATTTTCTCTAGGTCAAAATGACTTATATACCAGAAGAGGGGCACCAGAGGTGAGCCGAGGAGGGCACAACCCACCAGGGTGTGCCTGGGCTCCCTGGCGCACCCAGGTGGGTTGTGCCCACCTAGTGGGATCCCTCTGGTAGTTATTTGCTCCAATATTCTTCATGTATCCAAAAACAATTCTCCATAAATTTTCAGCTCATTTGGAGATGTGTAGAATAGGTAACTCTGACGTAGCTTTTCCAGGTCCAGAATTCTAGCTGCCTGTATTCTTCCTCTTTGTGTAAACCTTGCATATTATGAGAGAAAAGGCATTAGAAATACTCCAAAAGGCATTATTATGCATAAAAACATTATAAATAACAGTAGGAAAACATGATGCAAAATGGACGTATCAACTCCCCCAAGCTTATACCTCGCTTCTCCTCAAGCGAAAACCGAAATCGAGAAACATGTCCACATGCTTAGAGAGAGAGAGGTGTCGATAAATACAAAATACAGACATAGAAGCATCATGCATATTATTATAATAGCAAAGAACTTTAACATAAAACTTTATCAAATAACTTTTATGACATGAATTTTATCATATAACTTCTCATGAACAAGTAACAATTCATCACAACATTGAAGTATAAAGCATAAACCTTATTGAAAACCAACAAACTATGTTCTCAGTCAACTTTGCAACTACAATTCATCATATTTTCAGGAAATGTCACGTATCGGAGCCTTTAGGCAAGTCCACATACTCAACCATCATTTAATCTTCTATGATTTCTAACACTCACAGCGTACTTATGAACAAAAAGTTTCAACCGGACACATAGAAAGATAGGGGCTTATAGTTTCGCCTCCCAACGTATTCACCTCAGGGGTGATGTCAACAATAATAACTCACACCCACTCATATCTAACTGGATTTATGTGCCTAGATATTTCCTCACCACATGATGCTTGCAAAAAGAGAAAATAAAAAGGAATAGGGAAGAAAACTTTGACTCTTCATAAAAGTAAATGCATAAAAGTAAAAGATAGGCCCTTCGCGGAGGGAAGCAGAGATTTTCATGCACTTATGTGTTTGCATGCCAAATCCCTTAATGCAAAAGAATGTCACATTATATTGCCCCTTATGATAGCAACCTTTATTATGCAGTCCGTCACTTTTATTACTTTGCCATCACAAGTTCATACAACGCTCAATTTTCTCTTACACTAAATGATCCAACACATTTAGAAGCATTTTTTATTGCCTTATTGCACTGATGACAACATACTTGAAGGATCTTACTCAATCCATAGGTAGGTATGGTGGACTCTCAAAATAAGATTTGGGTTAAGGGTTTTGGATGCACAAGTAGTATCTCTACTTAGTGTGGAATTTTTGGCTAGAAAAGATAATGAGCAAGCACCACATATTAAAGGATCTATGACAATATAACTTCTATGTGAATATGAACAAACATAAATCATTATGTTGTCTTCCTTGTCCAACATTAACAAATTTGGCATAAAATATTTGATGGGGGCTCACAATCATAAAAGATATCCAAGATAGTGTATTTGCATGTGAATCTTCTCTTCCCTTATTAATTCTTTCATGAACTGCATCATTGACCAATGTTATGTTTGTCAATCTCCAACAAATTTTACCACTTATACTTTTCCTTATGTGATATCATTACTTACCATAAGATTAGCATATGATCTTTTTCATTTATTTTCCTTTCTTTTTATTGAGACTTTAAAAGTAAAGAAACAAAACTCAAACTACTCTTTATTACATATTCGCACACGATTATGTCGATTGGTAAATCACTAAGAAAACACTCGAAAAGAAAGGGTCAAACTAAAGCTTTTATTCAACTAAATCATAGGAAACTAATGATCGAACTAAAATAGATGAAAGCAAAGATATTGGTGGTGATACGATACCGGGACACCTCCCCCAAGCTCGGCACAAGCCAAGGGGAGTGTCCATACCATGAAGTCAAGTCTCCTTTGGTCATGAAGAAGGCGGCGGTGGTGATGAAGTAGTAGCAATCTTATCTTCCGGTTTCCATGGCAATGGCTCACCATCATAGTCCTGGAACTAGTAGCCAAACTCATACCTTTAAACCTTGCTCATATTCAAAGACTTGGTTTTGGAGATCATAGATTTGGCTTTGCATAAAGTTGTTTTGCTCATTGAAGGTGAAGATGGTGTACTTCATGGATTTGCTATCCACCTTGAGATCACAGGTGTAATCCGCGATCATGACGTGATTGGCATTAAGTCCACGTTCCACCATCCCCTTGCACTTGAAGATATCCTGCTCCATAGCTTCGAGCCTGGCCTCCATGGTCCCCGTCCCCTTGGAACCCTGGATGTCCCAGATGTGGAGCACCCCCTCACACATCTCATTGGCTTGAGGGTGCTGCATCACCTCCCGCAAATACGGGTTGATGACATTCTCAAAGAATTTGTCCTAGGAGGAGCCCGAAGCAGCCATTGCAATCTGGATCTGTCAGAAAACAGCAAGAAAGAAGAACAGAAGATATCTCTGTGATATGGTGGTCAATACGTTCGGGCGGTATATAAAGATTTTTTTATCTTGGGAAACAAGCAAATGGGAGGAAAATGGAGTCGGAAGGTTCCTGAGGTGGGCGGAACCCACCTGGGCGCGTCAGGAGGCCATTGCATGCCCTGGTGTCTTATTCCCTCCTTGGTGCCTTCCTGGTTGTTTCTTATTTTCCTAATTTTTAATATATTCCAAAACTGACAGAAAATATTTTTGCGGATTTTTGGAGTCTGTTTACTTACCATATCACACACCTCCTCTTTTTAATTAATCCAGAGTGTTCCAGAAGGTCTCTTTTATGTGTTCCTCAGGTGTCATGGTTTGAATAATATTGCTTTCAACATTAATAGGCTTACATGAGATATAGTGTTTAATTCTTTGCCCATTGACCACCTTCGGGTTAGTACCTTCGGCATTATTTATTTTGATAGCCCCAGAGCGGTAAACCTCCTCGATGATATATGGTCCTTCCCATTTAGAGAGAAGTTTTCCTTCAAAGAATCTAAAACGAGAGTTGTTCAAAAGAACATATTCTCCAACTTTGAATTCCCGCTTTTGGATTCTTTTGTCATGCCGTCTTTTAACTTTTTCTTTAAATAACTTGGCATTTTCATAAGCTTGGGTTCTCCATTCATATAATGAGCTAATATCAAATAACCTCTTTTCACCGGCAAGTTTGAAATCATAATTGAGTTCTTTAATTGCCCAATATGCTTTATGTTCTAACTCAAGAGGCAAATCACAAGATTTTCCACAAACCATTTTATAGGGAGACATACCCATAGGGTTTTTATATGCTGTTCAGTAGGCCCAAAGTGCATCATCCAATTTCTTAGACCAATTCTGCCGGGACTTATGAATAGTTTTCTGTAATATTAGTTTTATTTCTCTATTGCTAAGTTCAACTTGACCACTAGATTGAGAATGAGAGGGTGTGGCAATTCTATGGTTAACATCATATTTAGCAAGCATTTTACAGAAAGCACCATGAATAAAGTGTGAACCACCATCAGTCATTACATATCTAGGGACTCCAAACCTTGGGAAAATAACTTATTTAAGCATTTTAATGGAAGTGCTATGATCAATACTACTAGTTGGAATAGTTTCTACCCATTTAGTAGCATAATCAACAGCAACCTAAATATGTGTATACCCATTAGAGGAAGGAAAAGGTCCCATATAATCAAAACCCCAAACATCAAATGGTTCAACAACAAGTGAATAATTCATAGGCATTTCTTGATGCTTACCGATATTACCAATTCATTGACATTCATCACAAGATAACACAAACTTACGGGCATCCTTGAAGAGAGTGGGCCAATAAAAACTAGATTCTAATACCTTGTGAGTAGTTCTATCTCCCGCATGATGCTCTCCATAAGCTTTGGTGTGACATTTCCGTAAGATTTGTTCATTTTCATGCTCAGGTACACAACGTCTAATAATACCATCTACTCCTTCTTTATAAAGATGTGGGTCATCCCAAAAATAATGTCTTAAATCATAGAAGAACTTTTTCTTTTGTTGGTATGTGAAACTAGGTGGTATGTATTTAGCAACAATATAATTAGCATAGTCAACATACCAAGGAGTGTTATGAGAAACATTTATTGCAACTAATTGTTCATCAGGGAAGCTATCATCAATAGGTAGTGGGTCATCAAGAATATTTTCTAACCTAGATAAGTTATCAACTATGGGGCTCTCAACTCCCAATTCTTTTTAGCAAGAGAACCCACCTAATGAGTCTAGGTTTAGCATCTTTCTTTTCCATAAGATATTTAACAGCAGCATGATCAGTGTGAACAATGACTTTAAAATCAACAACATAAGATCTGAATTTCTCACAAGCAAACACAACTGCTAAAAATTCTTTTTCAGTAGTATCATAATTTGTTTCGGCACTGTCTAGAGTTTTGCTAGCATAATGAATAACATTTAGTTTCTTATCAACTCTTTGTCCTAGAACAGCACGAACAACATAATCACTAGCATCACACATTATATCAAAAGGCAAGTTCCAATCAGGTGGTTGAACAATAGGTGCAGAAGTTAAGGCTATCGAAGTGTTTCAAAGGCTTCTACACAATCATCATCAAAAACAAATGGAACATCCTTTTGTAAAAGATTTGTAAGAGGCCTAGAAAGCTATGGTTCTCAAAGCCGAGTGCAAGCGCCTACTTCAGAACACATGGCACGAGGCTCGGGTCCAGGCTGTCCGAGACTACTACGCCTCGACTAACATCAGGAGGCAAAAGAAGAAGAGCCGCCTCAAGTATCTGAGTAAGGAGAAGTACATGACGACAATTACCTATTCTTAAGGCCTTGTACCAGTTTCCTTGATTTGATTCATAGGCGTATTGCTGAAATTTCTCTTTGTCTAACTTAGGTGCCCTCGAGATGGTGTGCAGATAAGATGGACTATTGGGAGAGGTTGGTGGATGAGTGGTGCTCTCCCCAATGGCTAGCCACCCACAACAAGGCCAGGGACAAGCGTGCCCATATGCGAGGTCTGCCGCACCATCAAGGGAGCTCCAACCTGTTTGAGTATGGGGATCACTAGGTATGTGGTTTGATTCATGCAATTTCATTCTTCATGCTAGCTTTAATTACTAATTTACCCATGTTCCTCTCTTTCAGGCAAAACACAACAAGAAGGAGGTGCTGCCGCTGTACGACCTCTATGCCATTGCCCATAATGCCCCGTTCAAGAAGGCCAAGGAATTCTCGAAGGATGAGCTCAATCATCTAGAGAGCTTCACCAACATCTGCTCCCACAACAAGCTTGTGAGGTACAAAGACTGGGGGAAGGAGATGAAAGGCGAGGACTTCAACCCGAGCCAGAGTCCTTCTGATCCTGAGCTCGTGATGCTATCTGGGGATGGGAGGAAACATGGCCACGTAGCCATTGGGGATGGGCTCATACATTGTCCTAGAAGTCTCTCAAAGATCAAGAAGTGGCAGACGAACTCTCTTCCCGAGATGGGGCCTCGACCACGGCCAGTGGATCTCGCTATCAAGGCTAGGGCCCAGGAGCTTGTGGCGGAGGCAACCAGGAAAACGGACGAGAAGGTGAGGCACATGGAGGAGAGGACGACTAATATGTTGGAGGCGGAGAGGAACCGGAACGACGCGAGCCACTGGGCCCTATATGAGATTCTCGTGGTAAGTTTCTCCCGCATACTAGTCAAATCATGCACGCAATGTTCGTTTCATTACAAACTCATATGACTGACTCGTGAAAACAAAATGTGCAGACTATGTGTGAGAAAGCCGGCCAGACCCCTCCGCTGATGCCCCAGATTGCTATAGCGGACACGGTGAGTTTCATTTCAATGGTCATTAGTTACTAGTATTCACATTTCAGTTGCATCATGCTAACTACACATTGCAAATGATCTTTCGTGCAGCATGCCTCCCACAAAGGATCGGCCGATCCTTCTCCGTCTCACGGTGGCGCAACCCCGACCGGCCCTTCACCTCCGGGATCATGGTAAGTTTTCCCAACTATTTTTCTTAACAAATGCTTTGTTAGCTAGAAAATGGCATATAACAACCTAGGATAGCTCAATAATGGTCTATAGCTAGCTTAGCTAGTTCATTTATGACATAATTAGCTCACTTAGGTAAAAAATGGCATAACAACCTAGGATAGCTCAATAATGGTCTATAACTAGCTTAGCTAGTTCATTTATGACATAATTAGCTCACTTAGGTACAAAATGGCATAACAACCTAGGATAGCTCAATAATGATCTATAACTAGCTTAGCTACTTCATTTATGACATAATTAGCTCACTTAGGTACAAAATGGCATAACAACCTAGGACATCTCCATAATGATCTATAATTAGCTTAGCTACTTTATTTATGACATAATTAGCTCACTTAGGTACAAAATGGCATAACAACCTAGGATAACTCAATAATGATCTATAATTAGCTTAACTACTTCATTTATGACATATTTATTTAGCTCACTTAGGTACAAAATGACCTACACACTTCAGATTTTTACTTACCTTGGCTAAAAATGGCATTTTTACCTACTTCTTCTTCTTCTTCTTCTTCTTCTTCTTCTTCTTCTTCTTCTAGCTAGTCTTCTTCTTCTAACATTCAACTTCCCTAATTTGCAGATTTTCAAGCTAGCATTGATGGAAACTTGTACATGTGGTTGCGCTTCCTTGTTATTTGTGGAAACTTGTTGGATATCTCTTGTTGCAAACTTTTTGTATATATGGAAATGTTGGAAACTTATTGTTGAAATTATTTTGAAATGTGTATATATATATATATGTGTATATATGTATATATATATATATGTGTGTGTGTGTGTGTGAAATTCTGTCAAAATTGAATGAATTTAAGAAAAAAAGGGGCTATATAGACACTTCGCCGTTTGTTGGCGGACGGCAAAGAGCTTTGCCGTCCACCAGCATATGGCAAAGCTGCCACGTGGCAGCTACCTGTGCAACCTAGCAATTAGGGGCTGGCCTATTTGGCAGATTTGCAGTCAGCCAGCAGACAACAAAGGCCTTTGCATCTTTGCCGTCCACTGGCCAACGACAAAGCACGCTGTTAACCACTTAACGGACCTGAACTACCACGTGTGCCGTCTAAGCTCTTTGCCATCCGCTGGCTTGCGGAAAAGCTTTTTCATCTTTGCCATCTGCCAGCTGACGGCAAAGAGCCCTTTGCCATAGCCTATTCAGTCGGACCTGTTGCCATCTGCTGGCTGACGCTAAAGCTCTTTGCCGTCCGCCTTGTATGCCTTTGCCGTCAGCCTTGGTGGACGGCAAAGTTCCTAAATCCTATACTGCATGTTATTAGGTATTCAATTTTTTATTATGTTCATGCTGATGATACACAATTAAATTTTTTATTATGTGTATGTTGTACTAATTTCGTTTACTCTTTGTCATTGTAGGTGTTGACAGATGATACGTCCATTTTGCATCATGATTTTATATCAATATTTATTGCATTATAGGCTGTTACTACACATTATATCACAATACCTATGCCTTTTCTCTCTTATTTTATAAGGTTACATGAAGAGGGAGAATGCCGGCAGCTGGAATTCTGGACTTGAAAAGGAGCAAATATTAGAGACCTATTCTGCACAACTCCAAAAGTCCTGAACCTCCACGAAGATCAGTTTTCGAATATATTAAAATATTGGGTGAAGAAAGCACCAAAGGGGGCCACCAATCATCCACGAGGGTGGAGGGCGCGCCCTACCCCCTGGGCGTGCCCCCTGCCTCGTGAGCCACCTGGCAGGACCCCAGTGTCCATTTTATGCTATATGGTGTCTTTTGCCCTAGAAAAAATCATCAGGAAACTTTCGGGACGAAGCGTCGCTGTCTCGAGGCGGAACCTGGGCAGGACCAATCTAGGGCTCTAGCAGAGCTATTCTGCCGGGGAAACATCGCTCCGGGAGGGGGAAATTACCACCATCGTCATCACAATCGATCCTCTCATTGAGAGGGGGCCAGTCTCCATCAACATCTTCACCAGCACCATCTCCTCTCAAACCCTAGTTCATCTCTTGTATTCGATCTTTGTCTCAAAACCTCAGATTGGTACCTGTGGGTTGCTAGTAGTGTTGATTACTCCTTGTAGTTGATGCTAGTTGGTTTATTTGGTGGAAGATCATATGTTCAGATCCTTAATGCTATTAAATACCCCTCTGATTATGAACATGAATATACTTTGTGAGTAGTTACGTTTGTTCCTGAGGACATGGGAGAAGTCTTGTTATAAGTAATCGTGTGAATTGGTATTCATTCAATATTTTGATGAGATGTATGTTGTCTTTCCTCTAGTGGTGTTATGTGAACGTCTACTACATGAAACTTGACCATGATTTGGGCCTAGGGGAAGGAATTGGGAAGTAATAAGTAGATGATGGGTTGCTAGGGTGATAGAAGCTTAAACCCTAGTTTATGCATTGCTTCGTAAGGGGCTGATTTGGATCCACATGTTTCATGCTATGGTTAGGTTTACCATAATTCTTCTTTTGCAGTTGTGGATGCTTGCGAGAGGGGTTAATCATAAGTGGGAGGCTTGTCCAAGGAAGGACAACACCCGAGCACCGGTCCACCCACATATCAAATTATCAAAGTAACGAATGCGAATCATATGAGCATGATGAAAACTAGCTTGACGATAATTCTCATGTGTCCTTGGGAGCACTTTACTTTATATAAGAGTTTGTTTAGGCTTGTCCTTTGCTACAAAAAGGATTGGGACACCTTGCTGCACCTTGTTTACTTTGGTTACTTGTCACCCGTTAAGAATTACCTTATCACAAAACTATATGTTACCGATAATTTCAGTGCTTGCAGAGAATACCTGATACGTCTCCGTCGTATCTATAATTTTTGATTGTTCCATGCCAATATTATTCAACTTTCATATACTTTTGGCAACTTTTTATACTATTTTGGGACTAACTTATTGATCCAGTGCCGAGTGCTAGTTCCTGTTTGTTGCATGTTTTATGTTTTACAGAAACCCCATATCAAACGGAGTCCAAACGGGATAAAAACGGACGGAGAATATATTTGGAATATTTGGGAAATATGGGAGGAAGAATCAACGCGAGATGGTGCCCGAGGTGGCCACGAGGCAGGGGGCGCACCTGCCCCTACTGGGCGCGCCCCTGACCCTCGTGGGGCCCTCGTAAGGTGGTTGCTGCTATTCTTTGGCCGCAAGAAAGCTAATGTTTGGAAAAATATCTGGGCGAAGGTTTCAATCCAATCGGAGTTACGGATCTCCGGATATAAAAGAAACAATGCCAGGGCAGAATTTGAGAGTGCAGAAACAGAGAGAGACGGAGAGACAGATCCAATCTCGGAGGGGCTCTCTCTCCTCCCATGCCATGGGAGCCAAGGACCAGAGGGGAAACACTTCTCCCATCTAGGGAGAAGGTCAAGGAAGAAGAAGAAAAAGGAGAGCTCTCTCCCCCTTGCTTCCGGTGGCGCCGGAACGCCGCCGGAGGCCATCATCAGCACCGCGATCTTCACCAACACCTCCGCCATCTTCACCAACATCTCCATCACCTTCCCCCATCTATATTCAGTGGTCCACTCTCCCGCAACCCGCTGTACCCTCTACTTAAACATGGTGCTTTATGCTTCATATTATTATCCAATGATGTGTTGCCATCCTATGATCTCTGAGTAGATTTTCGTTGTCCTATCGGTGATTGGTGAATTTCTATGATTGGTTTAATTTGCTTGTGGTTATGTTGCTGTCCTATTGTGCCCTCCGTGTCGCGCAAGCGTGAGGGATTCCCGCTGTAGGGTGTTGCAATACGTTCATGACTCACATATAGTGGGTTGCTTGAGTGATAGAAGCATAAACCCGAGTAAGGGGGTTGTGGCGTATGGGATAATGGGGACTTGATGCTTTAATGCTATGGTTGGGTTTTACCTTAATGATCTTTAGTAGTTGCAGATGCTTGCTAGAGTTCCAATCATAAGTGTATATGATCCAAGAAGAGAAAGTATGTTAGCTTATGCCTCTCCCACATAAAACTTGCTATCGGTCTAGTAAAGTAGTCAATTGCTTAGGGACAATTTCACAACTCCTACCACCACTTTTCCACACTCGCTATATTTACTTTATTGCTTCTTTATCTAAACAGCCCCTAGTTTATATTTACGTGCTTTTTATTATCTTGCAAACCTATCCAACAACACCTACAAAGTACTTATACTTTCATACTTGTTCTAGGTAAAGCGAACACTAAGCGTGCATAGAGTCGTATTATTGGTAGATAGGACTTGAGAGAATATTTGTTCTACCTTTAGATCCTCATTGGGTTCAACACTCTTACTTATCAAAAGAGGCTACAATTATCACCTACACTTGTGGGTTATCAAGACCTTTTTCTGGCGCCGTTGCCGGGGAGTCATAGCGCGGGGTGAATATTCTCGTGTGTGCTTGTTTGCTTTATCACTAAGTAATTTTTATTTGTTGTTCTAATTTGTTCTTTATCTTTAGTTATGGATGGAACATGAAATACCAAAAAAATTAGGTGTACTTGCTACTCATGGAGATGGGGAACCTCCTAAAACCCTCGATGCTCGTTATGTGAAAGAAATTATGTACTACATTGATAATCCTGAGAAAACCACATTCAATTATGTTATGGAAGACACGTTGGATCAACGTGGATACTTTAAGGGATTATTGCTTGACACAAAAAGGGAAACTATTATGGGATCAAATTTATATGTTGTGTTGGTATGCTCGGGATCTATGCTTGAGACATGATTATACTTGTTGCTCTAGGATGAAGGCTCCACACCTTCACTTTTTATGCAAATTCAATGATGATAAAACCTTGGCTTCTTATGCTAATGGTATCTATGATTATTATGATGTGGAACAAATAGAAGAATTCGTTGCTTTTATGGGTGCTTATGAGATTGAATCTATGTTTAAAGAGTTTGAAGATTTCGATGATTCAGTTTACAGACCTGAAAATTTTGCTATACTTAGATATTGTTATGAAAATTATGAATACAATTCCGATATTGATGCATTTATTGAGAAAGTCTCCGCTGTCAAAGAAGAGACTAATATTTTGCAGGAAGCTATGGAAGAAGAAATTGATGAAACTGTGAGCTTATTGGATGAAAAAGATGATGAGGGGAACGAAGAACAAAAGGAGGAAGAGTGGATTAGCTACCCGTGCCCACCTTCTAATGAGAGTAACTCTTCAACTCATACATTGTTTAATTTCCCTTCGTGCTTACTGAAGGATGATTGCTATGATGATTGTTATAATCCCGTTGATTCTCTTGAAATATCCTTTTATGATGATGCTTGATATGCTTGTGGCCAAGATGCCAATATGAATTATGCTTATGGAGATGAACTTGCTATAGTTCCTTATGTTAAACATGAAATTGTTGCTATTGCACCCACACATGATAATCCTATTATCTTTTTTAATTCTCCCGACTACACTATATCGGAGAAGTTTATGCTTATTAAGGATTATATTGATGGGTTGCATTCACTACTAGGAAAAGGTCTGCTAGTGGCGCACGAGTTTTGCCTACTAATGGCGCACAGCTGGTGCGCCACTAGCACCACGCCATTAGTATTAAATACTAATGGCGCACCACGCACTGCGCCATTAGTATAGCCCAACATGCGCCATTAGTATGCCTCCTAGGGGGCCATATTTACCCATGTGCTTTGGCATACTAATGGCGCACTTGGGGGTGATGCCCCATTAGTATCCTTTCTGTAGTGCGCCATTAGAGTGCTGAGTGGTGCACCATTAGTATGAATATTAGGGATTTTTTTTTCTGATATTTGCACAGGTTACAAAATATATTATTGGACAGAATATAGACAGCACCACACAGCAACAACAGATTCATCGAATACAATAGAACATTAGTCTCTGAATACAATTCATCATATTAGTCTCAGAATTCAAAAGACCGAACAAAGATAGAACATTACAAGTCTCGAGACCGCGAGTAGAGAGTTTGTCTTCACATTACAAGTCGATATCGATCATCTAAACTACCATCACATAGAAGAGAGCTGCGGTCATCACGATGAGCATCATCACGATGAAATTGGTCTTTATCCGGTTCCTCCAATGCTCCCTCCTCTCTCCCGCTAGATAGCGCGCGTATCTAGATTCCGCCTCCGCCCTAGTGGTGTACCCTTTGTAACTGTTACCGCTGAAATGGTGAACCTGTCTCCGACACTCCTCCCAGTCGTCGTAGACTCCGGGAACCTTACCCTTGTACACGACATACGACGGCATCTCTATGAACTAGCCAGACAAAATGTTAGTAGCAATTCACAGACAATACATAAGCAATATATAAGTATGCAACAAAAGGATCGGAAGAGAAAAGCAAGACATTAATAGCACGATTCATGGTCCTACTAATAAATAGCATCGATTACATCTAAGTTGAATGACTGTCCAAACCAAAGAGACATACAAGTTCATTAAAGTTTAATTACAACATGAGCTAATCGATGTTTCAGAACTACACATAGCATCACTACTTTCGACTCGACTCAGGGGACCGGAGCATGGATAAAGCCGCCATCTTTCGTGATGGTCATGAAATCACGGGCGTTGTCAGCCTGCATTTGTAGCGTTGTTTCAATCTCACTGTTGGACGGTTGATATCTGAGGTAGAACTACCCCGAGGTACGAAGGACATCTTGATGGATGATTTCTGCAAACTCCGACTGGATGCAAAAAAATTCTTGTCTGATGTCCGCGTCCTGGATTGCCGACAAGCTTGCGGCCCAATCTTTGAGATTATTTGGTAGCAGAAGGTGATTATGGTCCTGTACGATCGCCCGCATGTGATGGAGGGCGTCGTAGGCATCCTTCTGACAGCCAGGAGGCTGCTTGATGCAGGGGAACGTCGTATTGTGGGTGAACACGTGCTTGCCGTACCTACGAACTGGCCTCTTGAAGGTGCCTCCAGATGTGGTGTAGCCGGGGAGAGCATCATCAAGAACTTTCTTGATATTTGTGTAGTCTATCTTTGACTCACAGTCCGGGTCGAAATACATGGCCATGGAATATTTTAGGCTTAAGAGGATGAGTGTGCAATGTGTGTCACTGCACAAAACACAAAATGTTAGAAAAAAAAGAATGATCGAAATCATATGTTACGGGGCGGTGAGGGGATGACTTACTCGGGAAAGTAAGGCACGAGGAAGTTATCCTTATCTAGGTTTGCCAGAATGACGCCTTCGAGGTGTGAACTCGCGACTTGCCGATCCCCAGCGCTGCCCAAGATCTAGGCACGCATGTAGAAGGGGTCGACTATCCCAATGTCCGGGGTCTTGTCTCTAATGATCCGCATCTCCATACTCAGCGAAAAAGCCGAACAAAGGTGTAGTGCAGTGGATGAAGGTTAAACATAGCGAAGATGTCATCAAACCGCAGGATGATCGTACCCCCGATTGAATTATCCACAAAGCCCTTGCCCTCTGGCACCTTGGCCATGAAAACCGGGTATGCCACATCATTTTGGGAGAGACGCCGCTTCTCCAAAGACAGAACACTGTCATGCAGACTCCGCATAGCACCAGTTGCAGCATTGAGCATATTTGTCGGTAGCATCGCCCTACCCACCACATGCACCCTCCTCGAGATATCCTTAGGTGAAGGTGGCCTGTCCTGAGCACGGATCGTACTCGGTGCCGGCTGGCTCGCACCGGCGCCCTTGTTAGTCTTTCGTTTTCGTCCCTTCTTCTTGATCTGCTGTAATGGGATCGAGTTCTGCTCACAGACCGCCTTCTTGAGCGTGTTGGGGCTGATAATATTTCGCACCTCGGCTATCTGAGGCTCGGTGAAGGCGGCAGCTGGAGGCGTCTCTTGCGAACTGAACGCCAGACGACGCCTGTTGCAATTGGGTTTCTCCGCGGTACCAGCTAGATCACGGTCGTCTTTTTCAGGGTTGGGTTCTTGAGAAGGAGACCCGCAGAATTCGTCACCGTACCCATGTTCGGCAAAGTACTTATCAACGTTGGTAAATGTACCATCGTCGTTGCCATTGTCGTCCGGACCCTGTGCTATATGCATGTACGGATCCTGTGCCATAGGGATGTCCGACATGTCCGGTAGCGTTGCGGTGTTCTTGCCATGGCTTGACGCCGGCACGACTGGCGTTCTTGTCTGTGGGGTGGTGTCCCCCGCCCCCAAAGGAATCTGGCTCTTCAGCCAAAGCAGGGGCCAGCTTATGCAGGCACTGAGGGTCATCACATCATCTTCGTCGGCCCCGGTAGGTCGAATCAGAGGTAACAACTCGTCGCAGCCTAGCAGCACCTGAACCAGTTCAACCCTATACACGGTGGGTGGCTTCGGATTACCGTGGAACATGGGGTTGCCCGGTTGAACGATTCTTCCCTTGGCGACATCGATCAACTCGCCGCCCACGAAGTGCAAGAGAGTGCATGGAACGTTGGCGGTGCCCTGCGAAAACATGTAGGACGTCAGGGATGCCTAGTCAAAGGCAAGGAGATGAAGTCATCGGCCAAGAGGCTTAGTTACCGTGATGCCGTCGAGCTTGACTAATGTCGAGGCGCCGCCAATGGAGGGCGTGCAATTGACGGAGGGGCCGCTTGCTGGCGAGGTGTCGGCCGGCGTACACCCGGGAGCATTAAGCTCCAATGCCCGTGCCGGCGCCGGAGACACGAATACCGCCTCCGCCGGAGACACCAATGGTGCCGCCTGCGCGTTGTGCGAGTTGCTGGCCGTGAAGCTGGGAATCGGAGGCGGCCCCTGTTGGTCGCCCGCAATCCATGTCGTCAGCCCCTGAATCAAGGTAGGCACCATGCCGGTGAGCGTCGTTCCCAGTTATTGTTGCACTTGCTCTTGGATAATCTCCGGAATCCGTGCCACTTGTGCCTTGAGTTCTTGAACCTCGCGCGACTGGCTTTCTGAACTGGTCTTTCTCTCCTTTCGCCCACCAGCGGTATAGTATGACGACCATTTTGTGGACAAGCCTTTGCCGGCCACATGACCAGCTAACGACGGCTTACTGAGCTTATCCTTGTTTTTCATTACGTTCAATGCCCTATTTAGAGTGTTGTCCCAAGCACGGGAGCTCTGAGACGACCCCGCACTACTGCTTTCAGTCTCCTGCGAAAGGAATGTGAACCATTTAGAAATTTGGCTTCATTAATTAGAATGCAACCATATGGAGCTAATTATGCGGGGGTGTATTCCTTACCAAAACAAGCTCAAGCGCCCTGGTCTTTGGATCCGTGGTAAGCTCCTTTGTTACCGGGTCCTCCTTGTACCGGGCCCTGACAAAGTTCCTGGTCTGTTTGTCACGGTATTTCTCGAAGCGGGGCGGTAGGCCTTGCTCGGCACGCTCCGCGTCATCCTTGTCCCATATAGGCTCCGCCACTCTGTAACCGCCAGGACCGACTTGGTGGACCCCTAAGTTCAACTGCCGCATTTCTTTCCCCCACTGACTTGATTCATAGGTTGCACTGCTCTCGCACTTGATCTCGAACTCTTTGTAGTCATCTTTGTTGATCGAAGGATTTTTCGCCTTGATCTTCTCATAACTATCACCTTTTTCAATCATTGCCTTCACCGTGCTTCTCCAAGTAGACAGGGTCGTGGTCATCCTCGTGAGGGCGGCACTGTTCACTTTATTCCCTGAGAGGCGTGTGTTTGGAAAGTCATTGGGGAACTTATATCATTCATGCAGCTTCGTGAAGAGGAGGTTGTGCAAATTCCCTCGGTCCTTATGCCTTAGGTTCTTGGGAGAAGGTGCTCCGGAGAATGCACCTGAGCTCAACCGAGTACCCCTTGACTAATTCTTTGGGCGCCGTTGGATGCCCGTCGGAGTTCACTTTAGTAAATTCCTCCTTGACGGTGCCGAGCACGTTCGGGCGTCGGTCCTTCTGTTGCCTCTTCGGTTGGCTGCCATCTGTGCGTGCGCCTCCATCATCACTGGTGGCATCCTCAGCGGCACCATCAGTGGTGTCATCCCCGACGCCACTAGGGGTTGTGTAGTCAGGATCGGTGTCTTCTGCGGTGTCCTCATAGCGGTGAGGTTGTTCCTCCATCTCCTGGGACAGCTCCTAGAATGGCTTGCCGCCCGAAGCGCCGGCCTCATCGTTGTGGGCCATGTTTTGCTCTAAATAGGAAAAAAGTTTGGTCAAAAAGTTGGTTATTGTCAAGGAACAAGATCATGGTCTCATCATTTAGGGTTTGTCGACACCGAGGCATCCTAAAAGCTAAGCTTTTATCATTTAGGGTTTGTCGATGCCGAGGCACCCTAAAAGCCTAAGCGTACATCATTTAGGTTCTCATCGACACCGAGGCACCCTAAAAGCCAAGGTTTTATCATTTAGGGTTTGTCGACGCTGAGGCACCCTAAATGCTAAGTTAAGTTTTCATCATTTAGGGTTTATCGATGCCGGGGCACCCTAGGTTGACTGATATATATGGCTATCTTCTTATAATATACCCTATCAAGAAAAGGGAAGGAGAATTCTAAGTTGGGCCTAATCACTTGGCTCTATTGCCACCTATGGTTTAATGCAGCAAGAATGGCGGGGCAGTTGATCCTACTTAATTAAGTACTAAGATACCCCGGCCCATGCGTTAGTCGCAAGTACCCCATATGTCCTATTTTTAGCAAAGTCATGCTAAAATTCACGGAAAATTTCAGCATGGCCTTTGCTGAAAATAGGACATATGGAGTACCCGAATTTGCCGGAACGGAAGTTAATTGGCATTCCGGCAAACTCAAGGGCCTCTTGGGGTACCTGCAAAATCATTATCCCCGCATAATGAAGTCGCCAATGGGTCATTTCAGAAGATCACAGTAGCATCATCACAAGTACAACATCATCACAAGTACAACAGCAACAGTAGTGAATACATGCATAACAGTAGTAGCAGTAGGTTTATTCTTCTTCTTCATAAACATTAATTGGTGCGGGTGACTCTACCTACCCTCTAATGACTCACTCAACTTACAGGACAACCCACAAGCATTGTTTTGATTCCAACAGCTGCTGTAAAATACATCCAGCAAAGGTGCTCTAAAATCAGAAATACTACCCCCCAAATCTTTAGCTCAATTTTGAAAATACATGGTCTTCTAGTTACAATACTACCCCCCAACAGTTAAGATCCCAGGTGAGTAACACACTTTGGTCTTCTAGTTACAAAACAAAACAGACATAATTCTAGATGCCATAATCTGATCAAAATTTCAAACCACATACTTACTTTCAACTACAAACAAAACTGACTTGCTGTTAATGAATAGTGGCTAAAGATATATAAAACTCCATTGCAAATGTGCCATGTTAATAAAACAACTCATGGAAGTAAACTACTAGCAGGCTCAAAAGTCAGTAAACTGAAGATTGACCTTCCAAAGGTCTAAGTATGGCTGTGCAGTCAGGTTACTACTAGCAACAACATGGAAGTAGACTTGATGACCGCGTTCGCCAGGAACAAATATGTAAGAAAGGAGCAAGTGCATCTACTTATTGGAACAAGCCTGACAGTGGGAAAGCTATGAACTTATAATGACCGCATTTAGATGAGTGCCATTCTGGAAACTTGGATGAGTGTTTTTCCATGGTTTTTGAATGAAAACATTATGACAACTTGCGAACACAGGACCATGTGATTATCATGGCAGTCCACTATATATTTTTATGACAAAATACATCATTATCAAGGCACATTATGGCCATTTTCTTACATGAAGCTAACTTTGCCTAACTGAATTTTTTGACAGTAGCTCCTCACTATCTGTCGCCTACAACACTTTTTACGCTAACAGCACAAGTTTGTGCCATTGGAGCAAATAAGCAGGAACCAACATATGTAAGGTTTCAACAAGACTCATCATCAGTATATATAAGTAGGATGTCTGTAAACAAACGAACACTAAGAGCAGAATGTTCTTGCAACAAACATTATTGTGTGACATCGAAAGGCATCACTCTGCTTAATGGGAAGGCTGACTTAAGTGGCAAGATGATACAATTTGTGTAACATAACAATATATGCATGTGTAGCTAGATGACCATAAATACAAAGAAAGTATGTAACAATTTTAAAGTGTACAACCAAGAATGGACTAGTGCTCTCTGAATTTTTCAGCAGAGTCGCCAAACAAAATTTAATAACTCTGAAACCCTAAAAATCGATGGTGATGTTGAATCACGTAAAACACCATCAGGCTTTAGCACTGCTCATGTCCAAATCAGATTATGAAATATATGTGACACCAGACATGAATGATCACCACTGCACTCCGCATCCTAGCTATAACATGGCACACCAAGCAAAATCTGCAAAAAAAACTACCACCAAAGATGAAGCAGCCGAACGAGAATCCAGCATCCAATCAATTCACAACACAATCATATACGCCCTATCTAGACAGGCGTAGAGCGCATGGGTGTGACCTTGTTCTTGCCCAGGGTCCACTGATTGACTAACCCCAAAATAGAGATCTTGTTCTTGCTCAAAGCAGAACACTTCACCAGGAGCCATGGTGCATCACACACATATCCTACCGTCCGGAGATCTCGGTTCTCACGGGAAGTAAGGAAAGAGGCAAGCAAGAAGAAGAGATCCGGCAGAGGGAGGGAGGAGGTTACCCTGAGGCGCTTGGAGAGGACGGAGGGCGTGATCTGCTTGTACTTGTGCACCTTGGTGAGCAGCTTGTCGTAGGTGGCCTGGTCGAAGAGCACCACCTTGTTCACCTTCTCCTTTTGCTTGCCCTTGCTCCACTCCTTCTTCTCCTGCTTGCCATCGCCGGACTTGGCCGGCTTCGACGACGCCGTTAGGGCCTTCTCCTTCTTCGGTGCCTGCGAGCGAGACAAGAGATGGGGCGTTAGTGCCTGCTTGTTAAAGGGAAGGCTGTCGGTGACGGCAATGGGGGACAGGGCAGGGGCTGATTGGGGGCGGCATCGGTGATGGCGAGGTCCGGGCAGGGCTGAGGTAGAGGCAGTGCGCGCGGGTTAGGGCAGGGGCCGACGCAGGGAGGCTATCGGCGACGGCGAGGTCGCGGAGGCGTCGGCGATGCCGGAGCTGCAGTGGTGGGGGCGCGGGGGCGGCGGTGCACGTAGGGGCGATGGCGGCGTGGGTCGGGGCAGCAGGGGGAAGTGGATCTGGCGAGAGGGAGGGACGAAGGGGTCGGGCGAATTAGAGCTAGGGAGAATATTACTAATGGCGCACCCCCTAGCGGTGCGCCATTAGTATGTTTTTTATAGCAATGGCGCACCCACGAGCGGTGCGCCATTAGAAATCTTTTTTTAGATAGCAATGGCGCACCATCCGAGCGGTGCGCCATTGGTATGTTTGTTTGGTAGCAATGGCGCACCCACGATCGGTGCGCCATTAGAAATCTTTTTTTTAGATAGCAATGGCGCACCACCTGAGCGGTGCGCCATTAGTATGTTTTTTTTATTTTTTAGAAAATGAATATGAATATGAAACAATAATAATTTTTTATAAAAACAGTAATATTTTTTTAAAAAAATATCATCAAATTTGTTATTTGAAAATATTTATGAATATGAAAAAATATCATCAAATTTGTTATTTGAAAATATCATCAAATTTGTTATTTGAAAATATAATCAAATTTGTTTTTTTTTGGATTTTTAGTTGCATTCATTTGTGAATTGGCAAAACATTACTGGGGAGGGTGCGGTGGGTCGTCGGCGGCGGTGGAGCGGGGGGGGGGGTGCGGGGGGTGCTCGGCGGCGATGGAGCGGGCCGGGGAGGGTGCGGGGGGTCGGCGGCGGCGGTGGAGCGAGGGAGGGTGCGGTGGGTCGTCGGTGGCGGTGGAGCAGGGGAGGGTGCGGGGGTGGATCGAGATCGAGATGGAGGAGGATGGCGATCGAGATGGAGGGGGATCGAGATTGAGTGTCCTCATGAATATTCAATATTTTTTCATACTGAATATGAAAAAATATCATCAAATTTGAAAAAACATTCATGAATTCAAAAAGTGCCCATGAAATTTAAAAATATTCATGAGTTCAAAAAGTGCCCATGAAATACAATCGAGAAATGAAGGCTACAATTAAATACAATCGATCTTAGCTAGCTGTCTGTTCACAGTCTTGTTGCCCTTATTTTTCGTAAATGGAGTTCTTCTCTTGAATGGACGTCCTTTAGGTAGGGTGGTCCTGCTTCTTCTTGTGGTATATCCTGGTACTTCATCGTCGTCGTCATGTTCCATCTTCGAGCCGCCGTACTTGTCGAAGTCTTGCTCATTGGCGACTCCATCCATTCCGATGATCTTCCTTTTGCCTCTCCTCACGACAACACGACTGGGCTTTGGCGGGTCGGTAATGAAGAAGCATTGGTCCACTTGGGAAGCCAGTACCCATGGCTCATTTTTCGCGGTGACGTTTGCGCCCGTGATCTTGGATTTGGCTTCGGGTATAACCATGGTGGTGAAATACCAGTCTTCTTTTATGACGCTCTTGGCCCATCTGACACAGAACACCGGGACCTTCTCTCCAGTGTAGCTCAGCTCCCAGATCTCCTTGATCCTTCCGTAGTATCTGTCCTTGTCGTTACCGGTGTAGGATTCCATCATTACCCCGGAGTTCTGATAACCATCGCTCTTCATGTCCTTTCCCTCGGTGTAGAATGTGTAGCCATTGATATCGTACGCCTCATACGTCATCAGGTTGTGCTCAGCGCCCTGTGACAAGGCGAATATGAGTTGTTCTTCCGTGGTAGAATCCTCATGTAAAGGGTACGACAGAAGCTTCTGCTTGAACCAACGCGTGAAACATGAGTTGTGCTCTTTCATTATATCTCCGTCCGTCCTCTGTTGGCCTCGGTCATTGTACGTCTTCTCAATAAAGGTTTTGTGCTCTACCACCCAAGGATCAACCACGTCTATGTGTTGTAGCGCGACTAGGTTTGCTCTTTCAAAGTCGGCGAGTCGACCCTCGAAGTCGACATGCATTTCGCGGCAACACTCACGGTGACCCCATCCAGCGAGCCTACCGAGGTGCCTATTGACGGGCAAACCAACGGGGTTCTTGATGCCTAGATAATTCGTGCAGTAGGAGATGCACTCTTCGGTCAGAAAGCCCCTGGCTATGCTTCCCTCTGGACGTGACATGTTGCGAACGTATCCTTTGATGACACCATTCATCCTTTCGAACAGCATCATGCTGTGCAGGAACGTCGGCCCAAGTTGGATGATATCATCCATGATATGGACCAGTAGATGCACCACAACATCGAAGAATGCGGGCGGGAAGTACATCTCAAGCTCGCATAGTATCACCACGATCTCTTCCTGTAGCCTTCTGAGTTGCCTCACGCCAACCGACTTCCAAGAGATGACGTCAAAAAAGTTGCATAGGCCAAATAACGTTTCACGGACGTGCGCGTCCATGATCCCACGGATTGAAACTGGATGTATCTGCGTCATCAACACATGACAGTCGTGAGACTTCATCCCGCTTAACTTCTACTTCGCTGGGTCTAGGTATCTGCTTATCTTCCCCGCGTAACCGTAAGGAAGTTTTACTCCTATGAGGCAGGTGAAAAACTGATCGATCTCCTCTTGACTTAGAGTGAAGCACGCGGGAGGGAAGTCATTTACTGTCTTCTTGGCCTTTTTGCCTTTGCGACGACTTTCCGTGTCCTGCTTCGCCTCATCATCATCATCATCATCATCATTAGCGTGAAGCTCCTCCCTGATGCCCATTGATTTCAAGTATGCCCTTGCTTTCGGCCCATCTTTGGTCCTCTCTGGCATGTTGAGCAAGGTACCAAGCAGACTCTCGCACACATTCTTCGTGATATGCATGACATCATGGCTGTGAGGCACACGGTGGATCTTCCAGTACGGCAAGTCCCAGAAAACAGACCTCGTTTTCCATTCCTTCAGCAGCGGCTCTGGTGCCTTTCGCTTCTTTCCCGGCTCTGGCGCCTTTTGCTTCTTTCCTGGCAGTGGACAATCTTTCCAATTTTTCAACAACTTGTCTATTTCCTCGCCGCTCCTCGTACGCGGGCGTCTTCGGGGTTCGGTTTCACCATCGAATAGATCCTTGCGTTTCCTCCATGGGTCATCGTCGCGAAGCCACCTTCGATGTCCCATGAACACGGTTTTCAAAGACCCAGGATCTCTATCTAGCTGGCGATATGTTGTGTCATCCATGCACCTGACACATCCAGAAAATCCGTGGACCACCTGCGCCGCAAGATATCTGTAACCGAGATAGTCGTGCATCGTCGTGAGCAGTGCGGCTCTCATAGGGAAATATTCTTTCTCTGCGGCGTCCCACGTATCGGCTGGCGTTTTCCACAGCGTGTCTAGCTCCTCTTTCAGCAGCCCCAGATACAGATTGATGTCGTTCCCTGGTTGTTTCGGCCCTTCAATTAGCATACTCATGTGAATGTACTTCCTCTTCATGCACAACCAAGGGGGAAGGTTGTACATCCACACAAACACATGCCAGGTGCTATGTGTGCTTCTCTGGCTGCCAAACGGATTGAATCCATCGGTGCCCACGCCCAGCACGATGTTCCTTGGATCCTTCCCAAATTCTGGGTGTTCGAACTTCAACGCTTGCCACTGGCTCCCATCCCTAGGGTGACTCAGCATCTTTTCTTTTTTATGTATCTCTGGATCATTTGTGTAATCTTCTCGCTTCTTCTCCTCCCTATCCGTGTGCCAACGCAGGAGCTTTCCTACCTTAGGGTCCGCGAAATACCGCTGCAGACGAGGAATGATTGAAAAGTACCACACCACTTTTCGAGGAGCTTTCTTCCTCTTCTTGTATCGAGTGACGTCGCACACCAGACATATGGTAGACTCCGCATGCTCGTCCCAGTAAATGATGCAATTGTTCATGCACACATGGTATTTCACGTGCGGTAAATCCAGAGGACACATGATTTTCTTCGCCTCCTCAAAACTGGTCGAGCACTTGTTCCCCTTGGGAAGACGTTCGTGCCAGAATGACATGTTCTCGTCGAAGCATGCGTCGGTCATTTTGTGTTTTACCTTCATCTCCAGAGACATGAGCGTTACTCTCAGGCGGGTATCCTCGGGCCTGCATCCTTCATACAATGGGGTAACCGCGTCTATCTCCAGTTGATCCAGCTTGGCTTTCTCTCGGGCGGCAGCTCTTGCGTTATCCGTCTGCTTGAGAAGCAGCTCTTGAATATGAGGGTCCTGCACCCAGCCCATCGATGGTCCATCGTCGTCTGCTCTGGCATCTTCATCTTCATGATCATGCCCTTCGTCTGCTCCGGCATCTTCCTCATCATCATGTCCTGCATCTTCTACATGATGACTGTGTACAGCATCACCGTCGTGATCATGTCCTGGAGATTCTTCATCTTCTCACCCGCCCGAGCCGCGGTGGTTGTCTTGCTGCCCTTATTTCTTGCCCAGCCCCCATGGACGACTTCATAGTCATCTTCATCACCTTGCCACTGATAGCCATCCATGAAACCACGCAAGAGCAGGTGGTCCCGCACCTACTCGGAATCTGGGTCCACAATAAGGCTCTTCAGCTTGCATCTTCGACACGGACATCTTATCTCCGTCTCGTTCTTTTGAAGCATCTCAGCCTTCGCGGAGCTCAAAAACCTATTCACAATGCCTTCAGTCATCGTGCGGACCATGTGGTCACCTGCGGGGTAGAGCAAAATGATATTTTAGAACCAAGAAAAAAATTGGCATGACTTTGCCTAAAAATAGGACCAAAAAGAATGCACAGTGCCAAAATTCTCGCCGAAACGGAAATGAATCAACATTCCGGCAAAATATTGGAAACTATCGCATTTCAAATACCGGTACCTGCAAACACAAACATATAGGCAACACCAAACATGCACACCAAACATACATAGATCTAGCTAGGCCATAAAAAGTGCATGTGCACATTGTTGGAGGGAGAAAAAAAGTAGATCTACAACATAAAGATAGCTTCCCCCTTACTTACCTATCAAAAAAAGGTAATTTAACCACTTAATTTGGATGAATCTATGGTGCAAATGAGGTGAGGAGGAGGAGGCAGCCGAGACAAGCTTGGAGGAGGAGGTGGAGAGAATGAAGTGGGGAAAGTGAGTGGGTAGGTGTGGCTGTCCAAAATATCTAGCTGGTCCCAGGTTACTAATGGCGCACCACCTACAAATGCGCCATTAGTAACCCTAGTTACTAATGGCGCACCTGCTGGTGGTGCGCCATTAGTAGTTTTGCAAAAAAAATATACTAATGGCGCACCACGACACAGTGCGCCATTACTAGTTTAAACTAGTAATGGCGCACTGTGCCTTGGTGCGCCATTAGTAGTTTTGCAAAAAAAATTAAAAAAATATAGTAGTGGCGCACTGTGTGGCTGGTGCGCCATTACTAGTTAAAACTAGTAATGGCGCACTGTGCCCTGGTGCTCCATTAGTATGTTTGGAAAAAAAATTTGTTACTAGTGGCGCACCATGTGTCTGGTGTGCCATTAGTGGCCTTCACACTAATAGCGCACTAGCACATGGTGCGCCACTGCTATATACTAGTGGCGCACCAAATGTCTGGTGCGCCATTAGTGGCCATATCATCTATAGCCCTTTTACTAGTAGTGATTTTACCATGATGATTTTGATAGATATAATATGCACGTGCTTGCTTCTCCTACTTGCAATTATTATGATAGAGGAACTATATCTCCACCTCTCTATGTTTCCAACACGATAGAATTGCAAGAAACTGTTTATACTATGCATTGGCTTTTACTATGTGTGCACGAATTGTTCTTTTATGACATGCCGTTGCATAGGAAGAGAGTTAGACCTTGTTGTTGCATGATATATGTTACTTTGTTATCACTACTAAATTACAAATCATTGTTAATTAAAATTGGCTTTGATATACCTTGGGATCCGGGTGGATCCATTACTTGAGCACTATATGCCTAGCTTAATGGCTTTAAAGAAAGCGCTACCAGGGAGACAACCCGGAAGTTTTAGAGAGTCATTTATTTCTGTTGAGTGCTTTTATATAGTCTAAAAACAAAAAAATAAAGAGGGGAACCCAAAACTTTTCAAAAAGGAAAGTGAAAGTGAAAGAGACAAGCATTGTTGAAGTGGGGGAGCTCCTTGAACTTTGTTCATGATCACGGAAACTTTGTGAATCTTAATTACAGAAACTTTTCATCAAAAATAATTATCCCCTTGTACAATTCCATTGTATTATAAAAATAATGTGCCAAGGTTTGCCTTTAGGATGTTTACAATGCTTGTTGGTTTGTACAGTGCAGGACAGAAACTTTGGCTGTAGTGTGCGATTTTACATTTTTTGCTGGAACGTCAAACGGTTTTGATTCTTTTTGCACTGTATTTCTGTACAAATTGTTTATTTTTCCTAATGTTGGTAAATTTTTTGGGTACCAGAAGTATGGTGAATGTTCAGATTGCTACAGACTGTTCTGTTTTTGACAGATTCTGTTTTTGATGCATAGTTTTCTTGTTTTGATGAAACTATCAATTTATATCAGTGGATTAAGCCATGGAAAAGCTATATTACAGTACACACAATGCAAAAACAAAATATGAATTGGTTTTCTACAGTACTTAGAGTAGTGATTTGCTTTATTATACTAACGGATCTTACCGAGTTTTCTGTTGAAGTTTTGTGTGGATGAAGTGTTTGATCGAGGAGGTCTCGATATGAGGAAAAGGAAGAGAGGCAAGAGCTCAAGCTTGGGGATGCCCAAGGCACCCCAAGTAAATATTCATGGAGACTCAAGCATCTAAGCTTGGGGATGCCCCGGAAGGCATCCCCTCTTTCTTCAACAAGTATCGGTATGTTTTCATATTCGTTTCGTTCATGCGATATGTGCAAGTCTTGGAGCATCTTTTGCATTTAGTTTTCATTTTTATTTTATGCACCATGATGGTATGAGATAGTCCTTGGTTGATTTAGAGAATGCTCATTTCACTTCACTTAAATCTTTTGATTATGGCTTTATAGAACGCTTCATGTGCTTCACTTATATCATTTGAAGTTTGGATTGCCTGTTTCTCTTCACATAGAAAACCGCCATTTGTAGAATGCTCTTTTGCTTCACCTATATTTGTTAGAGTGTGGGCATATCTTTTGTAGAAAGAATTAAACTCTCTTGCTTCACTTATATCTAATTAGAGAGATGACAGGAATTGGTCATTCACATGGTTAGTCATAAAATCCTACATAAAACTTGTGGATCATTGAATATGATATGTTTGATTCCTTGCAATAGTTTTGCGATATAGAGGTGATAATATGTGGGAGGTTCTAGTAGATGGTTGTGTTTATTAGGGATATTGGTGTTAAGGTTTGTGATTCCTGAAGCATGCACGTATGGTCTAATAACTATGTAACCAAATTGGCGTGCATTGTATTTTGATTGTTTATCTTTGCGTGAAGGTCGGGGGTGCACGATGGTTAACTCCTACCAACCTCCCCCCTAGGAGTATGAGTGTACTACTTTGTTCCAAATTTTTGCAATAAGTATGTGAGTTCTTTATGACTAATGTTGAGTCCATGGATTATACGCACTCTCACCCTTCCATCATTGCTAGCCTATTCGGTACCGTGCATTGCCCTTTCTCACCTCGAGAGTTGGTGCAAACTTTGCCGGTGCATCCAAACCCATGATATGATACGCTCTATCACACATAAGCCTCCTTATATCTTCCTCAAAACATCCACCATACCTACCTATCATGGCATTTCCATAGCCATTCCGAGATATATTGCCATGCAACTTCCATCATCATCATATACATGACTTGAGCATTCATTGTCATATTGCCTTGCATGATCGTAAGATAGCTCGCATGATGTTTTCATGGCTTTTCTGTTTTTTGATGTCATTGCTATGCTAGATCATTACACATCCCGGTACACCGCCGAAAGCATTCATATATAGTCATATCTTTGTTCTAGTATCGAGTTGTAAGTAAAAAAAGAAAAAAAAAGAGGCCAAAGAAGCCTAAATAAAAAAGGGGGCCAAAGAAGCCCACCCCAAAAAAAGAAAAGAAAAGAAAAAAAAGAAAAAAGAGGGGCAATGTTACTATCCTTTTTCCACACTTGTGCTTCAAAGTAGCACCATGTTCTTCATATAGAGAGTCTCCTATGTTATCACTTTCATATACTAGTGGGAATTTTCATTATAGAACTTGTCTTGTATATTCCAACGATGGGCTTCCTCAAATGCCCTAGGTCTTCATGAGCACGCAAGTTGGATGCACACCCACTTAGTTTTCAGTTTGAGCTTTCATACACTTATAGCTCTAGTGCATCCATTGCATGGCAATCCCTACTCCTCACATTGACATCAATTGATGGGCATCTCCATAGCCCGTTGATTAGCTGCGTCGTTGTGAGAGTTTCTCCCTTTTTGTCTTCTCCACATAACCTCCACCATCATAATCTATTCCACCCATAGTGCTATATCCATGGCTCACGCTCATGTATTGCGTGAGAGTTGAAAAAGTTTGAGAATACTAAAGTATGAAACAATTGTTTGGCTGACACCGGGATAGGCATGAGGGGTACCTTGTGTTAAGAAAAGGGGGCATACAAGACTATATGATTTTGTAGGGATAACGTTCTGGAAGCATTGATATTTTGAAAGACATGATTGTTTGTTGGGATGCCCTAAGTATTATTGTTTTTATGTCAAATGATAGACTATTGCTTTGAATCACTCGTGTCTTAATATTCATGCCATGATTAGATATATGATCAAGATTATGCTAGGTAGCATTCCACATCAATAATTATCTTTTATATCATTTACCTACTCGAGGACGAGCAGGAATTAAGCTTGGTGATGCTGATACGTCTCCGTCGTATCTATAATTTTTGATTGTTCCATGCCTATATTATTCAACTTTCATATACTTTTGGCAACTTTTTATACTATTTTTGGGACTAACTTATTGATCCAGTGCCCAGTGCCAGTTCTTGTTTGTCGCATGTTTTATGTTTCGCAGAAACCCCATATCAAACAGAGTCCAAACGGGATAAAAATGGACGGAGAATATTTTTGGAATATTTGGGAAATATGGGAGGAAGAATCAACGCGAGATGGTGCCTGAGGTGGCCACAAGGCAGGGGGCGCGCCCTTGACCCTCGTGGGCCCCTCGTAAGGCGGTTGCTGCTATTCTTTGGCCGCAAGAAAGCTAATTTTTGGAAAAATATCTGGGCGAAGGTTTCAATCCAATCGGAGTTACGGATCTCCGGATATAAAAGAAACGATGCCAGGGCAGAATCTGAGAGCGCAGAAACAAAGAGAGACTGAGAGACAGATCCAATCTCGGAGGGGCTCTCGCCCCTCCCACGCGATGGGAGCCAAGGACCAGAGGGGAAACCCTTCTCACATCTAGGAAGAAGGTCAAGGAAGAAGAAGAAAAAGGGGCTCTCTCCCTCTTGCTTCCGGTGGCGCCGGAACGCCGCCGGGGGCCATCATCATCATCGCAATCTTCACCAACACCTCTGCCATCTTCACCAACATCTCCATCACCTCCCCCATCTATATTCAGCGGTCCACTCTTCCGCAACCCGCTGTACCCTCTACTTAAACATGGTGCTTTATGCTTCATATTATTAACCAATGATGTGTTGCCATCCTATGATGTCTGAGTAGATTATCGGTGTCCTATCGGTGATTGGTGAATTGCTATGATTGGTTTAATTTCCTTGTGGTTATGTTGTTGTCGTATTGTACCCTCCGTGTCGCGCAAGCATGAGGGATTCCCGTTGTAGGGTGTTGCAATACGTTCATGATTCGCTTATAGGTGGTTGCTTGAGTGATAGAAGCATAAACCCGAGTAAGGGGGTTGTGTCGTATGGGATAAAGGGGACTTGATGCTTTAATGCTATGGTTGGGTTTTACCTTAATGATCTTTAGTAGTTGCAGATGCTTGCTAGAGTTCCAATCATAAGTGCATATGATCCAAGAAGAGAAAGTATGTTAGCTTATGCCTCTCCCACATAAAACTTGTTATCGGTCTAGTAAAGTAGTCAATTGCTTAGGACAATTTCACAACTCCTACCACCAATTTTCCACACTCACTATATTTACTTTATTGCTTCTTTATCTAAACAGCCCCTAGTTTATATTTATGTGCTCTTTATTATCTTGCAAACATATCCAACAACACCTACAAAGTACTTCTAGTTTCATACTTGTTCTAGGTAAAGTGAACTCTAAGCGTGCGTAGAGTCGTATCAGTGGTAGATAGGACTTGAGAGAATATTTGTTCTACCTTTAGCTCCTCGTTGGGTTCGACACTCTTACTTATCGAAAGAGGCTACAATTATCCCCTACACTTGTGGGTTATCAATACCTTACTGAAAACCGCTTGTCATTTCCTTCGGCTCCTCGTTGGGTTAGACACTCTTACTTATCAAAAGGACTATGATAGATCCCCTATACTTGTGGGTCATCAAGACTCTTTTCTGGCGCCGTTGCGGGGAGTGAAGCGCCTTTGGTAAGTGGAATTTGGTAAGGAAACATTTATATAGTGTGCTGAAATTTACTGTCACTTGTTACTATGAAAAATAATCCTTTGAGGGGCTTGTTTGGGGTATCTTCACCCCGACCAGAAGAGTAAAGAGTTTATCCTCAACCTACTGAACCTACTGAAAATATTTACTTTGAACTTCCTTTGGGTATGATAGAGAAACTGCTAGCTAATCCCTATACAGGAGATGGAACATTACATCCCGATATGCACCTAATCTATGTGGATGAAGTCTGTGGATTATTTAAGCTTGCAGGTATGCCCGAGGATGTTGTCAAGAATAAGGTCTTCCCTTTATCTTTGAAGGGAAAGGAATTGACATGGTATAGGCCATGCGATGATATTGGATCATGGAACTACAACCGATTGAAATTGGAATTTCATCAGAAGTTCTATCCTATGTATTTGGTTCATTGTGATCGGAATTATATATATAATTTTTGTCCTAGTGAAGGATAAATTATCGCTCAAGCTTGGGGGAGGATTAAGTAAATGTTATATTCATGCCCCAATCATGAGCTCTCAAGAGAAATTATTATTCAAAACTTTTATGCTCAGCTTTCTTATAATGATCGCTCCATGCTCGATACTTCTTGTATTGGTTATTTTATGATGAAGACTATTGAATTCAAATGGGATTTATTGGAAATAATTAAACGCAACTCTGAAGATTGGGAACTCGATGAAGGTAAGGAGTCAAGTATAACCCCTATGTTTGATTGTGTTAAATCTTCTATGGATACCGATGCTTTTCATGAATTTAGCACTAAATATGGACTTGACTCTGAGATAGTAGCTTCTTTCTGTGAATCATTTGCTACTCATGTTGATCTCCCTAAGGAGAAGTGGTTTAAATATCATCCTCCCATTGAAGTAAAGGTAGTAGAACCTATTAAGGTTGAAGAAAAAACTATTAATTATAATGTTGATCCTATTGTTCCTACTGCTTATATTGAGAAACCACCTTTTCCTGTTAGAATAAAGGATCATGCTAAAGCTACAACTATGGTTCGTAAGAGTAATGCTAGAACACCTACACCCCCTGAGCAAATTAAAGTTTAACCTAGTATTGCTATGGTCAATGATCTCTTGGTCGATAATATTGATGGGCATGTTATTTATTTCTGTGATGAAGCTGCTAGAATTGCTAAACCTGGTACTAAAAATAAACATAGACCTGTTGTTGGCATGCCTGTTGTTTCTGTTAAAATAGGAGATCATTGTTATCATGGCTTATGTGATATGGGTGCTAGTGTGAGTGCAATACCTCATTCCTTATACAAAGAAATTATGCATGATATTGCACCTGCTGAGATAGAAGATACTGATGTTACTATTAAGCTTGCCAATGGAGACACTATTTCACCAATTGGGATTATTAGAGATGTTGAAGTCTTGTGTGGCAAAATTAAATATCCTACTAATTTTCTTGTTCTTGGTTCCCCACAAGATGACTTTTGTCCCATTATATTTGGTAGACCCTTCTTGAATACTGTTAATGCTAAGATAGACTGCAAAAAGGATATTGTTACTGTTGGTTTAGGGGATATGTCTCATGATTTTAATTTTGCCAAGTTTCATAGACAACCCCATGATAAAGAATTGCCTAGTAAAGATGAAATTACTAGTCTTGCTTCTATTGTCGTGCCTCCTAATGATCCTTTAGAACAATATTTGCTAGACCATGAAAATGATATGTTTATGAATAAAAGAAAAGAAATAGATGAAGTATTCTTTAAGCAATGACCTATTTTGAAACACAACTTGCCTGTACAAATCCTAGGGGATCCTCCTCCACCCAAGGGAGATCCTGTGTTTGAGCTTAAATAATTACGTGATACTCTTAAATATGCCTATCTTGATGAAAAGAAGATATATCCTGTTATTATATATTAGTGCTAACCTTTCAGAGCATGAAGAACAAAAAATATTGAAAACTCTGAAGAAGCACTGTGCTGCTATTGGATATACTCTTGATGATCTTAAGGGCATTAGTCCCACTCTACGTCAGCACAATATAAAACTGGAGAAAGATGCTAAACCAGTTGTTGATCATCAACGACGGTTAAATCCTAAGATGAAAGAAGTGGTAAGAAATGAAATACTAAAGCTTCTGGAGGCAGGTATAATTTATCCTATTGCTGATAGTCAGTGGGTAAGTCTCGTTCATTGTGTCCCTAAGAAGGGAGGTATTACTGTTGTTCCTAATGATAAGGATGCATTGATCCCACAAAGAATTGTTACAGGTTATAGAATGGTAAATCATTTCCACAAATTAAATAAAGCTACTAGAAAAGATCATTACCCTCTACCTTTTATTGATCAAATTCTAGAAAGACTAACCAAACATACACATTTTTGCTTTCTAGATGGTTATTCTGGTTTCTCTGAAATACATGTGTCAAAAGAGGCTCAGGAAAAGACCACTTTTACTTGCCCTTTCGATACCTTTGCTTATAGACGTATGCCTTTTCATTTATGTAATGCACCTGCTACCTTTCAAAGATGTATGACTGCTATATTCTCTAAATTTTGTGAAAAGATTGTTGAGGTTTTCATGGATGATTTCTCCGTTTATGGAACTTCTTTTGATGATTGCTTAAGCAACCTTGATTGAGTTTTGCAGAGATACGAAGAAACTAATCTTGTCTTGAATTGGGAGAAGTGCCACTTTATGGTTAATGAAGGCATTCTCTTAGGGCATAAAATTTCTGAAAGAGGTATTGAAGTTGATAAAGCTAAAGTTGATGTTATTTAAAAGATGTCGTGTCCTAAAGATATCAAAGGTATAAGAAGTTTTCTTCGGCATACTGATTTCAATAGGAAGTTTATTAAAGACTTCTCTAAAATTTCTAGGCCTGTCACTAATCTTTTGCAAAAAGATGTTACTTTTGTTTTTAATGATGATTGTGTAGAAGCATTTGAAATACTTAAGAAGGCCTTGATTTCTGCACCTATTGTTCAACCACCTAATTGGAATTTACCCTTTGAAATTATGTGTGATGCTAGTGATTATGTTGTTGGTGATGTTCTAGGACAAAGAGTTGATAAGAAATTAAATGTTATCCAATATGCTAGTAAAACTCTAGACAGTGCCCAGAGAAATTATGCTACTACAGAAAAAGAATTTCTAGCAGTCGTATTTGCTTGTGATAAGTTCATACCATATATTGTTGATTCCAAAGTAACTATTCACAATGATCATGCTGCTATTAAATATCTTATGGAAAAGAAAGATGCTAAACCTAGACTTATTAGATGGGTTCTCTTGCTACAAGAATTTTATTTGCATATTATTGATAGAAAGGGAGCTAAGAACCCCGTTGCAGACAACTTGTCTAGGTTAGAAAATGTTCTTGATGACCCACTACCTATTGATGATAGCTTTCCTGAAGAATAATTAGTTGTCATAAATGGTTCTTGTACTGCTCCATGGTATGCTGATTATGCTAATTACATTGTTGCTAAATTTATACCACCTAGTTTCACATACCAGCAAAAGAAAAAGTTTGTCTATGATTTAAGACATTAATTTTGGGATGATCCACACCTTTATAAAGGAGTAGATGGTGTTATTAGACGTTGTTTACCTGAGCATGAACATGAACAGATCCTATGCAAGTGTCACTCCGAGGCCTACGGAGGACACCACGCTAGAGATAGAACTGCACATAAGGTATTGCAATCCGGTTTTTATTTTTGTTGACCTACTCTTTTCAAAGATTCCCGTAAGTTTGTCTTGTCTTGCGATGAATGCCAAAGAATTGTTAATATTAGTAGACGTCAGGATGAATTATTCACTTGTTATTGAACCATTTTATGTTTGGGGCTTTGATTATATGGGACCTTTTCCTTCCTCTAATGGATATAAACATATTTTAGTTGTTGTTGATTATGTTACTAAGTGGGTAGAAGCTATTCCAACTAGTAGTGCTAATCATAACACTTCTATTATGATGCTTAAAGAAGTTATTTTTCTGAGGTTTGGAGTCCCTAAATATTTAATGCATGATGGTGGTTCACATTTTATTCATGGTGCTTTTCGAAAAATGCTTGGTAAATGTGATGTTAATCATAGAATTGCATCCCCATACCATCCTCGGTCTAGTGGTCAAGTAGAATTGAGTAATAGAGAGATTAAATTGATCTTCCAAAAGACTGTTAATAGATCTAGAAAGAATTGGACCAAGAAACTTGATGATGCATTATGGGCCTATAGAACTGCTTATAAAAGTCCTATGGGTATGCCTCCGTATAAAATGGTTTATGGAAAAGCATGTCACTTACCTCTTGAACTAGAACATAAGGCATGTTGGGCTATTAAAGAGCTCAATTATGATTTCAAACTTGCCGGTGAGAAGAGGTTATTTGACATTAGCTCGCTTGATGAATCGAGAACCCAAGCCTATGAGAATGCCAAGTTGTTTAAAGGAAAACTTAAAATATGGCATGACAAAAGGATACAAAAGCGTGAGTTTAATGTAGGTGATTATGTTTTGTTATACAACTCTCGTTTAAGATTTTTTTTAAGAAAACTTCTCTCTAAATGGGAAGATCCTTACATTATCGAGCAGGTCTATCATTCCGGTGCCATCAAAATCAACAACTCTGAAGGCACAAATCCAAAGGTGGTAAATGATCAAAGAATCAAACATTACATCTCAGGTAATCCCATAAATGTTGAAACCAATGTTATTAACATTGTAACCCCAGAGGAGTACATAAGGGACACTTTCTAGAATGTTTCAGACTCCGAAAAGGAATAGGTATGTGGTACGGTAAGTAAACCGACTCCAAAACTGTTTAAATAGCAGTTTTCTCTGTTTTGGAATATTTAAAAAAGTAGGAAAACTAAAAGTAGTCCGAAGGAGACACGAAGCATCCACGAGGGTGGAGGGTGCTCCCCTTGCCTCGTGGCTACCTCGTGTGCCCTCCAGACTCCGTTTTCTTGCACGATACTTCTTTTGGTCGGTAAAATTTCATTATATATCTCTCAAAGGTTTTAACCACCGTACCACGGCAAAATCTCCTGTTTTCATTTTGAGCTGTTTTTTGCAAGAGTTTTCAAGGCCGGACATCATGTCTCCTCCAACAACGTGGATAGTGATGCTTGGTTGATGCAGATGGAACTTAGAAGGGAGGATGCCAAGGCAGCCACGATGGAGGAGGATGAAGGAGATTCGCTTGAGGACCACCCTCCGGCTTTGGAGATGGGAACTCTAGCTGGCATCTCCACTATTCCTAATCCCCATCAAGCAATAGGGACCACAAGCAACCATGCAGACCAAGAGGTTCGATAAGGGCTTCCCCCTAGGAGGCCCTTACACAGGTTACATCAGAACAACTTTCATAATTTGGTTCATAATTGCGGAGTGGAGAACACCCCTCGTACACATATACCCACCAATTGGGACATATCCTGTCCAAGTGAAAGCAATGCAGGGAAGAGCTCTTGGGGGCCTGAAAATAAGCATCTTAAGGAGGAAATTTAGAAGAATGCAAATATGCTCCAACGTGTCCTCCAAGAACTGCAAGTTCTGAAGTGTGCATTAATGAAAGCTAACAGCATCATCAACAACTCCATCATCAATACCTCCGAAGAAAGAGACATAAATACATGGGTATGGGCACTCCCCTTGGAAACTGCCAAGCTTGGGGCTGGTGCCCCGTTATCGTACCACCATCACACTTCTATCTTTATCATTTTTCTTAGTTCGTTCCTTTTAGTTATATCTTGATCTAGTAGAATAAAGTTTTAGCATGATCTAGCTTTGAGTTTTGTTTTGATCTCTATCTATGTAATCGAGTCCATGAGGTATATATAATAAAGAGTAGTTTTGAGTTGAGGGCTTTTGCTATCTTGCTATGATTTTGAGGGAATTAAAGAAAGAATAAAAATAAATAAAAAGATCATATTGATCTTATGGAGAGTAATGACTTCACATATAAAGAGTATGATGAACAAAAGTTGTTGAGAGTTGACAAACATAGTTTTGGTCATCGTTGCAATTAATAGGAAGTAATAAAGAAAGAGTGGTTTTCACATATAAATATACTATCTTGGACATCTTTATGATTTTGAGCACTCATTAAAATATGACATGCTAAAAAGTTGATGTTGGACAAGGAAGACAACGTAATGGGTTATGTTTTCTTATATCCGAATAAGTTATATTGTCATGGATCATCCAACATGTTGAGCTTGCCTTTCCCCCTCATGCTAGCCAAATTCTTTGCACCAAGTAGAGATACTACTTGTGCTCCAAACATCCCTAAACCCAGTTTGGCCACGAGAGTCCACCATACCTACCTATGGATTGAGTAAGATCCTTCAAGTAAGTTGTCATCGGTGCAAGCAATAAAAATTTCTCTCTAAATATGTATGATCTATTAGTGTGAAGAAAATAAGCTTTATACGAGCTTGTGATATGGAAGAAATAAAAGCGACGGACTGCATAATAAAGGTCCCTATCATAAGTGGCAATATAAAGTGACGTTCTTTTGCATTAAGATTTTGTGCATCCAACCATAAAAGCGCATGACAACCTCTTCTTCCCTCTACGAAGGGCCTATCTTTTATTTCTTATCTTCTACCCTCATACAAGAGTCATGGTGATCTTCACCTTTAATTTTTACACTTTATCCTTTGACAAGCACTATGTGTTGGAAAGATCCTGATATATAAATCCACTCGGATGTAGGTTCTCATAAAGTATTATTGTTGACATTACTTTGAGGTAAAAGCTTGGGAGGCGAAACTATAAGTCCCTATCTTTCTTTGTGTCCGATTGAAACTTTGTACCCATAAGTATCGCGTGAGTGTTAGCAATTGTGAAAGATTAGATGATAGTTGAGTATGTGGACTTGCTGAAAAGCTCTTATATTGACTCTTTCTGATGTTATGATAAATTGCAGTTGCTTCAATCTGAGATCATAGTTTGTTAGTTTACAATGAAGTTTCCGATTCATACTTTACATTGTGAATAGATTATTACTTAAGCATAATAAATCATATGACATTATATGTTGTTGTTCTAAAGATGATCATGATGCCCCGACATCCGTAATTTATTTTATCGATGCCTCTATATCTAAACATGTGGACATATTTTTCGATATCGGCTTTCCCTTGAGAACAAGCGAGGTCTAAGCTTGGGGGAGTTGATACGTCCATTTTGCATCATGCTTTTATATCAATATTTATTGCATTACGGGATGTTACTACACATTATATCACAGTACTTATGCCTTTTCTCTCTTATTTTATGAGGTTTCCAAGAAGAGGGAGAATGCCGGCAACTGGAATTCTGGACTGGAAAAGGAGAAAATATTGGAGACTTATTCTGCACAACCCCAAAAGTCCTGAAACTCCACGAAGATCAGTTTTGGAATATATTAAAAACATTGGGTGAAGAAAGCCCCCGAGGGGGCCACTAGTCATCCATGAGGGTGGAGGGCGCCCCTACCCCCTGGCGCGCACCCTGCCTCGTGGGCCACCTAGCAGGCCCCTGATGTCCATCTTCTGCTATATGGTGTCTTTTTCCCTGGAAAAAATCATAAGGAAGCTTTCGGGACGAAGCGCCGCCGTCTCGAGGCGGAACCTGGGCAAGACCAATCTAGGGCTCCGACGGAGCTGTTCTGCCAGGGAAACATCCCTCCGGGAGGGGGAAATCACTACCATCATCATCATCATCATCAATCCTGTCATCGAGAGAGGGTCAATCTCCATCAACATCTTCACCAGCACCATCTTGTCTCAAACCCTAGTTCATCTCTTGTATCCGATCTTTGTCTCAAAACCTCAGTTTGGTACCTGTGGGTTGCTAGTAGTGTTGATTACTGCTTGTAGTTGATGCTAGTTGGTTTATTCGGTGGAAGATCATATGTTCAGATCCTTAATGCTATTCAATACCCCTCTGATTATGAACACGAATATGCTTTGTGAGTAGTTACATTTGTTCCTGGGTACATGGGAGAAGTCTTGTTATAAGTAATCATGTGAATTTGGTATTCGTTCAATATTTTGATGAGATATATGTTGTCTTTCCTCTATTGGTGTTATGTGAATGTCGACTACATGACACTTCACCATGATTTGGGCCTAGGGGAAGGCATTGGGAAGTAATAAGTAGATGATGGGTTGCTAGAGTAACAGAAGCTTAAACCCTAGTTTATGCGTTGCTTCGTAAGGGGCTGATTTGGATCCACATGTTTCATGCTATGGTTAGGTTTACCTTAATTCTTCTTTCGTAGTTGCGGATGCTTGCGAGAGGGGTTATTCATAAGTGGGAGGCTTGTCCAAGGAAGGATAGCACCCAAGCACCGGTCCACCCACATATCAAATTATCAAAGTAACGAACGTGAATCATATGAGCATGATGAAAACAAGCTTGATGATAATTCCCATGTGTCCTCAGGAGCACTTTGCTTTATATAAGAGTTTTTCTAGGCTTGTCCTTTGCTACAAAAAGGATTGGGCCACCTTGCTGCACCTTGTTTACTTTTGTTACTTGTTGCCCGTTACGAATTACCTTATCACAAAACTATCTGTTACCGATAATTTCAGTGCTTGCAGAGAATACCTTACTGAAAACCGCTTGTCATTTCCTTCTGCTCCTCATTGGATTCGACACTCTTACTTATCGAAAGAACTGTGATAGATCCCCTATACTTGTGGGTCATCAACAGATGGTGGGCGCGGGTCGAGAGTGCTCCAAGCCTCCTTCATCGGCACATGCTAGGAGGTGTGCTGTTATTCCACCCCAGCACCTCCGGAGAGCGCTGGTAGACAGCATGCAGACACTGGCGAGCGCTTGTTCTTCGGTCGGGAGAGGTCGGGGGTAAGACGGAGAGGGGTGCAGCTAGAGGCGGACATGGCAGCGGGAGAGGTAGGAAGGCTACTGCGCCTTCCTCGCCGCCACCCCCTGCTGATTACCCGGACCACCGGAGTACCCTGTCTCAGGTGGACCCGTCGGACTTGTACCCGTCTTGGACTCCGGTCCACGAGCCTTGGGTCGACGAGCCTCTGGTCGCCAAGCCTATGTTCAACAAGACCCGGGTCCCAGAGTCTTCGTCCCAGGACACTCGGGTCCAAGAGTCTTCGTCCCACGTGACTCCGGAGGCTAGTGGCCAAGCTGATGGTGGCGAGGACACCTTGTCTGACGATAGCTACAGCATGGTGAGCTGGTTGAGGGGGGCAAGAAGGTCTACTAGCATGGTGGTACAAAGCTCTCCTCCATGCCGGTGACACGTGACCAGAGGTGGTTAATTGAGCCTAACGAGGAGAAGTAAGTGCATTTACTCTTTTTTAACCTTTTGCCTTCATGTTTCTTCAAATTAATATCTAATATGTTGGCCTTGTCACACTACAGGGGTTGGATACATGCCTCTGGTGTCCACAGGCCCAACCAGGTCCTTGGTGTGATTTGCCGGCACCACTTCTTGGGGTGAGTCATGTTGCCTGGTGAGGGTGAGGTTCCACAACTAGCACTGACCTGGGAGCTGTACGAGGCTGCCCCGGCCCCGCCGGGGGAGATGGTCGACAGTGTCGTGTGCGAGAGGTGGCCGACATTGTGAGACGTAGGTTTTGGGTAATTTCTCCTTTACAGATTAGAAATCAACAATACCTAGTGATTGTACCAATCAGTGTTGTCTTGTTTGATTGTAGACCTTCTACAGGTTTCTTGAGGAACACGAGGCGGACACGGCTATGGTTCTCAAAGCCAAGTGCAAGCGCCTACTTCAGAACTTATGGTACGAGGCTTGGGTGCAGGCTATTCGAGACTACTATGCCTTGACTAATATCAGGAGGGAGAAGAAGTGTCGCGGCAAGTATTTGAGTAAGGAGAAGTACATGAAGGTAATTACCTATTCTTAAGGCCTTGTACTTAGTTACCTTGATTTGATTCGTAGACATAGCACTGAAATTTCTCGTTGTCTAACTTAGGTGCCCCGAAGATGGTGTGCGGATAGGATGGACTGTTGGGAGAGGTTGGTGGATGAGTGGTTCTCTCCCCAATGGCCAGCCGTCCACAACAAGGCCAGGGATAAGCGTGCCCAGATGCAAGGTGTGCCACACCATAAAGGGAGCTCCAACCTGTTTGAGTACGGGGATCACTAGGTATGTGGTTTGAGCCCTTAACAATTCATGCAATTTCATTCTTCATGCTAGCTTGAGCCCTTGACTAATATTTTGTTCCTCTCTTTTAGGTGCGACACAACAAGAAGGAGGTGCCACCACTTTACGACCTCTATGCCATGGCCCATACTGCCCCGTACAAGAAGGCCAAGGCATTCTCGGAGGATGACCTTGATCATCTAGAGAGCTTCACCAACATCTCCTCCTACGACAAGCTCGTGAGGTACAGAGAATTTGGGAAGGCAATGAAAGGGGAGGACTTCAACCCGAGCGAGAGTCCTTTTGATCCTGAGATCGTGATGCTATCTGGTGAAGGGAGGAAACATGGCTCGATAGCCATTGGGGATGGACTGATACACTGTCCTAGAAGTCTCCCGGAGATCAAGAAGAGCCAGACGAGGTCTCTTCCTGAGATGAGGCCTCAAAAACGGCCAATGGAGCTCGCCATCGAGGCTAGGGCCCAGGAGCTTCTGGCGGAGGCAACCAGGCAGGCGGCGCAGAGGGAGAGGGAGTTGGAGGAGAGGACGGCTAGTATGTTGGAGGCGGAGAGGAACCGGAACGACGCGGGTCACTGGGTCCTATACGAGCTCCTCATGGTAAGTTTCTCCTGCATATTACCCAAATCATGCACGTAATGTTCCTTTCATCACTAACTAATATGACTAAGTTGTGAAAACAAAATGTGTAGTCCGTGTGCGAGAAAAACGGTCAGATCCCTCCGCCGATGCCCCAGATTGGTATAGTGGGCACGTCGAGTTTCATTTGAATGGTCATTAGTTACTAGTATTCACATTTCAGTTGCATCATGCTAACTAGACATTGCAAATGATCTTTGGTGCAGCACGCCTCTCGACAAGCATCGACCGATCCTTCTCCGTCTCGAACTGGCGCAACCCCGACCGGTCCTTCTCCGCTGGCACTGGCGCAAACCCGACCGTTCCTTCACCTCTGTGATGATGGTAAGTTTTCCCAAGTGTTTTGCTTAACAAATGCATAATTAGCTTAAGAAATGACCTACTTAGCTACAAGATGACCTATACTTAGCTTATTTTCCTCAAAAATGACATAATAACCTTACTTAGCTCCAAAATGACATATTTTACCTAGGATAGCTACAAAATGCCCTATACTTAACATTTCTTCCTCCAAAATGACTTGATATGCTTAGTTAGCTAGAAAATGGCATAACTACCTAGGATAGCTCAATAATGATCTATAGCTAGCTTAGCTAGTTCATTCATGACATAATTAGCTCAATTAGGTAAAAAATGGCATAACTACCTAAGATAGCTCAATAATGATCTATAATTAGCTTAGCTAGTTTATTTATGACATAATTAGCTCACATCGGTAAAAAAATGGCATAATAACCTTGGTTTAGCTCCCAAATGACCTATACTTAGCTTATTTTCCTCGCAAATGACATAATAACCTTACTTAGCTCCAAACCGACATCTTTACCCAGGATAGCTATAAAATGACCTATACTTAGCATTTTTTACTCCTAAATGACTTAATATGCTTAGTTAGCTAAAAAATGTCATAACTACCTAGGTTAGCTCCAAACTACAACAAAATTGACATACTGTGACGAAAATACTTGTGACGATGGTGGATAACGTCACCTAAATGCCTAATGTGTGATGTTCTGATAGGTGGCGTCACCAATTACCGCAAATCGGTGACGTTAGACGTCACTGGGATGCCTCGGCCTTTCAGCACACCTGGTTGCCAATTTCTGTGACGATTTGGTATTTTGTATGACGAACTAGCTGGAGTCACCGAATACTACAAATATGTGATGATCATTTTTTGTCATGTAGCGTCTAGCAATGGGACCCACCATAGCTAGTTCATGGGTTATCGAGAGGTAGGAGCCATGCGTCGGTTTGGGCAGTGGGACCCGCAACCATTTTTTTAAAGTCTATTTAGCGTTGTAATTATTTTATATTATCTAATATAATTAGGTAGTTGCCATGGAAATACTTATGAATATTATATTCTTAAAGAAGTTAGACCTTGTTTTGTTCTTTTTTAGATGGTTATTTTGTTCTTTCTAATATAAATAGGTAGTGGCTTGACAAAAAGTTTAATCAGGCATTAAAAATATAAATTTTAAATCAATTGTTTTGATTTGGCAGTGTATATGCTGAAAACTTCAATTGGGCGCTCGAGAGCTAATTTTGTTTCGTTCTATCTCAAAAGTTAAAATGGAAATAGGAGAGTCGATGACATCTTACTTTTTTTATTCTTATCTATAAACAGACTGGGCAAAAAATTGAATGAGGTCATATTGTTTCTTTCTATCAACAAAAACTAAAAATAAGACAGGAGAGTCGATGCCAAAAGGATTATTACAGGAGTCAGAACCGGCATTAGGAAAGAGTATGGACGCTACACAAATCGTGCTATCATATGCTTGGACTATATGTTGCCATTAGGAAAGACTTTGGACGCTATACAAATCATGATATCATATTGTTGGACTACACGCCTGGGCGTGTGTGACTATATCTGTAGTTTTTTTAGGGAGACTATATCTGTAGGTTGGTTATTTCTTCCCGGGGCATATGTGACTCGATCTGATCGTCTTCTCGGTTCTAGCTGGTGGCTTTTCACGGCGGGGAGAAGCAGGACGACGATAGCCGAAGCACGGCACCGATCGCTTCCGGCTAGCTGTTGCCAATTGAAGTAAGTGCACAGTCCCCTGTACCACCTCACACGGATCCATCCGGCCACCATATCGACATATCGTACGAGGCGTTACAGCGCCGCCGCATCGCACCGGCTACCACACCGCTCCCTCTTACCTCCATTCTTCCACCACGCCGAGGAAGAAGCCGCGCCGTGGGAGCAGCGGGGGAATGGACGCCACTGTGCTTCGGACAGCACGCTGTTGCGGAACCGCCGCCGGTGAAGCAGGCGCCCCTGCAGCTCCAGCAGCAAGCAGAGGGGCGAGGGCGCTCGGCCCGAACGGCGCTCTTTGGGAGCCACCGGCGGCGAGGTGCGGCAGCGGGTCGTCTTGGCCTTCACGCGGGGTGCGGCGTGATTTGGGGAATTTTTGTGGAGACGAGGAGCAGCTGAGTCTGAGCGTTTTTTTAAGCATACACCATAGTGGTAGACAAACATAATTTTTCTGAATGTTCATGGGAAATACAATGAATGTTCATTGAATTCAAAAAAAATCTGCAAAATTCAAATGTTCTTCATTGAAAATGCAAAAAAAACTTCAAGAAAATAGAAATGTTTAATCAAAATGAAAAAATGTTCAATTTTTACAAATTGTGAACATTTTTCCGAATTTGCGAACATTTTTATGGATCAATGATCGGGAAAGGAAGTGATTGTGTGAGGCGACCGTGTGGTGCTGTGGAGATGCTACTGCCCTCCCGGGCTTGAGGAGTCGCTGTCGGATCTGTTCTCGACCATGGCGAGGTAGGAGTAGGGCGGATGGAGGAAGGGGAGAAGACGAAAGTGGAATGGAGTGGACATGTGTAATAGGGTTTGGTCCCACTTCGGATATTTGTAGGGACAGGGGTGGGGTCAGTGCAGGATGGTCCGCCTGGCAGACGCGTCCGGTCTTCCCCATACCCACCCCAGGTATGGATTGTATATGAGGGCTACCGCTCAGCCCGGCCATATATGGATGGTATGAGGAGCCGATCTAACATCCCACATACACCCCCATCGATTTAGTTGATGAAGGACTAGGAGGGTGACGATCGAGGGTGAACCCTAGTTCGCTTACGTTGGAGGTTGGGGGCTATGTGCATGAGTAAAACCTGACTATGAGACAATCATCATTGAAACACATCATCATGGAGCCCCCTCCTTACCAAGAAATTAGGGCTCCTCTTCCTCCCACCGGTGCGGCCGTTGGTCCGCCTCGTCTCTGGTGGCCGTAAGGCATTGCGACATGGTGAATTCCGGCCCTTGCCGATGGGAGGGCTCCATTTTTAGATGTGTTTTCGAGATTTATAAGGGATTATGTCCTGCTCAGAAAGTTGAGTTGGCGGGGCTCCCTAAAGATGGAAATACGGCTCTCCTCGCCTAGCCGCGGTTTCGTTGGTGCATCTAGCATCGTCGGTGGGCGTGTGGAGGTGTGTCTCCAGCACATCCATCTTTGGTGGATTTGCTCGGATATTGTCTTCGTGTTGGATCCTTCTGATCTATGCTACTCTTCCTTGATGACAGTTGATGTTTTGCTGATTCTATGATGCCTTAGCACGACGACTTCCCGACTGTCCACTACAACAAGTTTTACCCGGCTCCGATGAGGGAGGGGCGATGACAGCGGCGCGCCTTCGCCCCGCTTCACCGTTTGGAGTCATCGCTAGGTGGTCTACAAATCTAGATATTTTTTTGGTATTCATTGTACTGCCATGATTGAAAGGAGTAGATCAGATGTTTTCCTAAGAAAAAAGAAGAAAATCATCCCAACTTACCAATTTTATTTACACAAGCAGTTAAAATAATCACTCATTTGCATTTTGTTTTTTCCAGATCACATACTTAAGATCCCTTTATACAATTTTCGACATATTTATTTACAGTTATCCCAAAAAAACAACATGGAAAATACCACACCATATTGTTCATGTAAGATTTACTTTTTAATAATCATTTTGTACTTATTTCGAACTAATGAATTACATAATATTAAGTAAAATAAATTATGAAAATACTCCATCTCCTCGCAAAAAAAAACTCTTTTCCCTCCACCCACGTACTATTTTCCATCCACTTTTTTATATTTTTTCCCGCATTCACCCTGTGTCCCCACCAGTCAAAGACCCAGGCAAAGGTTATCCTTCTATTTCCCCCGCGAACAGGCGCCGCTAAAAGCCACCGCCCACCCAGTAATTTTTCTCGTCAGATTCAATCGACACCACGACTGCGGCGATCAGGGCCGGCAGATTGGGGGTGGCCGCCGCGCCGTCCGAGCTCGGATCCACCAACATCAGCCATCCCCGTGAGCACTCCGCTATATTCCCCCTTGATTTCAGCGACCGGCGACGACGGATTGGAGGAGGCCGCCCGACCGGCCGAGCACGGATCCACCGCATCAACCGGCGACAGTGGATTGGAGGCCGCCCCACCCGGCTCTCTTTCCCGAACAATTGCAATGATCGGCGGCGGCTCACGGTAAATTTCTTATCCCGCCCTCCTCATACCCCAAGCTCTAGACGTAGGGGATCATCAGGGAAGAGATTTGGGGGATAAAAGCACCCACGGGTGTGAGGCTTATTTACATATATGAATACAGCGACCATGTGGCAAATACAATAGCTCTGTAAGATTTACTTGGTCTTTATTCAGTTGTCATGAGATTTCCTGTAATACAACAACCATGTCCCTGTTTGTGGCTCTACTACCCCATAGAAGTCTTCACCTACGATCGTCATAACTGAATAAAGATTGAGTTTGCTCTTGTTCTTGATACAATATATTACCATATGGAGTTCACAGTGTATGTTCTTTATTTCGAATTCTAGATAAAGACTGAGTCTGCACTTCTTCTTGTTCAAAACTGAATAAAGAGCGACTCTGCACTTGTTTGAAACTGAATAAAGACTGAGTCTATGAGTCTGCACTTCTTTTTGTTCAAAACTGAATAAAGAGCGACTCGCCTGATGCTGCTTCAAGGGTACAAGGTTCTCAAGACATGATAGGCACATCCGGATAATCAGATAACATGATTACATTACAAGGCCAAGGTATATGCGACATCATTGCTTCACCCCTTCTATTTTGCACTTTAAATTGTAACCTTCTAATTTATCTGCCAACTTGTAATGTAGATGCATTAGCATGCTCCACTGGTCCAACTGATCGACGTCCGTCAAGGAGATGTCGTGGACGTAGACCAACCATGGGGCATAGGCTTCAGGAGTATGCAAGCAGAAATGGAGGGAGGAAAATGTGTATTGATTTTACAGCGGGGAAAGTGAGACCTACAGACCCAGTCCAAGCAGCAAAGCTTTCTTCTGAGTGTGGTATTCACATCAGGAGCAGAATGCATGTTGTTATGCACTGGAATGACTATGACAAAAGCCCACTCAAACATGTTATTCCCCATGCTATTAAAGGTATCGCGGTGGGATAGTTTCCTTCAATTTTCATTCACGTGTTCGCATGTTGCATAGTCAATTTAGTGATATATTCTATATATGATTGGTATTTCAGCTTAACTTTGAGATGGATAAGGATGACAAGGTCGGGAATGATGTATGCACAACATTAATCCAGAAGGGTGTTTGACAACAACGCTACAGGCTAAAGAAGAAATACTCCAACAGTTATACTTCTCAAGAAGCATTATCAAAAAAGCCAGCGAATATTACTCATGAGAATTGGACCAGCCTTGTCAATAAATGGTCTGATGAAAGAAACAAGGTTTGTAACAAGACATGCGACCAACAATAGTTTACCGTGTGTAAATACTTATATTCATTTTCTTTATAGGAAATATGTCAAATGAATAAGGAAAACCAAGAAGCTATGAAGCATCACCAAAAGACTGGATCAATGTCTTATGTTGCCTATTTTAGCAAACTTGTAAGATTCCAAATATCTTACTTGTAGTCCTATGTCTATTGCATCTGGCCAATATAGATGTAGTAGTAATGTTACAATTTCATATATCTTGTAGAAAAAAGACAAGTACAATAATCAGGACCCAAGTCCCATTGAATTTTTCAAAGACACCCATACAAACAGCAAGACCGGTAGCATGAGCGAGCTAGCACTTCTAGCTCATGTAAGATTTCTTCCTTTATTGTTTCTGACTTGAAATAGATTCTCATATTGATAAAGTGTAATCTAGCATATGAACTTTGCCTTAGCATCAATGTTTTTCTTTATACTATAGAATGCAATGGAAAAGAAAAGAAAAACACAATCAGAAGGTGAGCATCCAGTATCCGATACAGAGATTGTGGCTGAAGTTCTAAAGGAAGAAAGCGCCCATAGCACCTTCCTTTCCAGCATGGGGTATGCATCAAGATCCAGGAGGTCTGGTAGCTCTACTTCATCAGCCCAGATCAAAGTTTTAGAAGAAAGAATTGAACAGAAGGATAGAGAGGCAAGAGATGCAAATGATAGGTAATTATCTTATTTCCCTTTTTGTTCTTGTTGTTTATTTTTGCTTGCTTCTGTGTGCAGAGTGCACTCATTTTAGTGAACAAAAGTTCAACTAACGAGTGCTTCTTTTAACCTGGGCTGCTGACTTGATATCCTTTTGGCGATGCTTCCTATAAGCAAGATATTGGTTATGCATATTTTAAATTAAGTTATTCTTGGGTTTAATGTTTCATTGGCCCATGGACATGCTTGCCTTGAAAATTAATAATGTACTTCTCTATTTCAAATCGATACCCTTGTACCTTGTTATCTTGTCTATTTTCATCTCAATACGATGCAATGTTGCTGTGTTTTGTGATTTATAGGCATCGAGAGGAGTTAGTTGCAAGACCCGAAGCACAAGAGAGAGCATTTGAAGAGATACAAAGCAAGCAGCAAGAAGAATTGGAAGCTCTAAAGAAGATCTAGGACGAGAAGAATGAAGCATGGACAAAGAAGCAAAAGGAGACAGATAATCTGCTTGATTTTCTCTTGAGGGCTCAAGCAACTCAGCAAGCAACTCAGCAGTCCTAGTCCAAACCAGATGGTTCATGAATGCCATCCTTACAATGGAATCATCAGGATAACATATGTGTCTTTAGTTAATATTAGTTTTCATCTTGTCTATTATATGTGTCAAACTTGACTCAGTTTTTTACTGTCATTTTGTTTACAGAATGATTTGGCTGAGACGATTTCATATATAATATGATTTGACTTTCATATCAATTTATGATGTGATTTTTCTCTTTAACTTTTTCATATAATGTGATGTGATGTGAATTAAATACTTATTTTCATCGTAATTTAGTTTCGAAAGAAAGTAATTTTTTTTGATAACGTCATCTTCATCGATAATAAAAGTAGTGGCACTAGTAGTGGGATAGCCTATCGGGTGTTGATGTGGCATAAAGTTAGTGACGTTGCCTCGTCACCGAATATGGTACAACATGGCATATTTTCTCCTAACATGTGACATTAATTGACCAGGCGCCGCGTCACCAAAGGTCACCAAAGGTCACTAGGAGTAATCTATATAACGTCACCAAAGGTCCCAATTTGATGACATTTTTGCGCGTGCGCCGTCACTAGGAGTAATCTGTGACGGGGATTCCGTGACGATGCTTGTGACGCCCATAAAATGTCACCGGGGGGTAATTTGTGACGTTATTAGATATTCGATGACATTTTTAGCTCGTCATAGTAGGCCCGATCTCTTGTAGAATGGCCTACACTTACCATTTTGTCCTCCAAAATGACCTATTTACCTAGCTTAGCTCTAAAATGACATACACACTTAGCATTTTTTACCTAGCTTAGCTAAAAATGGCATTTTTACCTACCTTAGTTAGAAGAAGAAGAATATAAAGAAGAGGAGAGGAGAAAAAGAAACAGAAGATAAATTCTTCTTCGTCTTTTTCTTCTTTTTCTTCTAGCTAGTCTTCTTCTTCTTCTTCTTCTAACTTTCTTCTTTCCCAATTTGCAGATTTGCTTTGGACGACCTTGCGTTCATGGAGTCTACTCTTCTCCTTGTGCTTCTTTTTGTTTTGATTTTGTATGATGAACTTTGTTGGAGGAAACTTCTTGTTTGATATGTGTTGGATATGTGTTGTTGCAAACTTGTTGGATGTGTTGTTGGATGTGTTGGAAACTTCTTGGATATGTTGTTGGATATGCTTGTCTATATATATCTTCAAATGTGTGTGTGTGTGTATGTATGTATGTATATATGAAATTCTGTAAAATTGAATGAATTTAAGAACAAAACAGAAAAAACAGGGGCTATACAGGCTCTTTGCCGTCTACTGGCAGACGACAAAGAGCTTTGCCATCATCCAGCAAACGGCAAAAGCTGCCATGTGGCAGCTACCCATGCAACCTGGGGGCACTGGCTGGCCAATTTGGTTACTTTGTCATCTGCTGGCAGATGGAAAATACCATTGCACCTTTGTTGTCTGCTAGCAGACGGCATAGAATGCCATGTGGCAGCACCTGGGAGCGGGCCTATTTTGTTACTTTGTCTTCTGCTGGCAGACGACAAAGATTCAAAGGCCTTTGCCACTGCCAGTTGACGACAAAGCATGTCGTTAACCCTTAACGGACCTAAGCAGGCACGTGTGTCGTCCAGGCCCTTTGCCGTTTGCTGGCAGACGACAAAGACCATTGCATCTTTGCCGTCTGCCAGCAGACGTCAACGAGGAATTTGCAGTAGCTTATTCAGCCGGACTTGTTGCCGTCTGCTGGCTGATGACAAAGTTCTCGATTACTGTAGTGAATGTTTATTATTCATGCTAGAATTGTATTAACTAGAAACTTGATACATGTGTGAATACATAGACAAAACAACCTGTCCCTAGTAATCCTCTACTAGACTAGCTCGTTAATCAAAGATGGTTAAGTTTCCTAACCATGGACATGTGTTGTCATTTGATGAACGGGATCACATCATCCTAATGATGTGATGGACAAGACCCATCTGTTAGCTTAGCATAATGATTGTAAAGTTTTATTGCTATTGCTTCTTCAGTGACTTATACATATTCCTTTGACTATGAATACTGGAGGAATACCTTGTGTGCTATCAAATGTCACAACATAACTGGGTGATTATAAAGATGCTCTACAGGTATCTCCAAAGGTGTTTGTTGGGTTGGCATAGATCGAGATTAGGATTTGTCACTCCGAGTATCGGAGAAGTGTCTCTGGTCCTCTCGGTAAAGCACATCATAATAAGCCTTGCAAGCAATGTGACTATGAGTTAGTTGCGGGATGATGCATTACGGAATGATTAAAGAGATTTGCCAGTTTTATTGCTATTGCTTTCTTCATGTCAAATACATATTCCTTCGACTATGAGATTATGCAACTCCCAGATACCAGAGGAATACCTTGTGTGCTATCAAACGTCACAACGTAACTGGGTGATTATAAAGATGCTCTACAGGTATCTCCGAATGTGTTTGTTGGGTTGGCATAGATCGAGATTAGGATTTGTCACTCCGAGTATTGGAGAGGTATCTCTGGGCCCTCTCGATAATGCACATCATAATAAGCCTTGCAAGCAATGTGACTAATGAGTTAGTTGCGGGATGATGTATTACGGAACAAGTAAAGAGACTTGTTGGTAACGAGATTGAACTAGGTATGAAGATACTGACGATCGAATCTCGGGGAAGTAACATACCGATGACAAAGGGAATAACATATGTTGTCATTGCGGTATGACAGATAAAGATCTGCATAGAATATGTGGGAACCAATATGAGCATCCATATTCTGCTGTTGGTTATCGACTGGAGAGGTGTCTTGGTCATGTCTACATAGTTCTCGAACCCATAGGGTCCGCACGCTTAACGTTCGATGAAGATTTTGAATTATATGAGTTATGTGATTTGGTGACCGAATGTTGTACGGAGTCCCGAATGAGATCACAGACATGATGAGGAGTCTCAAAATGGTTGAGAGGTAAATACTGATATATAGGACGATGGTATTTGGACACTTGAAGTGTTTCAGGAAGCACTGGGTACTTATCAGGTAACCGGAAGGGGTTCCGGGCACCCCCGACAAAAGATATGGGCCTTATGGGCCAAGAGGGGAAACACACCAGCCACAAAGGGGCTGGTGCGCCCCCCCATATGGGCCGGCGAAATTGTAGAAGGAAAGGGTAAGGAGGAAAGGAAAAAGGGAATAGGATTTCCCCTTCCCCCTCTTCCCTTCCTACTCCGAATAGGAATAGGAAAGGGGGGAGGCCGAATTGGGAGGTGCCCAAGTAGGATTCCTCCTACTTGGGGCACCCCTTGGCTGCCTCTCCTCCTCTCCAACCTATATATATGAAGGGGGCACTTCTAGAACACACACCAACAATTGTTAGCCATGTGCGGCGCCCCCTCCACAGTTTAGGCCTCTGGTCATATCTTCGTAGTGCTTAGGCGAAGCCCTGCGTGGATTACTTCACCATAACCGTCACCACGCCATCGTGCCGAAGAAACTCTTCCTTGACACTTTGCTGGACTAAGAGTTTGAGGGACGTCATCAAGCTGAACGTGTATAGAACTCGGAGGTGCGGTACGTTCGGTGCTTGATAGGTCGAAACGAGAAGAAGTTCGACTTTGTCAAACGCTTCCGCTTTCGGTCTACGAGGGTACATGGACACACTCTCCCCTTCTCGTTGCTATGCATCTCCTAGATAGATCTTGCATGAGTGCAGGATTTTTTTGAAATTGCATGCTACGTTTCCCAATAGTGGCATCTGAGCCAGGTTTATGTGTAGATGATATGCACGAGTAGAACACACAGAGTTGTGGGCGGTGATAGTCATACTGCTTACCACCGACATCTTATTTTGATTCGGTGGTATTATTGGATGAAGCGGCCCGGACCAACCTTACATGACCACATTTATGAGACCGGTTCCACCGACAAACATGCAACTAGTTTTGCATAAAGGTGGCTGGCAGTTGTCTGTTTCTCCAACTTTATTTCAACCAAATTTGATTGTGGTTGGTCCTTGTGGAAGGTTAAAACAACAAACTTGACGAAACACCATTGTGGTTTTGATGCATAGGTAAGAACGGTTCTTACTAGAAGCCCGTAGTAGCCACGTAAAACTTGCAGAAACAAAGTAGAGGACGTCTAACTTGTTTTTGCAGGGCATGTTGTGATGTGATATGGTTAAGACATGATGTCATATACGTTATTGTATGAGATGATCATGTTTTGTAAAAGTTATCGGCAACTGGCAGGAGCCTTATGGTTGTAGCTTTATTGTATGAAATGCAATGGCCATGTAATTGCTTTACTTTATCACTATGCATTAGCGATAGTTGTAGAATCAATAGTTGGCGAGACGAACACAATGCTACGATGGAGATCAAGGTGTCAAGCCGGTGACGATGGAGATCATAACGGTGCTTTGGAGATGGAGATCAAAGGCACAAGATGATGATGGCCATATCATGTCACATATTTTGATTGCATGTGATGTTTATCTTTTATGCATCTTATTTTTCTCAGTATGGTGATAGCATTATAAGATGATCCCTCACTAAAATTTCAAGGTATAAGTGTTCTCCCTGAGTATGCACCGTTGCGAAAGTTCTTCATGCCGAGACACCACGTGATGATCGGCTGTGATAGGCTCTAAGTTTGCATACAATGGGTGCAAGACAGTTTTGCACATGCTGAATACTCAGGTTAAACTTGACGAGCCTAGCATGTACAGGCATGGCCTCAGAACACTAGATACCGAAAGGTCGAATGTGAATCATATAGTAGATATGATCAACATAGAGATGTTCACCATTGATGACTACTCCATCTCACGTGATGATTGGACATGGTTTAGTTGATTTGGATCACGTATCATTTAGATGACTTTAGGGATGTCAATCTAAGTGGGAGTTCTTAAGTAATTTGATTAATTGAACTTTACTTTATCATGAACATAGTCATGATAGTATTTGAAAATTATGTTGTAGATCAATAGCTCGCGTTATAGCTCCCTATGTTTTTTGATATGTTTCTAGAGAAAAATAAGATGAAAGATGACAGCATCAATGATGCGGACTGGGTCCATGATCTAAGGATTATCCTCATTGCTGCATAGAAGAATTATGTCCTTGATGCACCGCTAGGTGACAGACCTATTGCAGGAGCAAATGCAGATGTTATGAATGTTTGGCAAGCTCGATATGATGACTACTTGATAGCTTAGTGTGCCATGCTTTACGGCTTAGAACCCGGACTTCAAATATGTTTTGAACACCATGGAGCATATGAGATGTTCGAAGAGATGAAATTGGTATTTTGGACTCATTCCCATGTCGAGAGGTATGAGACCTCTGACAAGTACTTTGCCTACAAGATGGGGGAGAACCGCTAGCATGTATTCAGAATGTCTGAGTACTACAATCGCTTGAATCAAGTGGGAGTTAATCTTCCAGATAAGATAGTGATTGACAGAGTTCTCTAGTCACTATCACCAAGCTACTAGAACTTTGTGATGAACTATAATATGCAAGGGATGACGAAAATGATTCCTGAGCTCTTCGCGATGTTGAAATAGGCGAAGGTAGAAATCAAGAAAGAGCATCAAGTGTTGATGGTTGACAAGACCACTAGTTTCAAGTAAAAGGGCAAGGGAAAGAAAGGGAACTTCAAAAAGAATGGCAGGCAAGTTGCCACTCCCATGAAGAAGCCCAAAGCTAGACCTAAGCCTGAAACTGAGTGCTTCTACTGCAAAGGGAATGGTCACTGGAAGCAGAACTACCCCAAATACTTGGCGGATAAGAAGGATGGCAAAGTGAACAAAGGTATATTCGATATACAGATTATTGATCTGTACCTTACTAGTGTTCGTAGTAGCCCCTGGGTATTTGATACCTGTTTAGTTGCTGAGATTAGTAACTTGAAATAGGAGTTGCAGAATGAACAGAGACTAGTTAAGGGTGAGGTGACGATGTGTGTTGGAAGTGATTCCAATGTTGATACGATCACCATCGCACACTCCCTCTACCTTCAGGATTAGTGTTGAACCTAAAATAAATGTTATTTGGTGTTTGTGTTAAGCATGAGTATGATTAGATCATGTTTAATACAGTTACTTATTTAAGTCAGAGAATAATTGTTGTTCTGTTTTCATGAATAAAATCTTCTATGGTCATACGCCCAAGGTGAATGGTTTATTGAATCTCGATCATAGTGATACACATATTCATAATATTGATGTCAAAAAGATGCAAAGTTAATAATGATAGTGCAACATACTTGTGGCACTGCCGTTTAGGTCATATTGGTGTGAAGCGCATGAAGAAACTCCATGCAGATGGATTTTTGGAATCACTTCATTATGAATCATTTGATACTTGCAAACCATGCCTCATGGGCAAGATGACTAAGACTCCGTTCTCCGGTACAATGGAGCGAACCACTGACTTATTGGAAATAATACATACTGATTTATGCGGTCCGATGAGTGTTGAGGCTCGCGGCGGGTATCGTTATTTTCTAACAATCATAGATGATTTGAGCAGATATGGGTATATCTACTTGATGAAACACAAGTCTGAAACATTTGAAAAGTTCAAAAATTTCAGAGTGAAGTGGAGAATCATTGTAACAAGAAAATAAAGTGTCTATGATATGATCGCGGAGGCGAATATTTGAGTTACGAGTTTGGCCTTCATTTAAAACAATGTGGAATAGTTTCACAACTCATGCCACCTGGAACACCACAGCGTAATGGTGTGTCCGAACGTCGTAAGCGTACTTTATTAGATATTGTGCGATCTATGATGTCTCTTACCAATTTACCACTATCGTTTTGGGGTTATGCATTAGAGACAACTGCATTCACTTTAAATAGGGCACCATCTAAATTCGTTGAGACGACATCGTATGAACTGTGGTTTTGAAAGAAACCTAAGCTGTCATTTCTTAAAGTTTGGGGTTAGAATGCTTATGTGGAAAAGCTTCAGCCTGATAAGCTCGAACCCAAATCGGAGAAGTGCGTCTTCATAGGATACCCAAAAGAAACTTTTGGGTACACCTTCTATCATAGATCCGAAGGCAAGATCTTTGTTACTAAGAATGGATCCTTTCTAGAGAAGGAGTTTCTCTCGAAAGAAGTGAGTGGGAGGAAAGTAGAACTTGATGAGGTAATTGTACCTTCTCTTGAATTGGAAAATAACTCATCACAGAAATCAGTTCCAGTGATGTCTACACCAACTAGAGAGGAAGCTAATGATAATGATCATGAAACTTTAGATCAAGTTACCATCGAACCTCGTAGGTCAAACAGAGCATGTTCCACACCTAAGTGGTACGGTAATCCTATTCTGGAAGTCATGTTACTAGACCATGACGAACCTACGAACTATGAAGAAGCAATGATGAGCCACGATTCCAATAAATGGCTTGAGGCCATGAAATATGAGATAGGATCCATGTATTATAACAAAGTATGGACTTTGGTGGACTTGCCCAATGATTAGTAAGCCATTGAGAATAAATGGATCTTCAAGAGGAAGACGGATACTGATGGTAGTGTTACTATCTACAAAGCTCGACTAGTCGCAAAAGGTTTTCGACAAGTTTAAGGTGTTGAATACGATGAGATTTTCTCACTTGTAGCAATGCTTAAGTCTGTCCGAATCATGTTAGCAATTGCTGCATTTTATGATTATGAAATCTGGCAAATGGACGTCAAAACTACATTCCTTAATGGATTTCTTAAAGAAGAGTTGTATATGATGCAACCAGAAGGTTTTGTCGACCCTAAAGGTGCTAACAAAGTGTGCAAGCTCTAGGGATCCATTTATGGACTGGTGCAAGCATCTCGGAGTTGGAATATACGCTTTGATGAGGTGATCAAAGCATATGGTTTTATACAGATTTTTGGAGAAACCTATATTTCCAAGAAAGTGAGTGGGAGCAGTGTAGCATTTCTAATATTATATGTGGATGAAATATTGTTGATTGAAAATGATATAGAATTTCTAGATGACATAAAAGGATACTTGAATAAGAGTTTTTCAATGAAAAGACCTCGGTGAAGCTGCTTATATATTGGGCATCAAGATCTATAGGGATAGATCGAGACGCTTAATAGGACTTTCACAAAGTATATACTTCGGCAAAATTTTGAAGAAGTTCAAAATAGATCAGTCAAAGAAAGGGTTCTTGTCTGTGTTGCAAGGTGTGAAGTTGATTAAGACTCAAAACCCGACCATGGTAGAAAATAGAAAGAGAATGAAAGTCATTCCCTATGCCTCAGCCATAGGTTCTATAAAGTATGCATTGATGTGTACCAGACCTATTGTGTACCTTGCCATGAGTTTGGCAAGGAGGTATGATAGTGATCAAGGAATGGATCACTGGACAGTGGTCAAAGTTATCCTTAGTTACCTAAGAGGACTAAGGAAATATTTCTTGGTTATGGAAGTGATAAAGAGTTCATCATAAAGAGTTACGTCGATGCAAGCTTTGACACTGATCTCAATGACTCTGAGTCTCAATCTAGATACATATTGAAAGTGGGAGCAATTATCTAGAGTGTCTTCGTGTAGAGCATTGTAGACATAGAAATTTGCAAAATACATACGGATCTGAATGTGACAGGCCCATTGACTAAACTTCTCTCATAAGAAAAACATGATCATACCTTAGTACTCTTGGGTGTTAATCACATGGCGATGTGAACTAGATTATTGACTCTAGTAAACCCTTTGGCTGTTGGTCACATGCCGATGTGAACTATGGGTGTTAATCACATGACGATCTGAACTATTAATGTATAATCACATGGCGATGTGAACTAGATTATTGACTCTAGTGCAAGTGGGAGACTGAAGGAAATATGCCCTAGAGGCAATAATAAAGTTGTTATTTTATATTTCCTTATATCATGATAAATGTTTATTATTCATGCTAGAATTGTATTAACCAGAAACTTGACACATGTGTGAATACATAGACAAGACATTGTGTCCCAAGTACGCCTCTAGTAGACTAGCTCGTTAATCAAAGATGGTTAAGTTTCCTAACCATAGACATGTGTTGTCATTCGATGAACGGGATCACATCATTAGGAGAATGATGTGATGGACAAGACTCATCTGTTAGCTTAGCATGTTGATCATTTAGTTTTATTGCTATTGCTTTCTTCATGTCAAATACATATTCCTTCGACTATGAGATTATGAAACTCCCGGATACCGGAGGAATACCTTGTGTGCTATCAAACGTCACAACATAACTAGGTGATTATAAAGATGCTCTACAGGTATCTCTGAAGGTGTTTGTTGGGTTGGCATAGATCGAGATTAAGATTTGTCACTTCGAGTATCGAAGAGGTATCTTTGACCCCTCTCGGTAATGCACATCATAATAAGCCTTGCAAGCAATGTGACTAATGAGTTAGTTGCGGGATGATGTATTACAGAACGAATAGGAGACTTTCCGGTAATGAGATTTAACTAGGTATGAAGATACCGACGATCGAATCTCGGGCTAACGTATGTTGTCATTATGGTATGACTGATAAAGATCTTCATAGAACATGTGGGAACAATTATGAGCATCTAGGTTCCGGTGTTGGTTATTGACCGGAGAGGTGTCTCGGTCATGTCTACAAAGTTCTCAAACCCGTAGGGTCCGCGCGCTTAACGTTCGATGACGATTTTGTATTATATGAGTTATCTGATTTGGTGACTGAATGTTGTTCAGAGTCCCGGATGAGATCACGGACATGACGAGGAGTCTCGAAATGGTCGAGACATAAAGATTGATATATAGGACGATGGTATTCGGACACCAAAAGTGTTTAGGGAAGCACCGGGTACTTATCGGGTAACCAGAAGGGGTTCCGGGCACCCCCGGCAAAAGATATGGGCCTTATGGGCCAAGAGGGAAAGACACCAGCCACAAAAGGGATGGTGCCCCCCCCCCCCCGCATATGGGCTGGCCAAATTGGAGAAGGAAAGGGGAAGGAGGAAAGGAAAAACGGAATAGGATTCCCCCTTCCCCCTCTTCCCTTCCTACGCCGAATAGGAATAGGAAAGGGGGGAGGCCGAATTGGGAGGTGCCCAAGTAGGATTCCTCCTACTTGGGGCACCCCCTTGGCTGGCTCTCCGCCTCTCCAACCTATATATATGAAGGGGGGCACCGCTAGAACACACACCAACAATTGTTAGCCTTGTGCTCCCCCCCTCCACAGTTTACGCCTTCGGTCATATCTTTGTAGTGCTTAGGCGAAGCCCTGCGTGGATTACTTCACCGTCACCTTCACCATGCCGTCCTGCTGACCAAACTCTCCCTCGACACTTTGCTAGATCAAGAGTTCGAGGGACTTCATCAAGTTGAACGTGTGTAGAACTCGGAGGAGTCGTACGTTCGGTGCTTGATCGGTCGGAACAATAAGAAGTTCGACTACATCAACTGCATTGTCAAATGCTTCCGCTTTCGATCTACGAGGGTACATGGACACACTGTCCCCCTCTCGTTGCTATGCATCTCCTAGATAGATCTTGCGTGAGTGTAGGAATGTTTTTGAAATTGCATGCTATGTTTCCCAACACCTCTCTCTCAGGTTACGATTTGGAATAAAGGACTTTAACCCAGTGGCCGATTTGAGTCATTTCTTCCTCTTGTAGCTCCCTAGGACCATCACTTGCAATGAATGGAGCGGGGTGGCTGAAGATTTCCATGCTCGTTGTCACCATCAATCTCCATGTGTGAAGTTAGTTGCGTTTGAATCTGTGGACAGCGGGAGGAAGTTTCTGGCATTTGTAGAGAAGGTTAGCCCCACTTTCGTTGTTACAAATCATTTGTTAGATATGATTCAGACAGTGCCATTGTGCTATGTCATTCTGGATGTGATTAAGATAGTGTCACAGTTTCTACCTAGTATCTAGAAAAGTTGCCATCTCATCAGCGGTGCCCTGAGAAAATTATTTGGCACCACTCCAACAGTTTTTGCAACCAACTTTGCTCCACACATCCAAGCTGCCAAGCAGTAAAATACTAAAACTTTATGGCATGAAGGAACTGGGCATCGCAGCAACTAGGTGCTTCGGAGTCCGGTTTCCTAAATTTTTCCTCTGGCATCGGCTCGACGGTGCAAGGCACCGGTGCCAAATGTACAATACAAAAAAAAGACACATCCATGAAATTTTGGGGCGAATAAATTTTTTCTATCATGCTTATGACACTTCTATGAAAATAATTGTGACAAAAGCACGTATCATCATAGATGTGGTGGGCTCCTATTACTATAACAAAAAATCATGACAGAAAATGGGGTCGTCCTGGGCGGGCCGGGGACGCACTTGCATGACATTCTTTGGGTCGTCCATGATGGAAAATAATCATGGTAGAAGCGAGGGCGAGGAAAATTTCGGGGAGTTCCTAGTTAGTGTGGGTGGTCGGGGCCGAGGGATGCACGGAGAGTTTGCCCATTTCTCCCTTACACATACGCGCGTGTGTGCGAGGTGTTGGGCTCTAACTAAACCCGAGCGAGGTGTTCTCTTACTGAACGCGAGTGATTGCACTAGCTACGCGTTACTGAACCCGATCGAGCGATTCCTTTGCTACTGCTGCTAACTGAAGCCGATCAAACCTGCTGCCTCTTGATGAATAGTGACCATTGTTTGGGGTTGGATGAACAGTTCCCGGTGGGGGTTGGATGAACAGGACCCCGTGGTAGTAGAGGTCCTTGCCTCTGGATGAACAAGACCCCAATCGAGGAGGTGGGGGTGGATGAACAGTAGCCGGTGGAGGGACCCCGTGGAGGGCTCGTTGAACAGGACCCCATGGAGGGCTCGTTGAATAGGAACCCGTGGAGGGCTAGTTGAACTGTAGCCGGTGGAGGCTGGATGAACAGGACCCCGTGGAGGGCTGGTTGTACAGTAGCTGGTGGAGGCTAGATGAACAGGACCCCGTCGATGAACAGTGGCTGGTGGAGACAGGAGGAAGTCAACGAAGGATGAACAGTAGCAGGTGGAGGCTGGAGGAAGTCAACGGTGGATGAACAGTAGCCCGTGGAGTCCCGTTTTGTAGTACACCACACCCCTCCCGATGAATAGGATCCCGTTTCAACCGTAGGCGCTCCAACACAAGTCTGTTTCCTCCGTTTTACGGTACGCCACACCCCCTCCCGATCAACAGCACCCCATTTCGACCGTAGGAGCTTGAACAGAAGTCTGTTTCCTCCGTTCTGCGGTACGCTAGACCCTTCCCGATGAACAGGACCCCATTTCGACTGTATGCGGTCGAACAGAAGGCCGTTTCCTCCGTTGTGCGGTACGCTAGAGCTCGTTTTGGTTGTTCCCATCCAAACCGGTTGGCTCCCGATAAACACGCGATGTTGTTTACTCCGTTTCGACCCAGCCGGTTGGCTACCGATGAACAGGACGACGTCAATGTACGCGTTAGAGACCCCGCCCGTATGTACGTATGTAGGCGTATTTACTATCTTACAATGTGGTTGTACATACGTGTACACGATATAGACGGGACTGCGTGACATGCTACATCGGCGCCTCTACTTCAACACATGTCGCTCCTTACTCGGCCACGGTACGTCGCTGCAGAGAGACACATCGATCGATATCTACGTACACGTTCACGACCAAACAGATAACACTACCTGCGCTTCAACCTAGTGGGTCCCAGCTGTCAGGGGGTAAAAGGCACTTCCTTCCGTGTGAAGATAAAGCCGGTGGGTCCTAGCTGTCAGGGGGGAACATTTTCACAAAATACAGAGGTCCTTCTGGTGGGTCCGAGCTGTCAGGTGGATGAATCATTATTTTGCACGTAATAAGGATGCACTTCCTTGCGTGCGGCCATGGACCCAGCTGTCAGCCTCTCCACATACAGCCCTCTTCTGATGGTTGTCGTTCATTGACCGTGTTGACAATGTCGTACCATCCGAGAGCACCAAGGTGGTGGACGACGGTGCGACCTAGGAAAGGAACGACCCGGAGTCGGGGAACACGCGGAGGGTAGTACGAGGGTTGACTAGTTCGGCTGCGGTGTGAGGTTGCCACCGCCACAGAATAACAGGGGGTGTGGGTGAGCAGAGGGATGGCCTGGCTAGTGGTCGGAGTAGTAGGGGGCGATGAGACCTACGCAGCAGCACATCCGACCACGGGAGGCAGGAGCACGCGGTGGTTTGGATGGCTGGAGCAAGAAAACCAGAGGTTGGAGAAGCAGGATGACCATTGGATGTTCACAATCCAACGGTCACTAGTGATAGATCCATTTGTTGACTAAGTTGACAAAGCCTTGCATACGCGTCAACTTATTAGGGCCACAAGTCAGCCTCCAAATCTAGTTGGGCCCCATCTTTCATGGGGAGCACTCGTTATTTTTCGCTTAATAATGAGGCACTTCCTTACGTGCCAAGATATAGCTAGTGGGTCCCAGCTGTCATATGGAGGATTCATTCTTTTTGGCGTAATAAGGAGGTACTTGCTTGCGTGCGGCGATGGACCATGTGGGTCCCAACTGTCAGCCTCTCCATGTACATCCCTCTTTCGATGTTGTCGTTTGTTGATAACGTTGACCATGCCGTGCCGAGAACACCAACACGATGGGCGATGGCGAGACACAGGAAGGGAATGACCCGGAGGCAGCGAAGCCACAGTAGTGGAGGGATGTGCGTGAGTAGAGGGATGGCCTGGCCAGTAGTGGGAGTAGTAGGGGGCGGTGAGGCCTGCGCGGCAGCACAGCCAGCCACGGGATGCAGGAGCAGGCGGTCCCACCGGCGCTAGATTTGGCAGCTGAAGCAAGAAGATCAGAGATTGAAGAAGCACGACGGCCCTTGGATTGACATCCAACGGGCACGTCTGCCTCAATCGTTTGTTGACGTATATAATAAGTTAAAAAATCTTGCATACGCGTCAACTTAATAGGCCCACAAGTCAGACCATTCCCTATTTTTTTTAATAATTTACAGCTCATTGCAACTTCTTATGCAATTTATTGTAGTCCATTTTTTTGTTGGCCAGGCTAGGGTTAAAAATTTAAAATAAATTTCACATATTTTGGTGGGGTCCAAACTATTTTTAATACCGAAATGTCGAGCCATATTTAAAGTACTTTGAAGCTATTTAAATTAGGTTAAAGCACAGTGAAATTGGAATCTGAAAATGTGAAAAAATTCAGAAATTTGAAAGTAATTGCAAACTTGTCGTGTGTTTTTATATTTATAGCCCATTTCATATTAATTATAAGATTTGCAGCCATCTTGAAAGAGTTGCAGCCCAGCAGGGCAGAGAAAAATAAGTAGGCCTGGATTGGGTATTCTTCAGAAAAAAATAAATTGGGCTAGCCATTTTCACAAAGAAAAAATAGTTGGGTTGGTCATGTGGTGAACGAAAAATAGAAGCCTGGGCTAGATGGGCCACAGCCCAGTTGAAACCCTGCTTCGTCTCAACAATAAAAAAATACTACTCGAGCAGCTACGTACCACGTGTCAGCCGATCTTGTGCTGTTCTCTTGTCTATTATACGCGGACAATGTCGTGGGTCCCAGATGTCAGCAAACCACTAGGAGGAAGCATTTTATTTTACTATACGCTGACTATGGAGTATATAACAAAAGTGAGGAACTTGCTTGCGTATGACCATGGACATGGTGGGTCCCTACTGTCATCCTCTCTACGTACAGTCCGCTCCCGATTCCTCTTATTTGTTGACCATGTTGACAATGCGAGAGGGCGGTGTCGCAGCGATCGCACCAAAGCGCGCAGAGGACGTCGATGAGGCCTCAGAGGTCAGCCTTAACAATTTAGGAGACGGTGGGGCGGTGATGCGTGCCCTAAGGCGCATCCAGCCATGGGAGGCGGAAGTAGGCGGCCCTGCCGGTGCTGGTTTGGTTTTGGCGGCCGGAGGAAGACGAGACTGAAGAAACACGACAGACTGTAAAAGTAGTAGGAGTACTTAACAACCTTAACTGAAACTAGCAGGGGCACTTAACAACCATAGCTGAAAGCAGTATGAGTACTTATACAGGTTCAACTCCACAAAGCACGCCTCAAACAGTGCTACTTTGCCTACAATTAACCAAGGGTGAGGCCACCAAGCCCCATGACAAGGCCCAGGCACCACCCTGCGCATCCACAACCTTCTGAAGGCGGCTTCATCTCGCAATAATGTGGTCAATAAACAGGATATTCACTTTTGAGCCATGGAAAAGCATGAGCATAACCTTCTGTCCTATTCTCCAAGATGGATGGGCCTTCATTATTTGAGACCACCCATGAATAAGTATCTTTTCACCTCCAAGGGGAATGGATTAGGTTGACATAAACATCATGTTGTGACCAAGTGCAAGTGTGACCCGACCATGGTCAGGCATCTGTATAGGAACAATAGAACTAGGTAGATTCTATTTTAAGAAGATCACAGCTGTAAAACTATGTATAAGCAAGAGTTTATGAACGGTGGGCGGCAAAACAAACTTGACTCGGCCGAAATTGTTGCAGGCAAATATTTTTAATAGGGGAAGGTTTGTAACTTCACTCAGACATGACACAACCGCCCTACCTATCAGCCCCGTTCGTCCACCGTGGGCACCAACCGTGGGCGCCAAAAACCCTCTCCTTGCCCGAAATCGCTCTGTGCAAATATTGGGGGAGATGCGAGATTACCATCCTATCCCCAACCGATGAGGATTTTAAATAGGGGCGAAGTTCATAACTTTCCCATATTTCAGACAGGCGCGTCCCAAAAACATGGTTCCCCGTACCTCTCCCTCCATTTTCCCATTCATACAATGTCCATGCTAGAACACCATCCCCACACCAGCCTCCTCCGTCCGCCACCCCATCCATCGCTGCCGTCCTCCACCCCATCCATCGCCGCCGTCCTCCACCATGCCAGAGCGCCTACCAAGACCGCATCTTCCACTGCTAGAGATGGATGTTTCTCATCCGCGGCGACGGACCAGGAGCCTTGCATCGCATCCTCTCGCTTCATCAGCGCTGTCGTCCTCCTTGTCGGGGCCGCTCCCACAACCTTCTCATCCACCGCAACGGAACTTATCCCCCGATGCACCCGTCTACCGTCGTAGATCTGCTTCAACGCCACCGACAACCATTGCACCCCCGATGCCTACACGTCGCCGCAAGAGAGATGGTACCACTTCATATCTTCTCAATTTTTTGATCTCAACCAAAAAATAGATCGTAACTTGGTTACTGTACTTTCTTTTCAGCTCTTAAAATTTAGTTCTTAGTTAGAAGCAAACAATGGTTGCTAAATAGCATTTCTGCCGTTTGCACCTTCAAATCTGCCATGGCACAGTCATAATAGGGTTTAGTTGATCATGCTTTGGGTTTCCGCCCTTTTATGATCACTATACGATCAGCCTACGTGCTTCGTGTGATAATAGCACTGCTCCAACCATCAAGCTAAACAAGCTTAGTTGTTCAAATATGAATCTGATATTATTAAAATAGAGTTGTTTAATTCGTCAGCTAAATGTTCGTAATTTAGTTTCAAAATTGCATGTACGCCACTGGGGTGTGGATCTACAGGGTGCCCATGGTGGGCCGTGGCCCACCCTAGGATTTTGGGTCGGCCTAGACCCCGATTCCCCTCTGTTCTGCTGCGCTTCTGATCTCTACTCACCCGCAGCCACCTGCCTCATCGTCCCCGGACGACATGACTCAAGGAGGAGACGCCGGACTAACAAGAGGTCAAGAGCTGCTCTCCCAACAGCATCAGCGTTTCCCGGGCGCACTGCCGTGCCTACCTTCCCAGTCCATTCAGGGCTCATGTGTGCAGCACCCACTAAGCCAGCCCGATTTATCTCGACCTACGTCCTCAACACTCAGCAGCCACTCCTCATCACCCATTTTCTAATTGATTCATTACTCATTAGGTAGGACTGTCATTAGGGTTTATTGTGTACGGAGTGCTACCTACACTTAATGGTTCAGATATTTCAGTAATCTTTAGTACCTGTAAAGTTCATAGGGTTTCAAAATTCCGGCCGTAGGAACAGACACTAATCATGTTGGATTGTTGGTCATAGTGACATTGACCCAGATTACTACTACAGGCAAGGTTTGTTGAAAATTTTACTTGTCTTTCTTACTCATTCGATATGATATCCGATCATTCATTTCTATTAGTTGCAAACAATAAGTGTTAGACCAACTTCTTGATTTAGATTTTGGACGGTCTCTTACTGTAGTTACAATTCTGCATACTTGTCCTAGTAAGCTCACAAGTAATGATTGATTCACTACCTCTATACTTGCCTTGTCATATTTGTTGTCAATATTCTTTTAGAGTGAACCACCCTATTTCAAAATACTAGAACCGCAAACATGAGTGAATAGTATTTCTTTGTGTGATCTCTTCCATCATGTGTGGGCAACGAACACTGCATTGTATAGAAAGAAAGTGTCATATCCACCTTCTACATAGACTACAATCTTTTACAAGGAATGCAATATGCCTACTTGCTTTTTGTCGCACTACTAGCACTCCACTGTTGAAGCTAAACACTATGCCACTCATAATTCCTTAGTTTATTTGTTCAAATACGAATTTGATATGATTCTAATGTTCCTACTTTAGTTTTGAAATGTATGTCCGCCTGTTATAGAGACATGAGAGGTTTGTATTTCTGTGTGTGGTCTGGTCAGCATGGTTGGGGGATGAACTTTGTATACACAGGGGTTTGTAGTGAGGGACTGAAATCAAGTCTGGATGCCATTCAATGCTCATGGCTGTCAAACTTGGCATTAAGGGACTGAAATCAAGTCTAGATGCAATTCAATGCAAACGCTCTCCACCTACAGATTCGTGCTCGGAATATGATCCTAATAATGATTCTAAGCTAGAGGGAGACCTAAGTCAATGTAGCTCCCGAGTGGAGGAGTCGGAGGCAGACGCCCTATCTTATTCACCCATCAAGGTGCTTGCTCTAACTTTCCAAGGTTATATTGGTTGCACATATCTTGCAACTAATGCTTTACATTGCTTCTACTTTGTTGCATTGCCATTAGCTTAGTTTACGCATCGTGTTTGTGAATACGCCCTGCCTATCCAATTTCAGTACATATTCCATGTGTCATCATACCATATTTATCCATTCAAATGTTGTTCTTGTGTATCAGAAGTTCAAAAGGAAGAGGGCGATTGCTGATCACGGAGGAGCACGAACAAAGTAATTGGAGAAGGTAGTGACACCTGATAAATCAAATAGCCCATTAGGTGTAGTTGCAATATCACCAGACCCACAAAACATGGCCCCAACTTTAGCAGACTCTAGCCCTACTACACTGGTCATCTATGATGCCCCAACTCAGCATACCCCAACTGCAACAAATAGTATGATGATGCTAGTTGACATAGCACCAGCTCTACGATGCAAAACACCCATTCCAGCAAAGAATGCACCAAATCTAGTTGCCAAATACCTTTTCGAATGAGAGCGAGTCCCAATTGCAGCAAATAAGACCCCTGTTCCACTTCTTCCCAGTTTGGAAGACGAAGCTTATATTGTTGTGAGGAACTTTGTGTGCATCTTTCCTTCATGGGAAGTTTATACCGCAGACACGGAACAATTTCCAATCTTCCTCCGCAACTTACATGTAAGTAATGTACTAATGTTATTCAAGGTAGTTAGTCCATATGTTTCTGTTGACAGAAGACACAAGATTTCATTCTTTTAAATAGGCGAGGACCAAACTGGATAGTCAAGATGAGCAAGGGTTGGTTGCGCTTTTCAGGCACTCTTTGATGAAGTATCGTTCCTACCTAGGCAAGCACACGTCGATGGCAAGCCTCTAAATGAAATTTTTGTAAAGTCTCTGGTGCTACATTTATCAGACATTGACTGGAATAATCTTGTTACACATTGGTATCGTCTGAAGCGTAAGGTACTGTCTATGATATCACATCACAATTTGAACTACATTTCTGCATGTGCCTTACCGTCTCACTTGTAGGAAAACTGTTTGCAGAAGAACATTCATTCTCAAGGGACCACAGAATCTCGCAACTATACTGCACACTGCATTGCTCTTGTGAGTACCTCTTGCCCTGTATGACCATACTTAATTTCATAGTTGGTTGATCATGTAGCATCACTGCACATGTTAGCGTCGTTATCCTCCATTTGGTGGGCATTATAAGATTCATATCGACTCTTACATAAATTTAGAATCAACCCAATGCTTTTGAAGAGGTTTAGCTCTGCAGTCCTCTTGTAAGGACTGAACGTCGTGTATCACTATACTTGCATTAACAGCTACTCCCTCCGTCCCATAATATAAGAGTGTTTTGTATAGTACACTAGTGTACAAAACACTTATATTATGGGAAGGAGGATTGGTTCATTGTCTAGCATTCTACATCATATCTCCCTCGCCCACTATTTACTAAGAAATATCAGATCTATATTTAATCTTACCAAAAAGTTGAATACACAGACAATCCCAGTGCAGAAGTGTAGCCCATTTCTCTTGTCAGTACATTTTGTCCTGTACATGGATTGGTAGTTGATTATGTAGCAATAATCTGCATCTTATCTTCATTATCCTCTATCCCTTCTAGTATTATCATATCTATAATTACTCTCTACAAAATGTAGAGTACAGGCAATGCTTATGAAGAAGTTTCTGTGGTGAAATTGTTGAGTTATCCTTACCTTGACATGGAGAAGGGCATTGTAGAGCCGGTGTTAACTGGTAATGTAAGTCAGTCATTCTAAAGCGTTAATCCTCAACTGTTGTTTAATTTTCTCATACTCCCTATCGTCAACTGCTGTTTAGTTTGTTGTTTCTATCAAAATGCATGTTCGCAACAACTGTAAATTCCAACTTTTAGTTGTAAAACAAAATTCCTTATTCATACCATGCACATTACTCAATACTCCCTATATGTATGCTTGTTTTTGTGGATCTATAATCCAGTGTGTGGTGAAGCCGCCCACGTTTGCACCATGTCATCTCCTATTTTATCTTACCGATGTGGCTGATGATCTGAACAACATGCCATGCACATTAACCAAAATAGATACAATGATTGTCTTTACCCTTCATCTATGCTTGTTTTGTTGACATGGTAATCCAGTAGTGTAGTGAAGCTTCCTGCATTATGAACAATGCCAAATTATGCTATTGATATTTTGAACTGACTCTTTATTTTCTACTTTGAAATTGGATGGAATTGACAGCACAGTTACCATCTTTGTTTATACATGTGCAAAACATGTCATCTCTCTACTTGTTTCAGGGTGATATGCCTGATGGCATGCACAAGTCTGCTGAAGGCTGTGAGACAAACCCAACATATATTGCAGCAAATAAGGCAAAACATCTTGAAGATAGCAAGACAACCCGAAAGTCATGTCTTGATGCAGTGTTCAAGTTACTTGAGACTAGCAGTCAGACAAGCTCACAGAATTCGCTGTCTGAATCAATTCGGCTTCTTCAGTCCCAAGTTCAAGCAGGAAGGCATTCTGCAACTCAACTTTAACTTGAAGTCCTATCTCTAAGGAAGATCACGGAGAACACCAATGAGAACCTCATTGCTAAATAGCTACAGCTGGAAGCTATGACCGACATGCTAGGCCAGTCTCATAGCCTTGCTCAGCAGCTTGTGCAGCAGCTCCCGCGCAAGGCTAACCTTTCTTGAACTATCCGGGAAGTGGTCTTGGTTCAGTATTATTTTGTTACGCTGCAATGGCGCCCAGTTTTTGTAATCTGCTTCTTTGTTCCGCTTTATGATCACTGGTGGCGAACTTCGATGCCCAGTGGATGTAATATACCATAAATCCTTTATTATATAGTGTAGGTTTATTCTAAGTTACTATCCCATAATTTCTTTATTGTATAGAGTAGGTTTATTCTTAATTCCTACTAGTTATAGTATATGCCATCATTCACTATCTGGAAAAAACGGCAAAAATCTGATGTAGGCGACCGGGCCGAAACATTCGCCTCTAATGGGCCTGCATTTTAGCGGGCCACAATTTGGCCGGCCTGCAACTTTCTTGGGCCTGAAAGGCTATTGGGGCCTTCACACTTTGCGTCAGGCCCACAACTTACACGGGCCTCCATTCGGCCCAAAGATTAGTTGGGCCTTTCGTGGACCCAACGCTTAGTTGGGCCCATGTAGCTTCGGGCCATTAATAGGCTAAACATTTTGCTGGCCTGTTACGGCCAAGAAGATACCATGGGCCTTTAGCAAGCCGAAATGCATGTTGGGCCTCAATTTCCAATAGTTGTCCACGGGCCTTTAGTCGGCTGAAATGTATGTTGGGCCATTATTGGCCCAGTTATATGACAGTCCATTACTAGGCCGAAACATATCTCTGGCCTTAGTTAGCCCACTGATATCATGGGCCTTTAAGAGGCCGTAAGCTTAGTAGAGGCATCAACGGGCCGAATTATATGACCGACCTTCAACAGGCCCAAAGTCACGTTGGGCTGAACTATTGCCACCTTGATCACGGGTCGTTAGTGGGTCAGATGTCACTTCGGACCATATATGGCCCATTGGCAGCACGGGCCATTCCCAGGCCGAAAGACACACCGGGATGAAATGGGCCCATGTCTACATCGGGCCTCTAACAGGCTGAAATGTCACTAGGCCGTAATTGGGCCCAAATACTCGGCAAACAAATAACGGGCCAGATCTGGCTTTGTGCCATAATTGGGCCCAAATACTCGGCAAACAAATAACGGGCTAGATCTAGCTTTGTGCAGGCCGTTAATGGGCTGGCCCACTAGTACCTGAGTAAATACTATGGGCCATTGACTAGGTCGGCCTTTTTAACCTATATGGGCCTCTGTTGGGCCCTGCCACGTGTCGACATATCATAGGCACATCTCCTCCATTGGATGGAATACATCTGGCCCACCGTGGAGCCGACATGTGTTTCCTCGGTCAATGATGATTTTACACATGGAAAATCCCCATTGGTCTTGGCTGTTAACGGGTTATCAGATCCAAAACAGAACCCGATAGCTTAACGGCGACCGTTATGGTGAATGGCAGGTGTCGGTTACCCTTGACGAAAGCACTTCCATGATGCGCCATTTATCGTCATGGAAGTGGACACTTCCGTGATGATAATTTTGGTATTGTCATGGAACACTTCTACGACAACACATGTATGACTATCTTGATTCTGTCATAAAATCATCATGGATGTACATGCATGACAAAAACATGACCTACTGTGACAAAAATGCATCATCATGGAAGTGTATTTTTTTGTAGTGGTAGCAACAATTGTTTTGACACCGGTTTTGGCATACATAGTGGACGGCCTTAGTGTTATTAGTTCTATGTTACTAAATTTCTGCATGTACGCACCTGTTAGTATCAATTTGATGTCATCCAAGCACTATCGCTATGTTGTTGCAATTATATTCAGCTTCCTCATAAAATGTTCAATTTGTTATTTATAATACATGACTAAGAACTTGTAGTGTTGTTGTGATGTTTTTGAATTTGGTTGTTGTCTCAGTAGCAATTAATGCATTTGCACATCAATCTTTTTTAGAAGATATGTCATATTAACGTGTTTCTTCAATTTTTCAAAATATGTATGTGATGATTTGCTATGTTTCTAGAAACCCATTTCACCTACAATTGTTACTGATTTAGTTTTAAATATTGTAGGATGAACGGAAGTGTTCTTACTTGGACTGGGTCGATCAAGAGTGGCCACAGTCTTTTAAGATGTGCCTAGCAAAGCTCTTGAGCATGTATGAGGAAGAGAACCGATATAGGCTTAGAGAAAATGTTGTCAGCACTGAAGAATATTCGAAGATGCGGGAAAAAAAGAGGAAGATGGAGAATGAGCTCGAATTTTTTAAGTTAGACTTTGCTAAGATGGTGTTGGCAAAGGAGGAGGCACTTTCCTAGTTGGTCAGTGCAAAACAGGTTCTTACTGAACTGAAAGCAGAGGTGGAGAAGACGAACCTGGATGTTCATGCATCAGTCGATCAGGGAATGAATATATTATTCTAATATTATCCTTATGAAGGTGAACTAGTTATATGCTGATACTATATTGTTTTCATGTAGCTATCATACTGTTATGTTAAAATATATTTATGTGCCTGCTATGAAATTGGCAAACAGTTGTTCCATACGAAATGTGAATTTGCGTGATACTGGAATTACTAATTGTAAAACAAATAAACCTGCTAAATGGTTAATGGAACCTTTACAAACGGTTCTATCAGTAAAAGCATGTGTGATGGATAGCCCAACGCCATAGAGTTTTCTTCATTGAACCGTGTGTGATATATGTGAATAAAGCAAACAGTTAATAGAGCAGTGCGTGTGTGATCATTACGCCTATCACACACGAGATTATACAGAAAACCGTGTGGGATATACACATACACACGAACATGAACATTTGTACGGGATTCACTGTGTGGGATGTGCATATGAATGGAAACGTTCTTCTTGGATTGACTGTGCGGGATGGACATACGAACGAAAATGTATTGCTTGGATCGACTATGTGGGATGTACATATGAACGGAAACATTTCTCTAGGTGGTGTCAACATAATGCAAAAGTGTCCACACCGACTAATGTATTACATAGAGATTGGTAATGAATGTGGAGTTGTGGCAGCGGAGTCCCTAGATCAATTCCTCCACAGGAATCCTTTTGGGGCCTAAGGTTTTTTGTTCTGGATGTGTTTTCTGGTGGTTGTCTGTCTCTGATCCGCAATCCATCTGCATAGGTTTGAATTAGTTGACTAGGCGAAGGCAGCTGCAAGCGGTAAGACCAATGGCACAGGCGTGTGCACTCATACCTTGCATTGTCTTGCGCTCTGGAGGCTCCTACATGAGTCCTTTCTTATCCCAAGTGTTTAAATCTTATATGGCAACATTCTATCACTTTAATTGACAAGATTTTATCACCATAAGTTGGTGTTCTTTGCTTAAACTTCAAAACACTTCCATGCATGACAACCTAACGAGAACATATAAAAGAGGTGCAGGAACGGAGTAAAATACGAAGAATCCTATAGCTATGGAATGAAATAAGGGGTGTAAAATAGTGCACAGTTTGCACTCATCAGAGTCACCCGTGCCTTCTGGTGCCTTTGGTCGCATAGGAATGTGATAGAGTTTGATGATCGATCTGGAAGTCTCACACCCCGCCCACGTGTAGGTTCTTCTCATGGCTCGCGGCTCGTACACGTTGTTGGATGATGAACCGACTCTTACATCATGGTCTGCCTCATTTGACTTATTTCCTATTTGGTGATCAGCAACCAGAGTCCATCCAACATCTTACAATGGGTTGTGCGTTGACACGACAAATGTGGCACTGGTTGCTTGCTAAATGGGGACGGCTTGGGTGCCGAAGAGTGATTCACAACTCTTGGAGTGGTGGACGTCCTTGCAAGCGGATACGAGAGCATTCAAGGATCTTTGCGTGGGAGCCACCCTTGTCTTCTAGTGCCTTTAGTCGCATAGGAATGCGACCGTATTTGATGGAGTTGTGGCACCCGTGCAGGAGGTCTTGTGTTGCATTGATGAGGAGTATTAGGCGTGGCGAGTGGCATGATTGTTTAGAGGTGATAGCTTTAGGTTCTCTAGGGTAGATACATTGAGATCATGAGATTAGCCTTGAGTCTCATCACATGCATGAACTAGGGAAGTTGTAATCCAGTTATGATGAGGTGGTGTTGTTGTTGGATCTCTTCGAGCAACTCTAGTAGAGTCGCCATATATGGCCCCGATCGCCATAATAACAATCAATATCGTGATTTTTGACCAAAATGGCACTCTAATAGAGTCCCATATGGGTGTGGGTCAGCATAATTATGGAGCTTGCTCCATAAACAATCTCGTAGCCTCATATTTGATGGTTGAGAAGATCTAGTCAGAGCTTCCTTCACACCTAACCACTAGCGCGGGAGGGAAGATTCAACTTCTTCCTCCTTGCACCATATCCATGGTTTGAAGCTGCCGTCGCAGGTACACACACCACCGCACACAGATAATCACTGGCGAACAATGATGGTGGGATGGCTAACCACCCGCTAAGTAATGGCCTCCATCGCTCCTCCAATTCCCAAGGAGGTCGTTCCAATGACCACATGGCTTCATCCTTGGTATAAAAGCATGGCGGTGAGACATCCTGTCACGCCCAAGATGCGAACCTATCCTAAAGGAACTCGAAGGTCCCACCAAGGATAGAAGCGCATCTTGAAGACGCTTTTGCAAGGTGGATATAATTACATCAACATTACATAATAGATAGGGATACATACATACGGCATACAATGCCACACGAATACAACATCATCTTACATAAGAGCACCATCCGACTACGGATGAAACACAAACAGAAACTCAAACGACATCCACCCTGCTAGCCCAGGCTGCCGACCTAGAACCTATCCCCTTATCGGAGAATAAGCAGAAGAAGAACTCCACAACCAGCAAACATCGCTCTCGCGTCATGATCATCGCATAACCTGCACCTGCAACTGTTGTTGTAATAATTTGTGAGCCACGAGGACTCAGCAATCTCATTACCATGGGTATCAAGACTAGCAAAGCTTAATGGGAAAGGAAGGGGTAAAGTGGTGAGGTTGCATCAGAGACAAAGCAAGATATGGTGGCTAACATACGCAAATAAGAGCGAGAAGAGAGCGAACGAAACAGTCGTGAAGCTAGCAATGATCAAGAGGTGATCCTGAACTCCTACTTACGTCAGACATAACCGAAAACTGTGTTCACTTCCCGGACTTCGCCGAAAAGAGACCATCATGGCTACACACATGGTTGATGCGTTTTAATTCAGATCTGGTGTCAAGTTATCTACAACCGGACATTAACAAATTCCCATCTTCCACATAACCGCGGGCACGGCTCTCGAAAGTTTATACCCTGCAGGGGTGTCCCAACTTAGCCCATCACAAGCTCTCACGGTCAACGAAGGATATTCCTTCTCCCAGGAAGACCTGATCAGTCTCGGAATCCCGGTTTACAAGACATTTCAACAATGGTAAAACAAGACCAGCAAAGCCGCTCGATGTGCCGACGATCCCCATAGGAGCTACACATATCTCGTTCTCAGGGCAACACCGGATGAGACTAGCTACGAGTAAAACCAGACCTCAAGTTTCCCCGAGGTGGCCCCGCAGGCAGCTCGGTTCGGACCAACACTTAGAGAAGCACTGGCTCGGGGGGGGGGGGGCTAAAATAAAGATGACCCTCGAGAGAGCGACTCCCAAGGGAAAAGTAGGTGGTGGTGAGGCAAATGGTAAAACCAAGGTTGGGCCTTGCTGGAGGAGTTTTATTCAAAGCGAACTATCAAGGGGGTCCCATAAATCACCCAACCATGTAAGGAACGCAAAATCAAGGAACATAACACCAGTATGACGGAAACTAGGGCGGGAAGAGTGTAACAAAACACCATGCATAAGGCCGAGTCTTCCACCCTTTACCAAGTATATAGATGCATTAATTAAATAAGAGATATTGTGATATCCCAACCATAATCCTGTCCATCATAGAGCAATCTTCAACTTCACCTGCAACTAACAATGCTATAAGAGGGGCTGAGCAAAGCAGTAACATAGCCAAGCAACAGTTCGCTAAGAAGGGTGAAAAGGTTAGAGGCTGACATGGCAATTTGGGGAGGCTTGAAGAACAAGTGATAGGAAGCGCAGCATAGCGATAGAACGAAGCAACTAGCATAGCAATGATAGTAATGAGATCCAAGGTGACGGTCATCTTGCCTGAAATCCCTCAAGGAAGAAGAACGAGTCCATGAAGAATACGAACGGATGAAGTCGAACCAAGCGTAGATGAACGAATCCTCACGATCGCAACGAAACAGGAACTATCGAGAAGAAGCACACAACATGGTAAACACACCACACATAAACATGAAAAGATGCACAACCAAGCATGATGCATGAAACAACTAGATGAGGCTACTCATGGCAAGAGATGATGCATACAAGAGCAACACATCAAAGCAAGTTTAAATGAGGCCGGAAACAACATATAACAATTCCGGTAAGTCCTCATGTGCAAATTTAGAAATTGGTCCAGAACTGAATAAACCTTATGTTCAAGTTATTAAACAGCAAGTTAAGATGCACCAAGATGATCTACACAAGATTCTAGTCAAGTTACATATAAAGTTCATTTAATTCGGAGCTACGGCCTAGAAGATATGAGCAAAACAAGTCAAACATGGCATTGATGCAAAATGCATACAAACATCAAGAAAACACTCTCAAAACAAGGATGAAGCATGATAATATGAAACTACATGCAAAACTAAGCAAGTTTCATATAGAGCACACTTAAAACGGAGCAACGGTTCAACACATACACTCTATACAAGTTTAAAGGACAAGCTGTCCAAAACAGCAACTAGGCATCTAGCAAGCATCAAAAAAATATGCTACAGCACCTCAACATGAAATCAAAACGCATGGGCATGAAGTACAGGTAAAGCATGACAAAACATGAACACTGAGCTATCTCCAGAAATTAATAGAACATGCTCAAAAGGACATGGCAAGATTGCAAATAATAACAGTTTACAGACTTAGCAGAAATAACATCAGGTTGCAATGTTTGGAGCTATAAACCAACATGCTACAGGAACATATCGTAGAAACTTAAGGCATGTCATGATACTACTAAATGCATAGAACAAAAGTCCTTTACTGACCATGAGCCAAAAAGGACCAGAAGATATGATGGCACCCATGTAAACATGACAAATGATATGACAGATTCCAACATGGCAGGAACAACGATAAATAGCCATGTTGGTGAGCTTGTACCACTCGCATAGAGCATTACAAGGCATATGAAGTCAACCAACAGTAAGACAACATGTTTATGAAGCTAATAATGGCAAGCGAAAGTCAATAGGGCACATGGATCACTAGCAAAGCTCATGGCAAAACTGAACTTAATGTTAACAGGCTGACAGCAACACTATTTAGCAAGTTTGGAGCAAGATAACAACAAGTTACATCAGGCTATAAATGCAAGAAGGGGCATTAATGAATAGAGCATGACATGTATAACAAAACATCCTTAGTGAACATCTCCAGATTATGCATAGAATGACTTGTAGCAGCAGGTTTACATAGCATCATGTTGTAACAGATTCAGACATGCAAAACAATAACAACAAGTACCCTACTTCACGAGCTCGATGCACTCACTACAAGACTCACAAAAATACTCGGAGTACACCCTTGTATAGATGGCATGGCATAGCCCAAAACACATGTAGACATCAAGCTCATAGGATGCACACACAAAATGCAACGAAAATGACAAATTAGCAAGTTCTGTTAACAGACAGCAGTTAACATCATATAGCACTCTTGCAACGACGATAAGGGCATCAAGATGGACTCAAACAAGCATGGCACAATGGAATGAAATTAATAGCATCTCACAGCAAACATTTTTATATATCATATGCACAATTCGGAGTAAGGAGCATCAAGTTATGGCATGTCAAACATGGGTACAAAATGCTCAAAAACACGGGGACTTAGTGGAAAACAACCTCGAGGAAGGGGGTGGACATTGTCCGGGCTCGGGGCGGACGTGTCCATCGGTGTGGGCGCCCGGTGTCACGCCCAATATGTGACCCTATCCAAAAGGAACTCGAAGGTCCCACCAAGGATAGACCCGCATATTGAAACGCTTTTGCAAGGTGGATATCATTACATCAACATTACATAATAGATGTGGATACATACATAAGGCATACAATGCCACACGAATACAACATCACAATACATAAGAGCATCATCCAGCTACAGATGAAACACAAACAGAAACTCAAACGACATCCACCCTGCTAGCCCAGGCTGCGGACCTAGAACCTATCCCCTGATCAAAGAGGAAGCAAAAGAAGAACTCAAAGCAAGCAAGCATCGCTCTCGCGTCATGACCATCGCAAAAACCTGTACCTGCAACTGTTGTTGTAGTAATCTATGAGCCACGAGGACTCAGCAATCCCATTACCATGGGTATCAAGACTAGCAAAGCTTAATAGGAAAGGAAGGGGTAAAGTGGTGAGGTTGCAGCAGCGACTAAGCATATATGGTGGCTAACATACGCAAATAAGAGCGAGAAGAGAACCAAAGGAACGGTCGTCAACTAGCAATGATCAAGAGGTGATCCTGAACACCTACTTATGTCAAACATAACCCAGAAACCGTGTTCACTTCCCGGACTCCGCCGAGAAGAGACCATCACGGCTACACACGCGGTTGATGCGTTTTAATTCGGATCAGGTGTCAAGTTATCTACAACCGGACATTAACAAATTCCCATCTGCCAATAACCGCAGGCACGACTTTCAAAAGATTATACCCTGCAGGGGTGTCCCAACTTAGCCCATGATAAGCTCTCGCGATCAACGAAGGATATTCCTGCTCCCAGGAAGACCCGATCAGACTCGGAATCCCGGTTTACAAGACATTTCGACAATGGTAAAACAAGACCAGCAAAGCCTCCCACTGTGCCGACAAATCCCGATAGGAGCTGCACATATCTCGTTCTCAGGGCACACCGGATGAGCAAGACGTCGGGTTGGCATAGACCCTGGTTGCCCAGGGGGCGCCGGACATCGCTCCGTTCGGACCAACACTTAGACAAGCACTAGCCCGGGGGGGCTAAAATAAATATGACCCTCGGGTTGGCCGACCCAAGGGAAGGGATAGGTGGTGGTGAGGCAAATGGTAAAACCAAGGTTGGGCCTGGCTGGAGGAGTTTTATTCAAAGCGAACTATCAAGGGGGTCCCATAAATCACCTGACCGCGTAAGGAACGCAAAATCCGGGAACATAACACCGGTATGACGGAAACTAGGGCGACAAGAGTGGAACAAAACACCAGGCATAAGGCCGTGTCTTCCACCCTTTACCAAGTATATAGATGCATTAATAATATAAGAGATATTGTGATATCCCAACCAAAATCCTGTCCACCATGGAGAAATCTTCAACTTCACCTGCAACTAGCAACGCTATAAGAGGGGCTGAGCAAAGCAGTAACATAGCCAAGCAACGGTTTGCGTAGGAAAGGTGTCAAAGGTTAGAGGTTCATGGCAATTTGGGATGGCTTGAAGAGCAACAGATAGGTAACGCAGCATAGCGATAGAACGAAGCAACTAGCATAGCAATGATAGTAGTGAGATCCAGGGTAGCGGTCATCTTGCCTGAAATCCCGCAAGGAAGAAGAATGAGTCCATGAAGAAGACGAATGGATGAAGCCACAAAGACGAACCAAGCGTAGACGAACGAATCCTCACGATCGCAATGAAACGGGAACTATCGAGAAGAAGCACACAACATAGTAAACACACCACACATATACATGACATTATGCACAACAAGCATGATGCAAGACAAGGCTACATGAAGCTACTCATGGCAAGAGACGATGCAAACAAGAGCAACACATCAAAGCAAGTTTAAATGAGGCCGGGAACAACATATAACAATTCCGGTAAGTCCTCATATGCAAATTTCGAAATTGGTCCAGATCTGATTATACCATAAGTTCAAGTTGTTAAACAGCAAGTTAAGATGCACAAAGATGATCTACACGAGATTCTAGTCAAGTTACATATAAAGTTCATTTAGTTCGGAGCTACGGCCTAGAAGATATGAGCAAAACAAGTTAAACATGGCATTGATGCAAAATGCATTCAAACATCAAGCAAACACACCAAAACAAGGATGCACTATGATAATTTGAAACTACATGCAAAATCAAGCAAGTTTCATATAGAGCACACTCAAAACGGAGCAACGGTTCAACACACACACACACTATACAAGTCATAACCACAATCTGTCCAAAACAGCAAGTAGGCATATTGCAAGCATCAAAACAACAAGCTACAGGACCTCAACATAATAACAAAAGGCATGGGCATGAAGTACAGGTAAAGAATAACAAAACATGAACACTGAGCTAACTCCAGAAATCAATAGAACATGCTCAAACACACATGGAAAGATTGCAAATATTAACAGTTTCAGACTTATCAGGAAATAACATCAGGTTGCAATGTTCAGAGCTATCAAACAACATGTTACAGAAACTTATTATGACAAAGAAAGACACGGAATGAATCTACTAAACCCATAGAACAATAGTCCCTTACTGACAAAGAGCGAAAAAGGATCAGAAGATATGATGGCACCCATGTAAACATGACAAGTTATATGACAGATTCATACATGGCAGGAACAACAATAAGTAGGCATGATGATGAGCTTGTACCACTCACTACAGATCATTACATGGCATGGAAAGGAAACCAACAGTGATAAGGCATGTTTGTGAAGCTATACATGGCAAGAGCAAGTTCATAGGGGGCATGGAACACTAGCAAAACACATGGGAACAAGTGAACTTAATGTTAACAGGCTGACAGCAACATTATGAAGCAACTTTAGAGCAAGATTATAACAAGCTACAGCAAGCTATAAATGCAACCAGGGGCATGTATTGTTAAAGGATGACATGTATATCAAAACATGTTTAGAGGTCATCTCCAGATTATGCGTAGAATGATTAGTAGAAACATGTTTATATAGCATCACGAAATAAGAGATTCAGCCTAGCAAAACAGCAACATCATGTACACTACTTAACAAGCTCGATTCACTCACCACAAGTCATTGCATGACAAGATAAGCCTAGCATCATCAAGAAGACATGTTTATGTAACCAACCAAGGCAAGAACAAGTCCATAGCATGCAAGGATCAACTATAGCAACCTTGGCAAAATTGAATAACAAGTAAACAATCTGCCAGGAAACATTTTGAAGCAAAAGTAGAGCACTCAAATGGCATGCTAGACTACTCCATAATTGCAACAAAGGGCTGGGATGGATAGAGCATAACCATATGTTCAGAACACCCTTACTGAAGTATCTCAAAATATGCATGGATCTCTCTGTAGCATCAAGTTTACATGGCATAAAAATAACAGCAGAACAGGGACTAAAATCAGCAACATCACGACGCCTAGTTTGCATGCTTGTGCTAGTCACCACATTGATCACAAAAATACATCGTAAGCACCTCTAGAAAGATGGCATGGCATAGATCAAAACACATGTAGACATCAACCTCATAGGATGCACACATCAAACATGGCAAAAATGACAAATAGGCATGTTATAACAGTTCCAGCAGATTAACAGCAACATGCACTCTTCCAACAGCATTTCGGGCATCAAGACGAGCTCAAATGAAAATGATCCAATGGAATGAAATGATGTACTCGTTGAGACAAACAATTTGACATATTTCACGCGCAAAACGGAGCTACGGATGCAGAGATACGGCATGACGAACATGGCATGATTATTATGCAGAATCGGGGACGGGCATTTTGCAGGGGGAAAGTCAACCTCATGCACGGATAACGAGGTTCGCTGGAGAAGACGACGGGGAAGGCGGCCGGGGCAGCGGGGAAGGGCGGAGATGGCGGATCCGGGGCCGGGGAGACCTCCTCCGGTCGGATCTCGCCGGATCCGGCGCGGGACGGCGAGGAGGCGGCACCGGTGGGCTCTGGCGCGGGCTCCGGCGGCGCGGGCGGCGCGTGGCAGGGCGCGGCCGGCGCGAGACGGCGACGGGGCCGGCCAAGGACGCTCGCGAGGCGGCAGGCTTTGGCGGAGGGCGACGAGGGGCTAGCGGCGCGGGGCCGAAGGACGGCGACGACCGGCGCAGGGGCGCAACGGCGGCGGAGGCCGCGGCCAGGCGCGGCGGCGCGCGGGGCAGAGCGGGGCCGCGGCAGCGGGCGGCGGCCGGCAGCGGCGACGCGGCCGGGCGGCGGCGCGGGCGAGGCGGACGCCTCGTGCCCGGTCACTGTCGGGGCGGGCCTGGCCCGGGCCTGGGCGGGCCGGCACGGGCGCGAGGAGAGAGAGGGAGGGCGCGGGCGAGGTGGCGCGGTGGGATTGGTTGTGGGCGGCGGCGCGAGCGACATGGCGGCGGCTGATTTGCCGGGGCGACGTGGCTGAGGGCGGCGGACATGTCCGGCGCCGTCCGGACATGTCCGGCGCGCGGAGGAAGACGAGGCTAGGGTTTCATGTGCGCGAAAAATCCGGGAGGGGCACATATTTATAGGTAGAGGGAGCTAGGAGAGTCCAAATGAGGAGCGGTTTTCGGCCACGCGATCGTGATCGAACGACCGAGAGAATGCATGGGAGTTAGATGGGTTTTGGGCCACTTTGGAAGGGGTGTTGGGCTGCAAAGAGAGAGGGGCTTTACGGTTACCCGGTTAACCGTTGGAGTACCAAACGACCTCCAAATGGCACGAAACTTGACAGGCGGTCTACCGGTGGTATATCAAGGCCGCTTGGCAAACCTCGGGCCATTCCGAGAAAGTTTAACACCCACTCACAACAAGATACGAAAAGGGGAACGTCGGAGAGCATAGGAGCGCCGGATTGCAAAACGGACAACGGGGAAAAAGCTCGGATGCATGAGACGAACACGTATGCAAAATGAAATACACATGATGACATGGAAAAATACAACACGCAAGCAAATGACATGGCAATGACGGCGAATAACTGGCAGACACCTGGCGCATCGAATTCGGGGCGTTACACCCGAGCCCACCTGTCAGTGAAACACGGGCGACGGTGTTCGTTCCCGACCTCGCCGAGGACGAGGAGAACCATGGCGGCGGCGGCAGGGAGTCGGCATCCGGCCCGGGGCAGCTCGGATCCAACCGGCTCCGGCTTGGGACAGCACGGGGAGGGCTCTAGGAGACGCGGCGGCAAGCTCGCGGGAGGCGACCGGGCGGAGGCGCACGGCGGCTCGGGGTCGGGCGCGCGGCGGACTCCGGTGACGCGAGGGCGCGGGACAGCGGCGGGGCGAACGGCAGCGAGAGGAGCTTCGACAGGGAAGTCCAGCGACGGTGAGGCAGCGGGAGGCGCGCCGGTGGGGCTGCGGCGGTGCACGCCGGCGAGGGCGCGGCGGCGGAGACGACGGGCGGGGGCGGCGGCGCATGCTCGGGCCCCGATGGGCTCGGGCGGTCCCCGGATGGGCCTGGGCGGGCCGCGCGGCGGCGGGGAGAGGAGGGTGACATGGCGGCGTGGGGTTGGCTGGAGGCGGCGGCGCGGATATGTCCAGCGCGGTGCGGACGCGTCCGATGGCGGCGGAGGGCGATTTTTTAGGGTTAGGGTGGATTTGATCCGGAATTTGGACGAGGAGCACATATTTATAGGTAGAGGGAGCTAGGAGACTTCAAATGAGGTGTGGTTTTCGCCCACACGATCGTGATCGAACGGTGGAGAGCATGGAGGGGGTTTGGATGGGTTTTGGGCCACTTTGGAGGGGTGTTGGGCTGCACACAAAAGAGGCCTTTTACGGTTACCTAGTTAACCGTTGGAGTTTCAAACGGACTCCAAATGGCACGAAACTTGACAGGCGGTCTACCGGTGGTATACCAAGGCCGCTTGGCAAATCTCGGTCCATTCCAAGAAAGTTTAACACCCGCTCACAACATGAGACAAAAGGGGAACGCCGGAGGACATAGGAGTGCCAGATTGCAAAACGGACAACGAGAAAAATGCTCAGATGCATGAGACGAACACGTATGCAAAATGAGATGCACATGATGACATGGCAAAATGCAACACGCAAGCAAGTGACATGGCAACAACGACGAATAACTAGAAGATACCTGGCGCATCGAATCCGGGGCGTTACAACACTCCTCCACTAACAAGAGATCTCGTCCCGAGATCTTAGGACCGAGACGGGGGAAAAGGGTTGAGGTGAAACAAGAACTCAAGACAAGAAGCAAAGAATCGAGAGCACTCGAGAAGAAGAGAGGAACGACGAGAATGACGAGAATCGAAAGCTCACGGAACCAGATAGACTATGAAACCACTCCGGTTATAACAAGATAGAAAAGGAATGAATAAAAGAATTTCGGCAACACTCTGACTGAAAATGGAAGGAATAGAACATGCACTTCACAAGTTGGGATGGCACTTGATGAGATGAACAACGCAATGCCTCCGGAAGAATTGAAAGAATGGAATGAAAAGAACTTAGAAGGATTGAATGGAGTAGTTGAGAAAATCAACAACGAAAGAATAAGCTTGATGTGGACTTACCAAAACCAACTCAAAACTTGAGGTGAAATTATACCACAACCAAAAGTCTGAATAGCTGAACGGAACGAAGAAAATGCAAAACTCCACTTCAGAAGAAAACGGAGAATTAGTTGCACTTCGAGGTGCAAGAAGAAAAGATACTTGAATTCCTCCAACAAAGTCTTGACGAACTCTTGAAGAATGAATTAAATCATGAAGAACCACCGTGAAGAACTCCGGTGACAAAAAGATGATGAGATAGAACGAAGGATGAAAAGAATAAGATTAAAGCCTTGCGGTGATTTAGATGGAGGTTCCGACGAATTGGCCGAGGAAATTTGAACTCCAGAAAAGAAAAGATGAAAACACTTGGAACTAGAATTTATTCATCAAGAACAAACTCTGAAGGAAGGGATTACTCACTTGAATGAAATAAGAATAAGATTTATTGTATGTTTATCCTTCATCAAATTAAATTGATGACAAGCAATGGATTTTGCATACTACTTATTCTTCTTGAAAAGGATTGAGAAGTGACATGTCACAAACTTGAGAAGGTCTTCATGAACCACCGGTAGGATTGAAAGAACGAATGGATTAAAATGATAATCAAGGAAAAAGAATCTTGAATGAACCACCATAAGAATTCGAAAATGACTGATGAAAGAGAATGAATCACCGGGAAGAATTAGGAGAACCCATATGCTAGAGGGGATTTAGATGCAAAAGAACAAAGAGATCATGAGCTGATTAAAGAACACTTGAACGAAGCACCGGGATAATTGGATAACGGTAGCTGAAATGTCAAGACGGAGAATTGTTCAGGAACGATGGCCTCCGGTGAAAAGAAACGGGAAAACAACTTCTGACATACTTCGGATGGTTAAGAAAAGAATATCTGACAAATGGAATAATTCGAGAGCATAATATGAAGCTTGAACCACGAATCTTCGAGAGAACAGACAAGATTTAGAGGAAAAACTCTTCCTCGGTCTTCAAATGACGACGAGAAACACCACCAAAATTTGTTAAGGCACTCCGAGAGAATGTAAAAGAGGAAGGGTTGAACCAAAGATGAAAAGAATTTGAAAGCGATCTTGGAGATGGCATCTGACTGATGAAATTCATTCTTACGTCCAACTCCGAAAAGAATTTGAGAATAACTCCGGGGGAATTAGAAGAGTCAGGTAAGATCCTGGGAAAAGACCTGTGGGTTAGGCCCACTGAAGAGATAACACCGTTGGAAAGGATTGTTGAAGAGATAGATGATGCACCGGAACAACTGAAACATTTGAATGAGGTGACAACCTCGAATTAATTGGAACACAGACGAATCTCCTAAGATGTCTTCCGAACTCCGGAATGATTGAATGGCGAGAGACAAATGAGCAGGGAGAACACTTGATTGAAGGAAAAGAAAATGATTAACCCAAAAAACTTGAATTGAGTCCACCGAAAAAGAGATGAAGAATGACGAATGAGACGAGGATCACCGGTTGAAACAATTGACGAAAGACTGAAGGGGTTCCGCACGAATGAAATTGATGGTCAAAAAAGACTCAGGCTCCGGGAAGGAAAAGGGTGGGAGGGCGAGAAAACAAAGGCAACTTGGAAGGGGGAACCGACGAATATCTTGAAGAGAAAACACCGGTTGAAATCATTGAGGAAAGAAAGAAAAAACTTCGCACGAGTGGGATGGATACTCGATTACGGACTCCGGCTCCGAGAAGAAGAGGGTGGGCGGGTGGGAAAAGAAAACAACTGAGGATTGAACTCAAAGATGAAGAGGATCAAGTCAACTTGACGAGAAATGCATCGGATGAAAAGAGCTGAGAACCAACGATCGGAAAAACCAACTGCATGACCCTAAAGAAAATTTGAAGGGGAAGAGGAGTAATTCAAAACACCTATGTCAAGATTCCTCACCAGAACGACGAAGGGGCTGAGGAGTAAAAAGAATTCCTACTCTATGATATAACTAGACTCCGAAAACAGTTTTCTTCTAGACTCGACAACGGCCAAACTACACAATCAAACAAGGGGGCTCCTAGGGTCGGTCGAGGCTCTGATACCAACTTGTCACACCCAAGATGTGACCCTATCCTAAAGGAACTCGAAGGTCCCACCAAGGATAGAAGCACATCTTGAAGACGCTTTTGCAAGGTGGATATCATTACATCAACATTACATAATAGATAGGGATACATACATACGGCATACAATGTCACACGAATACAACATCATCTTACATAAGAGCACCATCCAACTACGGATGAAACTCAAACGACATCCACCCTGCTAGCCCAGGCTGCCGACCTGGAACCTATCCCCTGATCGAAGAAGAAGCAGAAGAAGAACTCCAAAACCAGCAAACATCGCTCTCGCATCATGATCATCGCATAACCTGCACCTGCAACTGTTGTTGTAGTAATCTGTGAGCCACGAGGACTCAGCAATCCCATTACCATGGGTATCAAGACTAGCAAAGCTTAATGGGAAAGGAAGGTGTAAAGTGGTGAGCTTGCAGCGGCGACTAAGCAAGATACGGTGGCTAACATACGCAAATAAGAGCGAGAAAAGAGCAAACAAAACGGTCGTGAAGCTAGCAATGATCAAGAGGTGATCCTGAACTCCTACTTACGTCAGACATAACCCAAAACCGTGTTCACTACCCGGACTCCGCCGAAAAGAGACCATCATGGCTACACACACGGTTGATGCATTTTAATCCTGATTTGGTGTCAAGTTATCTACAACCGGACATTAACAAATTCCCATCTGCCACATAACCGCGGGCACGGCTCTCGAAAGTTCATACCCTGCATGGGTGTCCCAACTTAGCCCATCACAAGCTCTCACGGCCAACGAAGGATATTCCTTCTCCCAGGAAGACCCGATCAGTCTCGGAATCCCGGTTTACAAGACATTTTGACAATGGTAAAACAAGACCAGCAAAGCCGCCCGATGTGCTGACGATCCCGATAGGAGCTGCACATATCTCGTTCTCAGGGCAACACCGGATTAGACTAGCTGCGAGTAAAACCAGACCTCAAGTTTCCCTGAGGTGGCCCCGCAGGCAGCTTGGTTCGGACCAGCACTTAGAGAAGCACTGGCCCAGGGGGCTAAAATAAAGATGACCTTCGAGAGAGCGACTCCCGAGGGAAAAGTAGGTGGTGGTGAGGCAAATAGTAAAACCAAGGTTGGGCCTTGCTGGAGGAGTTTTATTCAAAGCGAACTGTCAAGGGGGTCCCATAAATCACCCAACCGTGTAAGGAACGCAAAATCAAGGAACATAACACCGGTATGACAGAAACTAGGGCGGCAAGAGTGGAACAAAACACCAGGAATAAGGCCGAGTCTTCCACCCTTTACCAAGTATATAGATGCATTAATTAAATAAGAGATATTGTGATATCCCAACCATAATCATGTCCATCATGGAGCAATCTTCAACTTCACCTGCAACTAACAACGCTATAAGAGGGGCTGAGCAAAGCGGTAACATAGCCAAGTAACGGTTCGCTAAGAAGGGTGAAAAGGTTAGAGGCTGACATGGCAATTTGGGGAGGCTTGAAGAACAAGTGATAGGAAGTACAGCATAGCGATAGAACGAAGCAACTAGCATAGCAATGATAGTAATGAGATCCAAGGTGACGGTCATCTTGCCTGAAATCCCGCAAGGAAGAAGAACGAGTCCATGAAGAAGATGAAGCCACGAAGACGAACCAAGCGTAGATGAACGAATCCTCACGATCGCAACGAAACGAGAATTATCGAGAAGAAGCACACAACATGGTAAACACACCACACATATACAAGACATGATGCTCAACCAAGTATGATGCAAGACAAGACTACATGAAGGTACTCATGGCAAGAGATGATGCAAATAAGAGCAACACATCAAGGCAAGTTTAAATGAGGCCGGAAACAACATATAACAATTCCGGTAAGTCCTCATATGCAAATTTAGAAATTGGTCCAGAACTTAATAAACCTTATGTTCAAGTTGTTAAACAGAAAGTTAAGATGCACCAAGATGATCTACATGAGATTCTAGTCAAGTTACATATAAAGTTCATTTAGTTCGGAGCTACGGCCTAGAAGATATATGCAAAACAAGTTAAACATGGCATTGATACAAAATGCATACAAACATCAAGCAAACACCTCAAAAAAAGGATGCAACATGAGAATATGAAACTACATGCAATTCTAAGCAAGTTTCATATAGAGCACACTCAAAATGGAGCAACGGTTCAACACATACACTATACAAGTTTAAAGGACAAGCTGTCCAAAACAGCAACTAGGCATCTAGCAAGCATCACAACAATATGCTACAGCACCTCAACATGAAATAAAAAGGCATGGTGATGAGGCAAATGTAAATAATGACAAGACATGAACACTGAGCTATCTCCAGAAATCAATATAACATGCTCAAAAGGACATGGCAAGATTGCAAATAATAACAGTTTACAGACTTAGCAGAAATAACATCAGGTTGCAATTTTTGGAGCTATCAAACAACATGCTAAAGGAACATATCAAAGAAACTTAAGGCATGTCATGTTACTACTAAATGCATAGAACAAAAGTCCTTTACTGACCATGAGCCAAAAAGGATCACAAGATATGATGGCACCCATGTAAACATGGCAAATGATATGACAGATTCCAACATGGCAGGAACAATAATAAGTAGGCATGTTGGTGAGCTTGTAACACTCACCACAGATCATTACATGGCATGTGAAGTCAACCAAACGTAAGATGACATGTTTATGAACCTAAGAATGGCAAGATCAAGTCAGTAGGGCACATGGATCACTAGCAAATCTCATGGCAAAACTGAACTTAATGTTAACAGGCTGACAACAACATTATTTAGCAAGTTTGGAGCAATATAACAACATGTTACAGCAGGCTATAAATGCAACCAGGGGCATGAATGGATAGAGCATGACATGTGTAACAAAACATCCTTAGTGAATATCTCCATATTACGCATAGGATGAGTTGTAGCACCAGGTTTACATAGCATCATGTTGTAACAGATTCAGACATGCAAAACAATAACAGCAAGTACCCTACTTCACGATCTCGATGCACTCACTACAAGACTCAAAAAAATACATGGAGTACACCCCTATAAATATGGCATGGCATAGCCCAAAACACATGTAGACATCAAGCTCATAGGATGCACACACAAAATGCAATGGAAATGACAAATCAGCAAGTTCTGTTAACAGACAACAGTTAACATCATATAGCACTCTTGCAACGATGATAAGGGCATCAAGATAGACTCAAACAAGCATGGCACAATGGAATTAAATTAAGAGCATCTCACAGTGAACATTTTTATATATCATATGCACAATTCGGAGTAACGAGCATCAAGTTATGTCATGTCAAACATGGGTACAAAATGCTGAAAAACACAGGGACTTGGTGGAAAACAACCTCGAGGAAGGGGGTGGACATTGTCCGGGCTCGGGGCGGACGTATCCGTCGGTGTGGGCGCCCGGGCCCACCCGTCAGTGAAACACGGGCGATAGTGTTCGTTCCCGACCTCGCCGAGGACGAGGCGAACCATGGCGGCGGCGGCAGCTTGATCCCGCCCGGATCTCGCCGGATCCGGGCACGGCGGCGGCAAGGAGTCGGCATCCAGCCCGGAGCAGCTCGGATCCGGCCGGCTCCGGCTTGGGACAGCGCGGGGAGGGCGCTGGGAGGCGCGGCGGCAAGCTGGCGGGAGGCGGCGGGAGGCGACCGGGCGGAGGCACAGAGCGGCTCGGGGTCGGGCGCGCGGCGGACTCCGTTGACGGGGTGAACGGCGGCGAGAGGAGATCTAGTGGTGAAGTCCGGTGACGGCGAGGCAGCGGGAGGCGCGCTGGCAGGGCTGCAGCGGTGCACGCCGGCGAGGGCACGGCGGCGGAGACGACGAGCGGGGGCGGCGGCGCGCGCTCGGGCCCCGGATGGGTCGGGGCGGGCCGCGCGGCGGCGGAGAGAGGAGGGTGACGTGGCGGCGCGGGGTTGGCTGGAGGCGGCGGCGCGGACATGTCCGGCGCGGTGCGGACGCGTCCGGTGGCGGCGGAGGGCGATTTTTTAGGGTTAGGGTGGATTTGATCCGGAATTTGGACGAGGAGCACATATTTATAGGTAGAGGGAGCTAGGAGACTTCAAATGAGGTGTGGTTTTCGCCCACACGATCGTGATCGAATGGCGGAGAGCATGGAGGGGGTTTGGATGGGCTTTGGGCCACTTTGGAGGGGTGTTGGGATGCACACAAAAGAGGCCTTTTACAGTTACCCAGTTAACCGTTGGAGTTTCAAACGGACTCCAAATGGCACGAAACTTGACAGGCGGTCTACCGGTGGTATACCAAGGCTTCTTGGCAAATCCCGGTCCATTCCAAGAAAGTTTAACACCCGCTCACAACAAGAGACAAAAGGGGAACGTCGGAGGACATAGGAGTGTCGGATTGCAAAACGGACAACGGGGAAAATGCTCAGATGCATGAGACGAACACGTATGCAAAATGAGATGCACATGATGACATGGCAAAATGTAACACGCAAGCAAATGACATGGCAACAATGATGAATAACTGGAAGACACCTGGCGCATCGAATTCGGGGCGTTACACATCCCCATCACCAAAGCCCTAGTTACCTCCTCTCCTCCCATCTCCTCCACCATCCGGAACAATGTTACCGTGCAAGAATGCAGCCTATTGGCTCAACTTGGCGGCGGAGCGAAACCTCCTATCCCAGACGCCGTGGTCCAGCATGAACTCTTCGCCTGATGCACTAGCCGTCACAGCCATTGGATACTCCTCTCGCGGCAGTAATGGATCTGCCCGCCATGAGGAATCCATCTCCCCCTTGTCCCGAGAATGACTTAATCCCCATCGAGGCACAACCGGAGCCTAACGACACGATCCACGCGATTATTCGGTTCTTTGACCTTGAAGCTTGCAACGAGGAGTGTATCATCCTAGAGTTCGGCCCCGCACTAACTGACGAGTAGCAGTGGCTACTCGCATTTGCTTCTCGTGAGTCCGACCATACGCTCACTTCGAGGACCTCTCAGTGGAGGATGAGAAGGGGGAAGAGTTAAAGAAGGGCAACGACTTGTTGACGCCGACCACCGATGAGTGTAGGTAGAAGTAGGTAGCAATGTCGCTCGAATAGAGACATTGCTTATTTTGAAAATTTCGCTAAATGACATTTCAAATCACTAATATATGTAAAGCGATGCATTTTGATCAATAAATATAGTTATTGTGTTGATATGGACTAACTTGATCTTAAATCGCCACTACAAAGTTGAAAATGATAAAAAAAGAAAAAATATAGACCACATTATGGCAATGACGACTCTTTGTTGTGCACAATGGTTACAGCTCAACATGGCAATGGGTACCCGCGAACCCGGTGGTAAAAACCCTATTAGGGTATGGGTATGGGAAATAAAAATACCCATGGTTTTCTAAATTGGAAAATCGTACCCATCGGGTAAGGCGGGTACGGGTACGGGAAGGCAATACTTGTACCCACGAACCCGTAAACTCGTATACTACTACACCATGTCAGGTAGGTCCCATGTGTCATTGACTAGATTAAAAAAAACTAAGTTACTAGGTGCTAAGTACAACTTGTCAAGTAGATTTGTTCTTGTCTCCCTCCTCACGCGTCCAACCACCTTCAAAAGGGAAAATGCTTGGGTTCCGTGGTGACTACAAGGTGGGACATGGTCGTGGTCAGGTCTTCCCTATGCAATGTCCGGCTACTCCTACGAGGAATGCATGTGCTCTGCCAATGACAAGGGTGAAGCATGACAAGCGTCCAATTTGGTGAATAATTTTGCACCCCACACTTAACACTTTTTTTGAATTTCTATGATGCATAAATGTGTTGATGATTGGTCTATTGACGAATGTGTATGATGTATGAATGGACTATTTGAAAGTTATGATGATTGTTTAGTCAACTTTGAACATGTTCTTTGTCAACTTTGAACAATTTGAAACCTGGGGTGCGGGTACGGGTACGGGTTTGGGCAGAAAATATTGGGACGGGTGCAGGTTTGGGCATGCATTACCCATACCCATACCCCACGGATGCCATGTTGGGTTGCACCCTCCATATATCCATATAAAGCGTGTTTTATACTCCCTTCGTTCCTAAATATAATTATTTTTAGACATTTCAAATGGGCTACAACATACAAATGCATGTAGACATATTTTAGAGTGTAGATTCACCCATTTAGCTTTGTATGTAGTCACTTGTTGGAATCTCTAGAAAGACTTATATTTCGGAATGGAGGGAGTATTTCATACGATAACTCTACTAAATTGCTGAGTAAATTGCATAAAACCACCACTTTGAGGGCTATGTTTGCGAAAAAAACTAGGATACAGATTCTCTGCAGAAAGCACCACGTCTTGCGTAATTGTCTTGCAAAAACCAATTGGTGGATCGGGCCGTGTTAAGTGAGTTTATGACAGGTGGGGCCCGTTTTTCGCCTACTTGGAACTCCAGGCCGTCCCGACAGCCGGCAGATGGTGTTAGACGCCGCCGTTCAGTCTCGTCTTTAGTCATCCACGCATCTCTATTCCCCCGTTCTTCTCCCCCCCCCCTCGCTCATGCCGTGATCACCCCCTTGCCCCTTCGCACTGCAGAGATGTGTAGTCTGGTGAAAGGTGGTGTTGCTGGCAGCAGCGCTTCGCCTGGCAGTGCCGCACGCACCATAGGTAGTGGAGGAGGACCCGCAGTGGATCCAGGCGAGCTCTGCGGGAGCTCGAACCCTAGCAAGCTGACGAAGGAAGAGCAGGAGGAGGACCCGCAGTATAAACTAGAATACCGGGCGGCGAGAGCATTCGCCGCGGCAGTGAAGGCCAATCCAATGGGAAGCCAACACATCGGGTCATCCTACGGCGGGCATACAGTGAGATCCACTTTTCTTTACTCTTCCCCTTCCCGCTATCCATTCCATTGCATTGCTAGGGTTAGGGTTCATATTGCTCTCTCCTATCATATGGAGTACAAGTGTCAGATGATGTGATTTGTTTGTCCTGTGCCCTAGGGTTGACATTACTTAGATTAGTTCAGATGTTGTGATTTGTTTGTCCTATGCCCTAGGGTTGACATTACTTAGATTAGTTTAGAAATTAGCTGATTTAGTTGATTTTAGAAATTAGTTGATTTAGTTGATTTTAGGTGTTGTGTTATTCAGTTTATTCTAGGTACACTAGTAATTGGATGCAGTTAGACATGTGGTTAGATTCACTGTTAGTTGAGTTCTCATGTTAATTAGATGTTTCATTTGTTTTAATTAAGCACTTTGTGACTTAGATGTTAATTAGATTCAGTTTATTTTAGTTATACTGTAAATTAATCTGCTTTATAAGTAACAAAGCATTGTATTAGTGCACTGACATGAGCTGTTTCATTTGTTTTATTAGTTTTAATTAAGCACTTATACTATAGTGCTATGTACTATTTTTTATTATTTGCAGTCTGGATGACGAGGTTTGGGAATTGAGGATGCATTTCCATGACAGAGACAATATTGAGAGATCTATAATGATGTCAGGCATAAAATTTTACAACCTAGTAGCACTAATAGAAACAGAATGTTATGGATTTAGAGATTACATGTACTATGTCAGGGATCCTTGGCTAGGGATAGAAGGAATGGAAGAAATAGATGATGATGACAAGCTTGAGGAAATTCTAGACAACATAGCATTGCAAAATAAGAAGATATTGAATGTGACAGTTGTTAGGGCTAGTTCTCCCAATGCTGCAAATATAAAGACCGGCTCCAATGTTATTGAGCAGCAAATCCCTCTAGAAGAAATTGGAGAGCCCAAACTGTATCAGATAGATGATGGAGTGATGTTTAATGCACCAAATGTGCATGTAGCAGCAGCAAGTTCAGAAGCATCAGAAGTGGAGCCAATGCCCATACTGTTTCAAACACAACACAACACAAACAATTTGGAGGTGTAACCTGCTTTAGGTTATGTACAAGTGGACTAAAATCTTGTAAACAATTTAGAGGAGCAAATGGAAATTGAAAACGTTGTGGAGGATACAAGGAGGAAGGAAAGTGAAATGTTTAGGAAGAATAAGAAGAAGAAAAAGAGAAGGACACTTCTTCAAAGAGAAAAGCTGCAGTGATGGACAATGATGAGGATAGAGATGATGATCATTTGGTAGAATATGGTGATATCCTTTCTAGGCTTGAGGAGATGAAAATACAGAGGGATGATCCACTCCTTCATATTGAAGGGGACACAGATGTTGAGGAAATGTATGAGACAGAGGAGGAGGAGGATGCACTATATGAGCCTGAAGGTGAAGAAGAGGATGCAGAGGAGGAGGAGGAGGAGGAGGAGGAGGAGGAGGAGGAACTAGAGGTAGGGCAAGATGGATAGAAGAAGAAAAGGGAGAAGAAACACAGAAAAAGGCCCAACAAGCAGATCACATGCAAGTGTAGAGCACTTGTTTGAGGAGGGCCATAGGTACACCAATTGCCATGATTGCTTTGAAGCCTGCTGTAACACCCCAGTGTCATGCTACAGCCATCCCCTGTTAATGGTGCCAGGTCACCATGCTTACTGAGCTAATTATCACTTGATGAAAACTCAAAGTCAAATTCAGATTCAAATTACGAGTGAAATTCAAAATTTCTCAAAAATGAAAACTAAAATGGTCTTCATGTGCCAAATAATCCATAACTAATATTAGTAGTGAACCAACATTTTTGCAAATGCTTAAGTGCCATAAACCACTTTAAAACAGTGGCTAAAACTATAGTTTAAATGACTTTTTAAATTATGAAGGTTGCAAACTATTTCAAAAGACTCACAATCTTTTTTGACAGTGCCCAATAATTCTTTGAAATTGTTTTGGCCAGTGGCATATTTTTGCAAAGTCAATTGTGGCTAACAGAAAAGGCAAAGCTACTGAAAAAAAAGAGAAATCAAAAAAAGTGAAAAGCAAAAGGAAAAGCAAAGGGGTGGGAGAGCCCCTGGCCTTCCCATGGGCCTCGGCCCGAGCCAACTGGCCCAGCTAGGCCGGCCCACTCCCCCTCCCCCGGTCGCTTCCTATTCCTCCGACCAGGCGGGACAGCGTGCGCCCGTCGCCGCCCAGCCACCTCGCCGGCGACGCCCCCGCGAGAGGATAAGGCCCCGCGCCTCCCCGCCTCCGCAAGTCCCCCCTCACCTACCGCCACTCCCACTCCCCCACTTGCGCCTCTCTTCCCCCAGATCCACCTCTCCCCTCTCCATCTCCTTCGTTCTGGAGAGGAGACCGACGCGGTCGCCGCCGTTCTTTGTCGTCCACACAGACACCGCCTTCCATTCGCCTCGCCGACGCGCCCTACCACTCCGCCTTGCTCGTCTTCCTCGACTACACCGCTGAATCGAGCCCCGGAGCCCCTCGCATTGCCGCATTCTTCTTCTTCTCTGGCTCAGCCACCGTACCATCCTCGCCATTGAACTACGCCACCGGTCCTCCCCGAGCCCTCTGCCCAGACCCCACGCTCCCCCGGTGAGCCTCTGCGCCGAATGCGCCCTCCCCTGCCTCCTCTGATCGCATGTAGCACCTGTTCCACGCTCACCCGAACGTGCCGCCACCTGGCCTCGTCGCCGGTGTGGGCACGGTGACCATTTGGTCCCATTTGTGCCACCGTTCTGCTTCTCGCGTCGAGTAGGCACCATAGGCACTTCGCGCAGCTCGCTTTGCGCCCCATAGCCCCATTCCCGTACCTCGCCCGAAGAACCTCACTGCCGATAAGCTCGATGCGCTCAGACACCATCACAGATCGCTCCGCCGTCGTCTTGTCGTTCGAACGAGCCCAGCCACGCCGAAAATGGTGCGGTGTGGACGAATCCCATAGCTCTCCCATTCGCTCCGCCGTTGGAATGGTCGTCGGGGTTAGCTCCGGCGCGTCTCCGGCCGGTGCCAAGCTGGCACCCACGTGGCACCGCCCCGTGCCACTGACTAGTGGACCCGAGGCCCCAGTTGACCTATTGACTAAGTTAACGTGCTGACTGGGCAACCCCCAGCCACTGACATGTGGGCCCCTTCTGTTAATTAGTCTAATAAACGTTTCATAAATAAGAGTAATTAGATTAACCTAAACACTCACTAACACCCGGGGCCCACACCCCTAATTAACCCTGCTAGATTAGTTTAATCCACTTTTTACTAACAGAGGCTGACATGTGGGTCCCACTGGACCCACAGGTCAGGTTTGACCCTGGTCAGCGAGTCTGTTGACTGCTGACGTCACCCCCCTCCGACGCAATGCTTGTGTCATAATTCTGTTTCTGTTAAAATTAAATAATTCCAGAAAATAGTTTAATCTTTGAAAATTCATCGAAAATAAACCGTAGCTCGGTTGGAAAAACTTTATACATGAAAGTTGCTCAGAACAACGAGACGAACCCAAATACGCTAACCACATACCTGTCAAATGCTTCTAACTATCTGAAAATGGAACATTCCCCTCTGAACATCTGTCTGACACAGGTCCGAAACCGGGAATACATTCCTAGTTGAATTCCCCCTTCACCTATATCGTGTAGCCATACGTTAGGTCACACCCGGCATAGCATATTGCCACACTATGCTTTATGATGCTATGTTTTCTTTATATTTACAGTTTCTTCCCCCTCTTCTCATTGGTAGACCCCGAGACCGATGTTGCCCCTGTGATCGACTACGTCGACAACGACCCCTCGTTGACAGAGCAACCAGGCAAGCCCCCCTTTGATCATCCCGATATCGCACATTCCATTCTCTCATGCTTGCATTAGATTTTTCTACTGTAATTGTTTGCTCTTATTCTGATGCATAGCCTACTTTTGTATCTGCTGTTGTACCTTACTTGCTGTCGGTGTCAAAACCGGTGGATCTCGGGTAGGGGGTCCCGAACTGTGCGTCTAAGGCTAATGGTAACAGGAGGTGGGGGACACAATGTTTACCAAGGTTCGGGCCCTCTCTATGTAGGTAATACCCTACTTCCTGCTTGATTGATCTTGATGATATGAGTATTACAAGAGTTGATCTACCACAAGATCGTAGAGACTAACCCTAGAAGCTAGCCTATGATTCTGATTGTTGTTGTCCTACGGACTAAACCCTCTAGTTTATATAGACACCGGAGGGGGTTAGGGTTACATTGGGTCAGTCACAGAGCAGGAAATCTACATATCCGAATTGCCAAGCTTGCCTTCCACGCAAAGGAGAGTCCGACCCGTACACGGGACGAAGTCTTCAATCTTGTATCTTCACAGTCCAACAGTCCAGCATAAGTATATAGTCCGGTTGTCTGAGGACCCCCTAATCCAGGACCCCCTCAGTAGCCCCTGAACCAGGCTTCAATGACGATGAGTCCGGCGCGCAGATTGTCTTCGGCATTGCAAGGCATTTTCCTTCTCCGAATACTCCAAAGAAGATCTTGAACACAAGGATCGTGTCCGACTCTGCAAAACAAATTCCACATACCACCGTAGAGAGTATAATATTCCACCAGTCTAATCTGCTGACAACTTTTTCATAGCGTGACATCACGCCGCGGCCCGGTCATTATTCAAACCGGTTTTCCACCCTGCTACCGCACATCTTGCGAGACAGTTTTATTGGCACGTCTTGTCGAATCAGAGATCGTGCCCCCTTATCACGGGATTCTCATCAATACGGGCATGGGTAACCCAACCGTCCCATTAGTACGACTCCTTGGTTTAGGCAAGTTCCAAACGGCCGCGTGGAGGTCGCTTGACATTCATCCCCTTTATAAAGAGGTCAAGACCTATCCTTTCCTTTCCACGCCTGATCCCCCTTCCTCTACCTCGATTTCCAACACCCAAGGTTCAGTCCAAGCGCTCCGGATATTCAACCATGTCCAGCTCCAACCTTCAAGGCCGGTGGATGGCCTCTTTTGTCATAGAGGAGGACATCAAGAAGCTTAGGGAGGCTAGGTATCTGACCGCCGAAATCCTCCATAGGCTTCCTGTCAAAGGGCAGGTTATTCCTACTCCCAAACCCAACGAGAGCGTTGTATTCATCTCCCACTTCATCCGAGGGCTAGGCTTCGGTCTTCATCCTTCGTTAGAGGGCTCATGTTCCATTACGGCCTAGATTTTCATGATCTAGCTCCAGATTCCTTCCTTCACATCTCGTCGTTCATCGTCGTGTGTGAGGCCTTCCTCCGCATTACCCCACACTTAGGCTTATGGCTCAAGACCTTCGATGTGAAGCCGAAGATGGTCAACGGGTGGCATGCAGAGTGCAGAGACGCTATAATAAGCAAAGGCGTCGATGCTTCATGGCCAAAGGGTTCCTTCCCGGAAGTTTCTGATCTATGGCAACGGGAGTGGACACACATCACCGCACCTCGAGGGAGGAAGTGCACGGCCGTCCCGGCCTTCCGCTCTGCCCCTCCGCCACAGCTTGCATCATGGGTCAACAAGGGGCTGGACTGGGGATTAGTTGATGATGTGCGGACATTGCAAAGCCACATTCGGGATCTCCTCAAGAAGGATATCAGCCTTGTCAAAGTAATTCAAGTAATGCTAGTTCATCGGGTCTTGTCGTGCCAATGTCGACCTCTCCGTATGTGGGAGTTCAACCAGGAAGGACCGTGAATTGTTTAGCACTTCTTCGGTAGGACACTCGAAGGGATGTGTCAATTATTCTTCGGATCACGAATAAAGTGTCCGGACACAACAGAGGATGTGGGTCTCAACTGCAACCTTCCAGATACCCAAGTAAGTAACTCTGTGACCGAACATGCTATCATTATATTTGTCACAACATTATTCTGAAAAACCACCCTCGGCCAGGACTGGATAAGAAAGGCGGAGAGGATTAGGTGTTCGGCCCCTCTTCCTGAAGATTCGCTGGGTCCTATACTAACCAGAATGCTGGCTCACGCACTTTATCAAGTACCATCGTGTTGGGGAACATAGTAATTTCAAAAATTTCCTACGCACACACAAGATCATGGTGATGCATAGCAACGAGAGGGGAGAGTGTTGTCTACATACCCTTGTAGACCGTAAGCGAAAGCGTTAGCACAACGCGGTTGATGTAGTCGTACGTCTTCACGGCCTAACCGATCAAGCACCAAAACTACGGCACCTCCGAGTACTAGCACATGTTCAGCTCGATGACGTCCCTCGAACTCCGATCCTGCCGAGTGTCGAGGGAGAGTTCCATCAGCACGACGGCATGGTGACGATCTTGATGTTCTACCGTCGCGGGGCTTCGCATAAGCACCGCTACGATATTATCGAGGTGGACTATGGTGGAGGGGGGCACCGTACACGGCTAAGAGATCCAAGGGATCAATTGTTGTGTCTTTGGTGCTAGCCCTGCCCCTCTATTTATATGTTGTGCCCCGGGGTCAAAACTTGGAGCAAAAGCCTCCTCAAAGTTGGTTTTGCCCAAAAGGCAAGAGTCCCACTCGGACTCCAGGACCAAACGCCACAATCCTTGGCATCTGGTCCAGACGCCATGGGCCTCGGCGTCTGGCCCAGGGCCAGACGCAAGGGTCTCCGGCGTTTGGCCCCCTGGCCTCCGCAAAACTCCGTTTGCACCGACCTAAAGCCTCATGGGCTTGACCCCTTGGCCTAACCATATCATCCAATATATGAATCTTTACGTCTCGACCATTTCGAGACTCCTCGTCATGTCCCCGATCTCATCCGGGACTCCGAACTCCTTCGGTACATCAAAACATGTAAACTCATAATATAAATGTCATCGAAACCTTAAACGTGCGGACCCTACGGGTTCAAGAACAATGTAGACATGACCTAGAACTATTCTCGGTCAATAAGCAATAGCGGAACCTGGATTCTCATATTGGCTCCTACATATTTTACGAAGATCTTTATCGGTCAAACCGCATAACAACATACGTTGTTCCCTTTGTCATCGGTATGTTACTTGCCCGAGATTCGATCGTCGGTATCTAATACCTAGTTCAATCTCGTTACTGGCAAGTCTCTTTACTCGTTCCGTAATACATCATCTCACAACTAACTCATTAGTTGTAATGCTTGCAAGGCTTAAGTGATGTGTATTACCGAGAGGGCCCAGAGATACCTCTCCGACAATCGGAGTGACAAAACCTAATCTCGAAATACGCCAACCCAACATGTACCTTTGGAGACACCTGTAGAGCTCCTTTATAATCACCCAGTTACGTTGTGACGTTTGGTAGCACCCAAAGTGTTCCTCCGGTAAACGGGAGTTGCATAATCTCATAGTTACAGGAACATGTATAAGTCATGAAGAAAGCAATAGCAACATACTAAATGATCAAGTGCTAGGCTAACGGAATGGGTCATGCCAATCACATCATTCTCCTAATGATGTGATCCCGTTAATCAAATGACAACTCATGTCTATGGTTAGGAAACATAACCATCTTCGATTAACGAGCTAGTCAAGTAGAGGCATACTAGTGACACTCTGTTTGTCTATGTATTCACACATGTATTATGTTTCCGGTTAATACAATTCTAGCATGAATAATAAATATTTATCATGATATAAGGAAATAAATAATAACTTTATTATTGCCTCTAGGGCATATTTCCTTCAGTCTCCCACTTGCACTAGAGTCAATAATCTAGTTGACATCGCCATGTGATTTAACATCAATAGTTCACATCTTTATGTGGTTAACACCCATAGTTCACATCGACATGTGACCAACACCCAAAGGGTTTACTAGAGTCAGTAATCTAGTTCACATCGCTATCTGATTAACACCCAAAGAGTACTAAGGTGTGATCATGTTTTGCTTGTGAGATAATTTTCGTCAACGAGTCTGTCACATTCAGAGCCGTAAGTATTTTGCAAATTTCTATGTCTACAATGCTCTGCACGGAGCTACTCTAGCTAATTTCTCCCACTTTCAATATATATCTAGATTGAGACTCAGAGTCATCTAGATTAGTGTCAAAACTTGCATCGACGTAACCCTTTATGATGAACCTTTTATCACTTCCATAATCGAGAAACATATCCTTATTCCACTAAGGATAATTTTGACCTCTGTCCATTGATCTACTCCTAGATCACTATTGCACTCCCTTGCCAAGCTTAGTGGTAGGGTATGCAATAGATCTGGTACACAGCATGGCATACTTTATAGAACCTATGGCTGATGCATAGGGAATGACTTTCATTCTCTTTCTATCTTCTGCCGTGGTCGGGTTTTGAGTCTTACTCAATCTCACACCTTGTAACACAGGCAAGAACTCTTTCTTTGACTGTTCCATTTTGAACTACTTCAAAATCTTGTCAAGGTATGTATTCATTGAAAAACTTATCAAGCGTCTTGATCTATCTCTATAGATCTTGATGCTCAATATGTAAGCAGCTTCACCGAGGTCTTTCTTTGAAAAACTCCTTTCAAACACTCCTTTATGCTTTGCAAAATAATTATACATTATTTCCGATCAACAATATGTCATTCACATATACTTATCAGAAAGGCTGTAGTGCTCCCACTCACTTTCTTGTAAATACAGGCCTTTCCAAAAGTCTGTATAAAACCATATGCTTTGATCAACACATCAAAGCGTATATTCCAACTCCGAGATGCTTGCACCAGTCCATTGATGGATCGCTGGAGCTTGCACATTTTGTTAGCACCTTTAGGATTGACAAAATCTTCTGGTTGCATCATATACAACTCTTCTTTAAGAAAACCATTAAGGAATGCAGTTTTGACATCCATTTGCCAGATTTCATAAAATGTGGCAATTGCTAACATGATTCGGACAGACTTTTAAGCATCGATACGAGTGAGAAAATCTCATTGTATTCAACATCTTGAACTTTGTCAAAAACCTTTTTCGACAAGTCTAGCTTTGTAGATAGTAACACTACTATCAGCATCTGTCTTCCTCTTGAAGATCCATTTATTTAACATGGCTTGCTGATCATCGAGCAAGTCAATCAAAGTCCATACTTTGTTCTCATACATGGATCATATCTCATATTTTATGGCCTCAAGCCATTTCGCGGAATCTAGGCTCATCATTGCTTCCTCATAGTCCGTAGGTTTATCATGGTCTAGTAACATGACTTCCAGAATAGGATTACCGTACCACTTTGGTGCGGATCTTACTCTGGTTGACCTACGAGGTTTTGGTAGTAACTTGATCTTGAAGTTTCATGATCATCATCATTAGCTTCCTCACTAATTGGTGTAGGCATCACTGGAACCGATTTCAGTGATAAACTAGTTTCCAATTCGGGAGAGGGTACAAATTACCTTATTAAGCTCTACTTTCCTCCCACTCACTTCTTTCGAGAGAAACTCCTTCTCTAGAAAGGATCCACTCTTAGCAACGAATGTTTTGCCTTTGGATCTGTGATAGAAGGAGTACCCAACAGTTTCCTTTGGGTATTCTATGAAGACGCACTTTTCCGATTTGGGTTCGAGCTTATCAGGTTGAAAACCTTTTTCACATAAGCATCACAACTCCAAACTTTAAGAAACGACGGCTTAGGTTTACTGCTAAACCATAGTTCATACGGTGTCATCTCAACGGATTTAGATGGTGCCCTATTTAACGTGAATGCAGTTGTCTCTAATGCATAACCCCAAAACGATATTGGTAAAACGGTAAGAGACATCATTGATCGCACCATATCAAATAAAGTGCGGTTATGATGTTCGGACACACCATTACGTTATGGTGTTCCATGTGGCGTGAGCTGTGAAACTATTCCACATTGTTTTATATGAAGGCCAAACTCGTAACTCAAATATTCTCCTCCACGATCAGATCGTAGAAACTTTATTTTCTTGTTACGATGATTCTCCACTTCACTCTGAAATTCTTTGAACTTTTCAAATGTTTCAGACTTGTGCTTCACTAAGTAGATATACTCATATCTGCTCAAATCATCTTGTGAAGGTCAGAAAATAACGATACCTACCACGAGCATCAACACTCATTGGACCGCATACATCGGTATGTATTATTTCCAACAAGTCAGTATCTCGTTCCATTGTTCCGAACAACGGAGTTTCAGTCATCTTGCCCAAAAGGCACGGTTCACAAGCATCAAATGATTCATAATCAAGTGATTCCAAAAACCCATCAGCATGGAGTTTCTTCATGCGCTTTACACCGATATGACCCAAACGGCAGTGCCACAAATAAGTTGCACTATCATTATTAACTTTGCATCTTTTGGCATCAATATTATGAATATGTGTATCACTACGATCGAGATCCAACAAACTATTTTCATTGGGTGTATGACCACTGAAGGTTTCATTCATTTAAACAGAACAACAATTATTCTCTCATTTTAAATGAATAACTGTATTGCAATAAACATGATCAAATCATATTCATGCTCAACGCAAACGCCAAATAACATTTATTTAGGTTCAACACTAATCCCGAAAGTATAGGGAGTGTGCGATGATGATCATATCAATCTTGGAACCACTTCCAACACACATCGTCACTTCACCTTCAACTAGTCTTTGTTTATTCTGTAACTCCTATTTCGAGTTACTAATCTTAGCAACCAAACAAGTATCAAATACCCAGGGGTTACTATAAACACTAGTAAGGTACACATCAATAACCTGTATATCAAATATACTCTTGTTCACTTTGCCATCCTTCTTATTTACCAAATATTCAGGGCATTTCCGCTTCCAGTGACCATTTCCTTTGCAGTAGAAGCACTCAGTTTCAGGCTTTGGTCCAGCTTTGGGCTTCTTCGCGGGAATGACAACTTGCTTGTCATTCTACTTGAAGTTCCCTTTCTTTCCCTTTGCCATTCTCTTGAAACTAGTGGTCTTGTCAATCATCAACACTTGATGCTCTTTCTTGATTTCTACCTTCGTCGATTTCAACATCACGAAGAGCTTGGGAATCGTTTTCGTCATCCCTTGCATACTATAGTTCATCATGAAGTTCTAGTAACTTGGTGATGGTGACTAGAGAACTCTGTCAATCACTATCTTATCTGGAAGATTAACTCCCACTTGATTCAAGCGATTGTAGTACCCAGACAATCTGAGCACATGCTCACTAGTTGAGCGATTCTCCTCCATCTTTTAGCTATAGAACTTGTTGGAGACTTCATATCTCTCAACTCGGGTATTTGCTTGAAATATTAACTTCAATTCCTGGAACATATCATATGGTCCATGACATTGAAAATGTCTTTGATGTCCCGATTCTAAGCCGTTAAGCATGGTGCACTAAACTATCAAGTAGTCATCACATTGAGCTAGCAAAACGTTCATAACATCTGCATCTGCCCCTGCAATAGGTCTGTCACCTAGCGGTGCATTAAGGACATAATTCTTCTGTGCAGCAATGAGGATAAACCTCAGATCACGGATCCAATCCGCATCATTGCTACTAACATCTTTCAACATAATTTTCTCTAGGAACGTATCAAAATAAACATATGAAAGCAACAACACACGCAATTGATCTACAACATAATTTGCAAAATACTACCAGGACTAAGTTCATGATAAATTAAAGTTCAATTAATCATATTACTTAAGAACTCCCACTTAGAAAGACATCCCTCTAATCCTCTAAGTGATCACGTGATCCAAATCAACTAAACCATGTCCGATCATCACGTGAGATGGAGTAGTTTTCAATGGTGAACATCACTATGTTGATCATATCTACTATATGATTCACGCTCGACCTTTCGGTCTCCGTGTTCCAAGGCCATATCTGCATATGCTAGGCTCGTCAAGTTTAACTTGAGTATTCTGCGTGTGCAAAACTGGCTTGCACCCGTTGTAGATGGACGTAGAGCTTATCACACCCGATCATCACGTGGTGTCTGGGCACGACGAACTTTAGCAACGGTGCATACTCAGGGAGAACACTTCTTGATAATTAGTGAGAGATCATCTTAAAATGCTACCGTCAAACAAAACATAATAAGATGTATAACAGATAAACATCATATGCAATCAAAATATGTGACATGATATGGCAGTGATCATCTTGCGCCTTTGATCTCCATCTCCAAAGTACTGTCATGATCTCTATCGTTACCGGCACGACACCATAATCTTCATCATCTTGATCTATATCAATGTGTCATCACATGGTCGTCTCGCCAACTATTGCTCTTGCAACTATTGCTATTGCATAGTGATAAAGTAAAGCAATTATTTGGTACTTGCATCTTATGCAACAAAGATACAACCATAGGGCTTGTGCCAGTTGTCGATAACTTCAACAAAACATGATCATCTAATACAACAACTTATATCTCATCATGTCTTGACCATATCACATCACAACATGCCCTGCAAAAACAAGTTAGACGTCCTCTACTTGTTGTTGCAAATTTTACGTGGCTGCTACGGGCCGAGCAAGAACCGTTCTTACCTATGCATCAAAACCACAACGATAGTTCGTCAAGTTAGTGCTGTTTTAACCTTCGCAAGGACCGGGGGTAGGCACACTTGGTTCAACTAAAGTTGGAGAAACAGACACTCGCTAGTCACCTGTGTGCAAAGCGCGGCGGTAAAACCAGTCTCACGTAAGCGTACGCGTAATGTCGGTCCGGGCCGCTTCATCCAACAATACCGCTGAACCAAAGTATGACATGCTGGTAAGCAGTATGACTTGTATCACCCACAACTCACTTGTGTTCTACTCGTGCATATAACATCTACGCATAAACACCTGGCTCTGATGCCACTATTGGGGAACGTAGTAATTTCAAAAATTTCCTACGCACACACAAGATCATGGTGATGCATAGCAACGAGAGGGGAGAGCGTTGTCTACATACCCTTGTTGACCGTAAGCGGAAGCGTTAGCACAACGCGGTTGATGTAGTCGTACTTCTTCACGGCCCGACCGATCAAGCACCGAAACTACGGCACCTCCGAGTTCTAGCACACGTTCAGCTCGATGACGTCCCTTGAACTCTGATCCAGCCGAGTGTCGAGGGAGAGTTCCATCAGCACGACGGTGTGGTGACGATCTTGATGTTCTACCGTCGCAGGGCTTCGCATAAGCACCGCTACGATATTATCGAGGTGGACTATGGTGGAGGGGAGCACCATACACGGCTGAGAGATCCAAGGGATCAATTGTTGTGTCTTTGGTGCTAGCCCTGCCCCTCTATTTATATGTTGTGCCCCAGGGTCGAAACTTGGAGCAAAAGCCTCCTCAAAGTCGGTTTTGCCCAAAAGGCAAGAGTCCCACTCGGACTCCAGGACCAAACGCCACAATCCTTGGCGTCTGGCCCAGACGCCATGGCCCTCGGCGTCTGGCTCAGGGCCAAACGCCAGGGTCTCCGGCGTTTGGCCCCCTGGCCTCCGCAAAACTCCTTTTGCACCGACCTAAAGCCTCATGGGCTTGACCCCTTGGCCTAACCATATCATCCAATATATGAATCTTTACGTGTCGACCATTTCGAGACTCCTCGTCATGTCCCCGATCTCATCCGGGACTCCGAACTCCTTCGGTACATCAAAACATGTAAACTCATAATATAACTGTCATCGAAACCTTAAGCGTGCGGACCCTACGGGTTCGAGAACAATGTAGACATGACCTAGAACTATTCTTGATCAATAACAAATAGCGGAACCTGGATGCTCATATTGGCTCCTACATATTCTACGAAGAACTTTATCGGTCAAACCGCATAACAACATACGTTTTTCCCTTTGTCATCGGTATGTTACTTGCCCGAGATTCGATCGTCGGTATCCAATACCTAGTTCAATCTCGTTACTGGCAAGTCTCTTTACTCATTCCGTAATACATCATCGCACAACTAACTCATTAGTTGTAATGCTTTCAAGGCTTAAGTGATGTGTATTACCGAGAGGGCCCAGAGATACCTCTCCGACAATCGGAGTGACAAAACCTAATGTCGAAATACGCCAACCCGACATGTACCTTTGGAGACACCTGTAGAGCTCCTTTATAATCACCCAATTACATTGTGACGTTTGGTAGCACCCAAAGTGTTCCTCCGGTAAACGGGAGTTGCATAATCTCATAGTTACAGGAACATGTATAAGTCATGAAGAAAGCAATAGCAACATACTAAATGATCGAGTGCTAGGCTAACGGAATGGGTCATGTCAATCACATCATTCTCCTAATGATGTGATCCCGTTAATCAAATGACAACTCATGTCTATGGTTAGGAAACATAACCATCTTCGATTAACGAGCTAGTCAAGTAGAGGCATAGTAGTGACACTCTGTTTGTCTATGTATTCACACATGTATTATGTTTCCGGTTAATACAATTCTAGCATGAATAATAAACATTTATCATGATATAAGGAAATAAATAATAACTTTATTATTGCCTCTAGGGCATATTTCCTTCACATCGGGGGAGGACAAGGAGAGGAATGGGGAAGCCAAGAGCAGACTTTATACTGGAGGTACGTTACGCATCCTAGTCGGGAAAATTAATACCCCCGAGTCGGAGGGTGAACGGGGAGGAGATTCTAGCATCCCCTCTCCCCATGGGAAGAAAAGGACGGCCCCTAAAGACTTAGCAGGAGAGGTCTCGAAAGAGGGAAGAAACCTGCATCAGGGGGCCCTGCCCCAGAGGGCAACATTGCTGCAAAACGCCCACAGGGGGGCCAGCTGTTAACCGAGTCGAAAGTGAACAAAGGTGTCTAGTAAGCATACCTCGTTCTTTTCCTGAGAATAATGACCGAGACATATGTTTTGCAGTTCGGCTCATAGCCTCCCTCCACAATGTTCGTCATCCGGGGATCTTCTGCCGAGATGATGGAGAGCGAAACGCCTCCTCATATTTCTCCGCCTCATGAGGCAGATGATCCTGAGGTGTCGTCCCGGAGGATCTCTCCTGATCCGCAAAGACCAAAAGGTAACTCTTCGGCTGTCCGAAGTCCGGGGTTTTCGGCTCCTAGAGAGACCAACAGGAAAAGCACCGAACTGTCCGATATACAATCGGATACATTGACGGGTCTTCTGCAGCAAGTGCCTATCTCAGAGGCACATCGTACCTTAATGGGTACGGTGGTTAAGAAGATATCATCCGCAAAAAGCGGGTTGAATGAAGCCTTTACGAGCCTGCTAAGAGGCTTTGAGGTACGCAAAGTGATGTATATATTTTTGATTGTACCGTACACGCAATGTGTACTTTGTATAGATAGTAGCCCCTGAGACTCTGGTTGCCATCCAGACGAGGCGAACAGAGGATCATAGTCTCAGGTAATGATAATGCTGATTTTGTACGCAGGCGGCTGCAGATCCAGCGGCTGACCGGACTGCTAAATTTGCCGAACTTAGGCGGTAACTTGATGTGGCGGATGCGGACGTCACGCTTGTGAACAAGCGGCTTGACGAGGCACAGGGTATGTATATTTGGGTGGTCAACAAATATTAATAAGAGCATGATGCTAGGATTTATAATATGCTTTGACTGCAGATGAAGATGCCGCCATGGAGATCCTTTGGGCAGAGCTTGCCCGGGCCAAGGAGCAAGCCTGGAGAAGCAATGTGACTGCCATGAATGCAACTGATGAATTAAAAGTCAAACAGGCTGCTCACCGCCAAAGTGAGGATAAAATAGCCAACATGGCTATTGAGCTACAAAATGCTGCAAGTCGATATGAGCTTCTCGAAAGGGAAAACCAAACGAAAATGGCTGACCTAGAGAAGGCCTTACAAGCAGCAAAGGAAACTCGCTCTGAGATCGGAGCGGCTCGGGAGGAGCTTCGACAAGCCGGTGATGTCGTGGCTGGGAAGCCCTTTTTATTGCAAACGAAATTCGTCGATCTGAAGTATGCCCCTCTTGACCAATTGTGGAGTTCTTCAGACGCGCACTTGGATTTGGCAAAGAGTGCTGCTGATGCGACGCAGTATTTCAAGGATCGAGAAGATCATAAGGTGGAAAGATTGTTCTGGTCGCAGTTCATTGCTCCAAGGCGTCCACTGCTGTTGAATGAGCAAATGGCCGAGTGGGCCGAGCTCCATAGGTTATCCAGGCTTGCCATGAAGGCTATCGTGGATCACCTGTGGCCGAAGGAACCAAGTCCGGAAAGTTATTTTGGTTTGGTGCAACGATTTATTCGTGTTGTGTCGCATATCGACGTTGTCAAGAGGTCGGTGTGCATAGAGGGTGCACGGATGGCTCTTTCCCATGTAAAGACATATTGGGAGAAGATGGAGGCCACCGATATTGCAACCAGGGGTCCGCCCGGGGGTCAGGACTCGCCCGAGCACTATTTTAAAGAAGTCTTAGAAGGTGCCTGTTTAATAGAGGCTCAGTGCTCAAAGAATACCATGTTCGAATGACATGTATTTTGATTGTAAGAACAATGCTTTTGATAATAAAGGCTGTTGAGGGAGTCCTGGACTAGGGGGTGTCCGGATAGCCGAACTATCATCATCGTCGGACTCCAAGACTATGAAGATGCAAGATTGAAGACTTCGTCCCGTGTCCGGATGGGGCTTTCCTTGGCGTGGAAGGCAAGCTTGGCGATACGGATATGTAGATCTCCTACCATTGTAACCGACTCTGTGTAACCCTAGCCCTCTCCGGTGTCTATATAAACCGGATGGTTTTAGTCCGTAGGACAGAACAACAATCATACCATAGGCTAGCTTCTAGGGTTTAGCCTCCTTGATCTCGTGGTAGATCTACTCTTGTAATACACACATCATCAATATCAATCAAGTAGGACGTAGGGTTTTACCTCCATCAAGAGGGCCTGAACCTGGGTAAAAGATCGTGTCCCTTGTCTCCTATTACCATCCGCCTAGACACACAGTTCGAGACCCCCTACCCGAGATCCGCCAGTTTTGACACCGACATTGGTGCTTTCATTGAGAGTTCCTCTGTGTCGTCACCGATAAGCTCGATGGCTCCTTCGATCATCAACAACGATGTGGTCCAGGGTGAGACTTTTCTCCCCGGACAGATCTTCGTATTCGGCGGCTTTGCACTGCGGGCCAATTCGTTTGGCCATCTGGAGCAGATCGAAAGCTACGCCCCTGGCCGTCAGGTCAGATTTGGAAGTCTGAACTTCACGGCTGACATCCGCGGAGACTTAATCTTCGATGGATTCGAGCCACAGCCGAGCGCGCCGTTCTGTCACGATGGGCATGATCTAGCTCTGCTGCCGGACAGTGCCCTGGAGGTCGCACACGAATCCAGATCGAGGACAGATGGTTAGACACCGCCTCGGGGGCTACAATCTCTACGGCAATAGAGCCGAATACTGACCTTGTCCCTTGTGAAGCTCGTGACTCCGAGGTGCCGGACTCCGAACCTGCTACGCCCCCTTTAATCGAATCCGATTGGGCGCCGATCATGGAGTTCACCGCTGCGGACACCTTCCAACACTCACCTTTTGGCCACATCCTGAGTTCGCTAAAGTATCTCTCGTTATTAGGAGAGTCCTGGCCGGACTGCGGTCAGGACGGTTGGGACGCGGACGACGAAGAAATTCAAGGCCCACCCACCACCCACTTAGTAGCCATTGTCGATGATTTAATCGACATGCTAGACTTTGACTCCGAAGACATCGACGGTATGGACGACGATGCCGGAGACGACCCAGAACCAGTGCCTACTGGGCACTGGAAAGCCGCCTCAACTCATGATGTATACATGGTGGATACACCAAAAGGAAGCGATAACGAGGAACAACGGGACGCGGCGAAGGATAATTCCCCTGAAAAACAACAAAAACGGCGACGCAAGCGCCGCCCGAAGTCCCGCCTTGATAGCAACGGCACCCATACTGACCCAGCCGTAGAGCAGGGCGAACCAGTGGACGAGCAATCCATTCCCGGCGAAAACAACAATCCAGTTGATCTCACGCCGGACACATCACCGGAGCATAAGAACCTTCACAGAAGGCTCGTCGCCACTGAAAGAAGTTTGAAGAAGCGAAAGCGGAAGCTCAAAACGGCGGAAGACGTACTCAGAATGAGACGGAGCAAAGTACTCAAGACCGCAGATAAATACGGCGATAATCACCAAGCAAAGAGCTACCCGAAGCGCAAGCTGTTGCCCAAATTTGACGAGGAGGCCGTAGAGCCCCCACAGTCAAAAAAGAAAGAGGCCGCCTGGCCGGATAGATGACCAGATAACAGGCTAAGAGAAGCAAGCAGCGCCGCACACAATCCGGCACACGGTCCACATAAGGATCCTCGCAAAAAGGATGGCCTAGTCAGGTCCATCTATGGGCCAAAAAAGAAGGCTCCAGGAAGCAACACAACCCGCCGAGTGTTCGAATATAATGGCACACCTAAATACAGGGGCGCCGCACACCCACTATGTTTCACCGATGAGGTACTCGATCATGAATTTCCAGCGGGATTCAAGCCCGTAAACATAGAGGCATTTGACGGAACAACAGACCCCGGAGTCTGGATTGAGGATTATATCCTACACATACATATGGCTAGAGGAGACGATCTCCACGCCATAAAATACCTACCCCTCAAGCTCAAAGGGCTAGCTCGGCATTGGATCAAAAGCCTCCCAGAAAATACCATCGGAAGTTGGGAAGAGCTTGAGGATGCGTTTCGAGCAAATTTTCAGGGAACTTATGTCCGCCCTCCGGATGCAGACGATTTAAGTCACATAACTCAACAGCCCGGGGAGTCAGCATGCAAATTCTGGAACATGTTCCTCACCAAAAAGAACCAAATAGTCAACTGTCCGGACGCCGAAGCCTTAGCAGCCTTTAAACATAACGTCCGAGACGAATGGCTCGCCAGACACCTCGGCCAGGAAAAACCAAGAACAATGGCCGCGCTCACAAGCCTCATGACCCGCTCTTGCGCGGGGGAAGATAGCTGGCTAGCAAGATGCAGCACCAGCGACCCGAGTACATCCGAGGTCAGGGATGGAAATGGGAAATCACGACGCAGAAAAGATCAGCGCCGGAATAAGGAAAACGGCCCAAATAGCACGGCGGTCAACGCCAGATTGAAAAGCTCGCGGCCGAATAACAAAACACTGCCCCTTAAGGACAACAGTGACGAGCTATCCAACCTAAACAACATCTTGGATAGGATATGTCAAATCCACAGTACCCCCGGGAAGCCTGCAAACCATACCCACAGAGATTGTTGGGTCTTCAAGTAGTCTGGCCGACTTAACACCGAACACAAGGGGCTCGACACACCAAGTGAAGACGATGACGAACCCCACAAGCAGCAGGCCGGAAAACAGAAGACTTTCCCACTAGAAGTCAAAACAGTGAACTCACTTCATGTGATAAATAGTGCGGCAACTACTAAAACACACGCCGCACGATCCACCCAAGCAGAGCCCCGAAATTGGATGTCAAACCCAATTACTTTCGACCATCAGGATTACTCCATAAGTATTCGAAACGCAGGAGGGACTGCTTTGATATTGGATCCCATAATCGAGGGACTACAATTCACACAAGTCCTAATGGATGGCGGAAGCGATATAAACCTGCTATACCAGGACACCATCCGCAGTATGGGGATAGACCCTACCAAAATTCGCCATAGCAACACTTCCTTCAAAGGAGTGACGCCAGGCCTTTATGCCAATTGTACAGGCTCTGTACTACTAAAGGTTGTGTTCGGTTCATCCGACAACTTCCGTCGCGAAAAGCTAATCTTCCATATCGCCCCATTCAAAGGTAGCCATCAAGCACTACTGGGACGCGAAGCTTTCGCCCGCTTTAACACAATACCGCATTATGCGTCTCTTACACTCAAAATGCCCGGTCCACGCGGCATAATCTCATTAAAGGGTAACTCCGAGTGCTCCTCGGCCACGGAAAACATGAGACTGCCTTGACAGCCACACAATAATCCAACCTTGCTGATTAAAGCCCCTAAAAATAGGTCATTTAGACCTCGGACACGGTTAGGTGAGTCCGGCATAAATAAACAAGGGGCTTCCCAGCCACATACCTCTTTCCAAGAGGCTGCACGCATAAACAATGAGAGCCAATAAAGCTCAATTTTATTCATCTTCCAAATCATACTCTGTTTTCGATACATTTTTTGCACGATATTTTTTTTTCCAAACTAAGTTCTTCTCTTTTACAGATGAACCACGTGCTACACCCGTCCAGGATACAGCACAACAGAGACACAGGCGCAGACATGCAGCAGGGACCCGTTGCAAGGATTCTTTTCAGATTAAGACCCTGCGTAAACCTTTCTTACTGTCTCTTGTTGATACTCATCCCCCGGTTTCCTACCATAACCAAGGAGGAGGCTAACGTTTTGGCATCGGCCGCGTCAGAAGTTCTCGCCTGTACCTGGACACTAGGGGCTTAGGGCATTGTTCTGCCCGTTATCATAAAGTCTGAATACCTTAGGGAGTGTTCGGCGTCTCGAGTTAGGCCTTATATGCATTAGCTCCGAATCATGTCTTTGGTCAAATGTTGGGTTTGCCCGGCTCTTGTGTTTTGCTGCCTTACGTTCCGCTCCATCGGCTAACGCGGCACCAGGAGAACTACTGCGATTGTGCCCCAGTTCTGCCGGGCGAGCACCTCAGTAGAGAAAGCCGAAAACTGACTGTCATGATATAGCGAGAGACTGGTCAACCACTCGATCGACTATTGGAATGTTTAGAATTCCTCCGCTTCGACGAAGGACTGCTTCCCGGTCAGGCACACACGCGCCCCGAGTTCGGAGAGCGCGGTGCCTCTAGGGGCTATATTGTAGCCCCACCATCGAGCTCCTATGGCTAAGTGAAAGTGATAAAGCATTATAGTCCGGTTGCCTAGTTTGCTATGCTATCACCTCCATTAAAGGACCAAGACGTTGGATTAAGTGTGAAATGCTCTTTTTGCAAACCCCCCCCCCCGCACTATGTGCGTGTGGGCTGAAGGCAAAGACTGCCATCTTTCAGGTTATAAATACATATACATTAACGGCCGGACAGGAGATATTTCAATACTTGAACACACAAGTATAAAAAGTCGTTACATTATAAATATGATCTCACAAATCATATATGTCATTTGAACATGACATTTTTCGAGCACTGTGACTCTATTAAACGAGCGCCCTGCAGGACTTCCTCAAAATAGTGCTCGGTGGGTAATTGGCTCTCGTCCGAACCCCAGGACGCAACATCGGTGGCATTCATCTCCGCCTAGTATGTCTTAACATGGGCAAGAGCCATCCGTGCACCCTCTATGCAGGCCGACCGCTTCATCGCCTTGATATGCGGCACCGCCCCAAGGAATTGCTACAATAAACCAAAATAACTCTTCGGCTTGGGCCTTTCTGGCCACAGATGAGCCACCACATCCGTCATGGCAAGTTCGGACAATCTATTCAGCTCATCCCACTCAGCCAACCGATCGGTCAACGGAAGTGGACGCTCCGGACTATGGAATTGAGACCAAAATAGCTCTTCCATTTCATGATCCTTCTGACTTCGGAAGTGCCCAACTACGTCCGCCGCACTTGCCGCCAAATCCAGATAAGGATCCTCCGCACTCCACAACTGGCCCAAATGAGCATACTTCGGATCCGTGAACTTCCTACGCAACAGAAAGGGCTTTCCAGCCGCAATGTCTCCGGCCTGACGCAGTTCCTCCTTTATAGCCCGCATTGCAGAACGAGCATCCTTGGCTTCAGCGGTGGCCTTCTTCAGGCCCTCCTGCTCCGCTTGGCGTTCTCTTTCAAGAACCTCATAGAGGTCGGTAGCATCTTTTAATTTCACGGCCATTACGGCCATTTCCTCATTGCTTCGGCAGTGAGCAGCCTTTCGGCTTTTACCTCCTCCGCTGCCTTCGAGGCAGCCGCATCACTTTTTCTGGCATGCTCCTTTGCTCGAGCAAGCTCTGCCCGAAGGTCTTCCACAGCAGCGGCACCATCTGCATCAAGCATACATGTTGTAAGGAGTGGGCATCAGCTCCCTTACCAAGTGACCGCGGAGAAATCACCTACCTTGTGACTCGTCAAGTCGTTTATTGACCAGCGCGATGTCCGCATCCGCAACATCGAGTTGCCGCTTTAGCTCGGCAACTCTATCAGTCCGGCTGGCCACTGAACATTCCGCCACCTGCTTAGGAAAGGCGACATTTTGTAACTGAGATTATGATCCTCGGCATGCTGTCACTTTCGACAACATACCGAGTCTCAGGAGCTACTATCTATACAGGGCGCACCCTATGTGCAAAACTGTCAAAAGGTATGTCATTTTTTGCGTACCTCAAACCCCGTCAGTAAACTTCCGACGGCCTCATGTAACCCGCTCTCGGCGGATGAGATCCTTTCAATCACCGCACTCGTTAATGCGCGGTGATCTTCTGAGAGAGACGCCCTCTCGAGCAAACCCTGCATCTCTACCGGCCGTACTCCAGTGGGTGCCGAACTCCCCGGCCCCGCCGGACTCGAGGAGACCCTCCGTGATGACACCTCAGGGTCGTCCGCCCTGCCTGACGGGGCGGCAAATGGAGGCGTTTCGCTCTCCATCATCTCCGGACGAAGGTCCCCCGAGGATGAGCTCTGCTGAGAAGGGCTGAGATCCGAACTACAAGGTAAAAACTTCGGTTATCCTTAGAAATAAAATAGGGATGTCCCTTATTATAAAACTTCCCTTTTTTCTACTTACGGCTCGCTGGAGGGCTGATTCCTTTGGGGAGACTGTGCGGCCGGGACACCTCCCGACATAGGACCTTCCAGTGCAGATTCCTTTCCCCGCTTCAAGGCTTTGGCCTCTGGGTTTTCGGAAGCGGTCCTCTTCTCCCCCTGGAGGGAGGGATTCTTGATTCCCCCCTTTCTGAGAGCCTCCTTAACAGAGGTGGTAGTTTCCCTGTTCCCCCCTTCGCCCTCCTCCGAAGGCGCTACCTCCAACATTTTGATTAACACGGGATCCGGCGTGGTCTCAGGGAGGGGGGCCGGACACCATATCAGTTTTGCTTGCGCTATCCACTCCTGTTCAAGGGATAGCCGGTTAAAAGGCAAATCCATGATAAATAAATGGATGATATGTCCAGACACAGGGCTACTTACTTGAGTATCCGGGCGATTGCAGCTTAGGCCAGCGTCCTCGGTCAAGTCCGGACACACTTCTTGTGATCCGAAGAACAGTTTGTACATCTCCATGGGTTTTGTACCCATAAAGTGTTGGAGAGCTCGTGGTCCCTCCGGATTGAATTCCCACAGGCGGAGGGGGCGACGTTTGCAGGGCAGAAGACGCCGAATCGGCATAACCTGCGTCACTATGACCAGATTGATCTCCCTCTCTTGGAGGTCTCGAATCCGGCCCTGCAATAGGGGTACGTCCTTGGACGGCCCCCAGTCGAACCCTTTGTTGACCCATGATGTCAGCCGTTGTGGAGGGCCCGGGCGAAAGGCGGGCGGCGGCCGCTGCCTGCTGCCCCTGGGAGCGGTGATATAGAACCACTCCTGCTGCCACAAGCCGAGCTCCTCCTGAAAAGAGCCCTTGGGCAATGGAGCATCGGCCCTCTTGCTTATAACCGCCCCGCCGCACTCTGCCTGACGCCCCTCAATCATCTTCGGCTCCACATTGAAGGTTTTGAGCCACAAACCAAAGTGAGGGGTAGTGCGGAGGAAGGCCTCGCAGACAACAATAAATGATGAGATATGGAGGATATTCTCCAGAGCCAGGTCGTGGAATTCCAGCCCATAGTAAAACAGGAGCCCCCTCACGAAGGGATCCATCGGGAAGCCTAAACCCAGACAGAGTTGAGGCACGAACACGACACTCTCGCCAGGCTCAGGAGTTGGAATGACTTGCCCTTGGGCAGGCAACCTATGCGAAATCTCGTAGGTTAAGTACCTGGCGTCTCTCAGCTTTAGCACGTCCTCTTCCGTGACGGAGGAGGGCATCCACCGGCCCTGTAGGTCGGAGCCGGACATTGTCGAAGGTCCGAAGTGCCCGAATCTGGAGCCCTGGGTGTTAGAACTCGGGGCGAGGGGCGGATTCGATTGCGGATTGAAGAAAAGGAACGGGCCTTGGTCTCATTATAAAGAGGGAGAATACCAAGAGTCGTCCCCGTGACCGTTTGGAACTCGCCTTCGATGGAGGGGGCGTGGCAACGGGCGCGGTTGGGTTACCCATGTCCGTATTGATGAGAATCCCGGGATAAGGGGAACACAATCTCTGCTTCGACAAGACGTGCCAAGGAAACCGCTTCGCTAAACGCGTTGAGGTGGTATAATAAAAACAATTCAATTAAAGGCTTGGTTGTGGTATGACGTCACGCCATGAAATACGTCAGCAGATTGAACTTGTGTAAATATTAATCTCTCTCTATGGTGGAATGTTGAATTTATTTTGCAGAGCGGGACACTATCCTGGTGTTCACAATCTTCTATAAATTATTCGGAGGAGGAACCCGCCTTGCAATGCCGAAGACAATATGCGCGCCGGACTCGTCGTCATTGAAGCCTGGTTCAGGGGCTACTGAGGGAGTCCTGGACTAGGGTCTTAATCTAAAAAGAAACCTTTGAGCGGGGCCCTGCTGCACGTCTGCACCTTTGTCTCTGTTGTGCCGTATCCTAGAAGGGTGTAGCACGATGATCATTTGTAAAAAGGAAAACCCTAGGTGAAAGACTTCGTGCGAAAAGTTGGTTATTCTGAACGAACCATGAAAATGCAATCTGTTATTGTATTAATAGGGTCAAGCCAAACTATGGGCTTTTTTACATGCGGGCAGCCCCTAGCACCACCTATGGGGGTATATCCGTCGACCCAAGCTCAGGTTTATCTGGGTTGTTACAACTGGTGGTGCACTGGACTCGTCTAACCGTGTCCGTGGTTTTGGTTGGAGAGGCCGTTCAGTGTTCGGCTGCTAGAGCCGCCACATATTCTTTCGCACATAAGGAACGCCTCTGTATTTCCGCTAACTGTGATGACGCCATGTGGACTGAGCATCTTAAGTTTAAGATAAGCGTAGTGCAGTACTACATTGAAACGAGCGAAGGCCATTCTTCCGAGTAGTGCGTGATAGCCGCTTCGGAATGGAGCGATGTCGAAGATTAATTCTTCGCTTCTGAAGTTGTCGGGAGAACCGAATACAACCTCTAGTACTAGAGAGCCTGTGCAGCGGGCCTCAACGCCTGGTATTACTCCTTTAAAGGTAGTATTGCTTTGGCTGATTCTTGACGGGTCTATCCCCATTTTTCGGATAGTGTCCTGATATATTAGATTAAGACTACTGCCGCCATCCATAAGGACTTGGGTGAGATGGTATCCGTCAACTATTCGGTCGAGCACCAAGGCAGCCAATCCTCTGTGCCCTATACTAGTCGGATGATCTCTGCGATCAAAAGTGATCAGGCAGGCCGACCAAGGATTGAACTTGGGGGCGATGGGCTCTACAGCGTATACGTCTCGGAGTGCGCGCTTGCGCCTTCTCTTTGGTATGTGAGTTGCATAAATCATATTCACTGTTTTGACTTCTGTGGGAATTTTTTCTGTCCTCCAGTGTTCGGCTGGCGAGGCTCATCCTCGTCTTCACTTGGCGTCTCCCTCCCTTTGTGTTCGGCGTTTAGCTTGCCAGCCTGCTTGAAAACCCAGCATTCTCTGTGGGTGTGATTTGTAGGTTTTTCGGGGGTGCCATGAATCTGACATAATCTGTCTAGAATCTTATTTAGGTTGGACGGTCCCTCTCTGCTGCCTTTAAATGGCTTTTTCCGTTGATCGGGTTGAGAGCCCCTGAATCTGGCGTTGACCGTCGTGTTATCTGGGTTGTCTTCATTGTTTCGACGCTTGTTTTTATTGCGTCGCGGCTTCCCATTGCCATCCCTGACTTCAAATGTGCCTGGGTCGCTGGTGCTGCTACGGGCCAACCAGCTATCCTCGCCCGCGCAGAAGCGGGTCATAAGGCTTGTTAGGGCTGCCATTGTCCTCGGCTTTTCTTGGCCGAGGTGTCTGGCAAGCCATTCGTCTCAGATACTGTGCTTGAAAGCCGTTAAGGCTTCGGCACCCGGGCAGTCAATGATTTGATTCTTCTTAGTGAGAAATTTGTTCCAAAGCTTACGGGCTGACTCTCCGGGTTTTTGGATTATGTGACTTAAATCGTCTGCATCCGGAGGTCGGACATAGGTCCCTTGAAACTTGGCCCTGAAAGCATCCTCTAGTTCCTCCCAACTTCCAATTGTGTTTTCGGGGAGGCTTTTCAACCAATGCCGAGCTGGTCCTTTCAACTTGAGGGGCAGGTATTTAATGGCATGGAGATCATCTCCGGGAGCCATGTGTATGTGAAGGATAAAGTCCTCAATCCAAACCCCAGGGTCTGTCGTTCCGTTGTATGCCTCTATATTCACGGGTTTAAATCCCTCTAGAAATTCATGATCCAGCACCTCATCGGTGAAGCACAGGGGGTGCGCGGCACCCCTGTATTTGGATGTGTCATGGCATGCTGTCGATGGTTGTTGTGTTTGGTGTTGATTCCGAGCTGGTATTCGATTAACATGGTCGTTTTGGTGGTTCTGATCCTGCGCTGGAGCATGCTTCCTAGATCCATAGATGGACCTGGCCATACCGGCTTTTCTGTCCAGGAGCTCACGTAAATCGTGTGCTGACTTATGTGCGGCATCATTAGCCGCCATGTCGCGGCCACGGGGTGGTCGGTCCGACTAATCGGCCGTTTTATTTTTCGGCTGAATGGGCTCTATAGCCTCGTCGTCGAATTCGGGCAGCAGCTTGCGCTTTGGGTAGCTCTTTGTGTGGCGAGCGCCACCGTATTTTTCTTCAATGTCGAGCACTTTGTTCCATCTGTGGTTGAGCGTATCTTGCGCGGCCTTAAGCCTTTGCTTCTGCTTCTTCAAGCTCTTCGTGGTGGCAATAAGCCTTCTATGGAGGTTCTCTTGTTCCAAGTGTTTTTCTGGGATGATGAGTGCATCATCGTCCGGACTGTTCTCCTCTCGGGAGATAGGTTGATGAGTTTTACCCTCGGGATCGCCGTCATCGGACATCGGCTCCGGACTATGTTCACCGTCCCCTGGTGCATCCTGCTCCATCGCTGGGTCCACGGGGTCGTCGTTTCCTTTGGAGTCGACCAGGGTGTTATTCTTTCTTGCGTTGTCATTGTTGTTTTTGCTGTGGAGGGATTTAGAGCGGCGCCTATGCCATCGCTTTGGTTTCTGCTCGAGGGGATTATCCTTCATTGCATCCTTCCGTTCCTCGCCGTTGTTTTCTTTGGGTGTATCCACCATGTATATATCATATGATGAGGTGGCTGTCCAGCGCTCCGTAGGCGGTGGTTCCTGTTCGTCTCCAGCATCGTCGTCCATACCGTCGATGTCTTCAGAGTCAAAGTCGAGCGTGTCGGTTAAGTCATCGACAATGGCTATTAAGTGGGTGGTGGGTGGGGAACGAATTCCTTCGTCGTCCGCTTCCCACTCAAGCCGGACATACTTCGTCCAAGAGTGTTTTGACAGAGAGAGAGATTTCAATGAATTTAGCACGTCGCCCAAGGGCAAGTGCTGATTTATATCTGAAAGGATCGATATGGACCTAGAGGGGGGTGAATAGGTACAATTACAAATTTTAATTATTCCTTAGCAATTTTAGGCAATAATGCGGAATATGAAGGTGAGCCTAACAATTGCAAGTGAGTACTAAGTACTAAGCAAGTAACACAAGCACATAAGTAAGCAACCCCAATATGATGTAAGTCAGTGCAAAGAGACAAGTAACCACAAGTAGAGAGTTAGGGTTAGGAATAACCGCAACTCCGAGAGACGAGGCTGTATGCCAATGTTCACTTCCTTGGAGGGAAGCTAGTCACCGTTAGAGAGGTGAATGTTACCACGAAGGCACACCAACGCCACGAAGGCTCACCCTATTCTCCCTTTGAGACAACACCACGGAGGCGTTTCTCAACCACTAGTGGTAGACCTTGGGGTGATCTCCAAACCCTCACAAACTTTCCGGGGGTAATAACAAAGGTTGATTCCTATCCGAAAGACTCCTACCGCCTAGGAGTCTCCAACCTCCAAGAGTAATAAGAACGTTGGGGAAAAGCTCAAGACTTGCTCAAATCACAAATTCCTTTGGTGCAAAGAAGGGGAAGGAGTGGATCTATCACTTGATCGGAGAACTTCTCTCAAAGACTCCTAAATCACTTGGGGATCTAGGATTTGATGTAGGTGATTGAGAGAGAGAGAGAGTGAAGAGTGTTCTTGGCAAGCTCAAAGTGAATGGTCAACCTCATCCCGTGGAAGGGAGAGGTGTATATATAGTAGGTATGGAAAAGTGACCATTTGGGACACTTAAGTGCACAGGATAGGTCGGACGTCCGGACAACACCGGACGTTTGGTGGCACAAATAAGTTTGGACGTCCGACAATCATCGGTCGTCCGGCTGCTGGGAATATGTGAGCCACGACTCAGTACACAGGATACGGACGTCCAAGACGTGCCGATCGTCCGGAGCCCGGACGACCGGAGAAGCCCGGAAATCCGTAAATACGATTCTGTGGTGAAAGTACCGAACGTTCGAGACCTGCCGGACGACCGGAGGTCGGACGTCCGGAGAGTTCCGGAAATCCGTAAATATCATTCTGTAACAGGAACACCAGACGATCGGAGGGAGCTGGACGTCCGGACAGCTGAGAGGGACTGGAAGTCCAAAGAGAAAAAGCAGGAGTTGTGGGTTTTGAGCAAGTCTTTCACTAGATCCAACGATCCCCTCTTCATAGTGCGGGATCCCTATACTCAAGAACAAACCGTAAACAACGCCAGTGTCTTGTATCTCCATTCTTGAGTTATATGCATTTTGTCCCTGGTCATGATCCACACACACGGTCTTTGAGACATAATCCTGAGATATACTTGATTAACATGATTAGTCCCAAACATACATGTTGTCATCAACATCAAAATATGATTAAGGGCATGATTGCACTTTCGATCTCCCCCTTTTTGGTAGTTGATGACAACATATATGCACACACATTAAAAAATAGTAATTGAAAGGATTTGTTGTGGAGCTCAATAATCAAGAATAAGCAAGGAGTGAGCTAGCCCTCAATATGATACCATAGAGACTAATCATGAAGAGGGCTCCCCCGCAAATAGATACCAATACAACCAAAATTCGTACACAAGATAATCAAGAAGTAAGCTTCATATAGATTCATCACTCATAGCATAGAACATAAGTTTCAACAATCTCATAACATAAGTTTGATACAAGCTAACCCACAATCATAGCAATGAGTTCGATTACAAGTTAAACAAGCTAATATCATAATGAGCTCAAAAGCATGCATAGTGCCTACTCCCCCTTGGCATCAAATATCCAAAAAAAAGGGGAAAGCATAACAACATCAAAGATCATCCTCATCATCATCATCATGAGCACCACTGCCACCAGCCTCGTCAAAGAAATCAGCCCACTCAGGACCCGCGGGGAAACCAAAATCAGAAGGAGGCTCGTCAGGAAGACGTTCATCGTCCCTCACATCATAAATTTTGGAGTCTCTCAACCGAGCCTTCAGAGCATTCTTGGAAGTGACCATGCGAGTGACAACATCTTGTTGTTGGGAGCAATGAAAGGTGAACATCTTCATCATTGCAGAGTGAGCCTACCCAAGAAAGTGAGCAATGCGCCCAAAGGGTGCAGAACTGGAAGGAGAACGGGCAGCATGAGAAGGAACACTAGCTGCGGTGCAACGAGCAGGAGCATTAGAAGGAGGAACATAATCATTCGCCATGTGAGCAGGAATGACCCATCGCTCATGCACGTGAGTGCGGGCAATGGGAAAAGACGCGACACTCTCGATAAAAGCCTGAAGGAAGGGGACATGAGGAAAGGCCCGCTTGTGCTGAAGGCTAGCAAGGCGGATCTCATGCCATAGAAAGTGTGGAACATTTATCTTCCCTTTGGGTGATGCAAAGAGGCGATGCATGAGATCAATGCAATAGCTACTGCAAGAACCTTTGTCACCCATCTTGGGATAGATGGTGCGGATGACACACTGATAGATGATGTAATAAGGGGAGCGCCAAATGGAGACTTGGTTCAAACCCTTTTGTTTCTCTATGTTATTCAAAGTGGGTATCAGTTTGAGAAGATCCGCACAGACCTCAATGCCCTTGGGCCTATGGTTGGGGTCATCCTTGTGGATTTTGAGCCCGGTGTCAAGAAACCCAAGGGCATTAACAAATTGAGCATAAGATGTTGTGAGCTCAGTGTCGGAGGTCATCCAAGTGACAGTGTTATTAGGACGAAAAAAGCATGTGGCATAGAATTGATGAATGGCAGCTCGGTTAAAGTCAAGTTGAAAAGCAAATGGAGCAGCAAGATTAGATGACTCAATGAACTCAATAGCCCCCAGATATTTGTCCGGATGAGTGCGAATATGCTCTAGGTCAATGCAGACATGGAGAGACAAGCCTTTAGGAATGACAATAGTGGTAAAGATGTCGGCTTGAACATTAGTGAGAAAACGACTATCCTGAGAATCCCTAACAACAGTGAACTGATCAACATCGCGATGCAACTTAAGATAAGATCCAATGGGAACCTCGTTGAACCGCTTAACATGGCGGCCGAGTGGTAAAGGAGGCTCAAGGGAGATATGACGAGCATCACCGTGGGTTTCACCGGAGGAGGAGGAGGCTGGAAGGTGGGTCGACGAGTTCCCGGCTTGGGTGCAGAAATGCGAACACCAACAAACGGGGCCGGTTCCAAATCCTCCAGTTCATCCTCAAAGTCGGATCCCTCCGAGGAGGAGTTGCTAGACGAGCTATGAGGACGGGGGGCATGCTTCCGAGGACGAGCCCGCTCCTGTGAGTCGTCGGAGCCACCATGACGTGACAAGCAAGCCGGCCCACCAGTGACTTGCTTGCGTGCGAAATGCTTGGTCTTGGGCATCATGACCTAGGGGAGAAGGAAAACCCAAATCAACACCCCGCCATAGATCGAGGAATCGATATATGAGGGAGAAAAGATAGGGGCTACCTTGGAGTGAGGAACACGGAGGAAGCCGGCGACCGGAGCGAAACAAGTAAGGCCACCGAAGCTTGAGCGGAGATAGAGGCGGACAAACGAAACCGCGGCGAGGGGCGTGGTGACGTCACGGAACCCGAGCAAAGAGCAGTCCCGGCGAGGGGCACGGCGGCGTGTGGCCACGGCGAGGAGCCGCGGGATAGGAGCGGCGGCAGTGGGGAACAGAGGACAGGAGCGGCGGTGGCGGTGGGCAAGTGCATTAGGGTAACTGACCCGAAAACCTACCCCGTGCTATACATAGGAGCATGTGAAAACGACCAGACGACCGGAGCCTACGGATGACCGGTGTCGAAGAAACGTCCGGATGACCGGGAATCCACGGACGTCCGGCTCCTGGGCCAGAAAAATAATATAACAGAGAGGTTTTTACGGACGACCGTGAAACCTCGGACTTCCAGTGCCTGGGCCAGGGAAGGATACCAGAGACACTTTTACGGATGTCCGGATAGGCCGGACGTCTGGGCTGAGTTCAACAGAGAAGTTTTTACGGACAGCCGGAGATCTACGGTCATCCGGTGTTGGAGAAGCGTCCGGACGTCCAGTAGGCCACGGACGACCATGCCAGAATTGATGAGAGGACTAGGTGCAATTGTATGTGCTTCTGATCATGAGGAGGAGAGGATTATTACCGTTCATAGTAAGAATTTTGTATTAAGTAACTAGTATCCTATGCCAACACAAATAAACATATACCACTCAATTATTGTTCTAATGACACGAGTGGTGGCTACAGCCACCGTGTATGAGTATACGTGACATGGCACGGAAAGATTTGAACTTTGAGTGCATAATCACTACTCCATCATGGAAAGCACCATAGTTAGATGTCATGGTAGCTTTGAGAGTGTTTGTTCATTTTATGCATTTCATAGGGTGAGGATACTCATGAGTTGAGTGTCTCCCCCTACATACATGCCTACATCTAAACAAGACATTAAGTTCATGCATGAATGGGTACTAGATTTCACATAATATTGTCAAGCTCCAAGATACCAAGTTCACGCCTAAGTCGACAAAACCTTGCTTCATCCAATGGTTTGGTGAAAATATCTGCCAGTTGTAAATCTGTACAAATATGATCAATGTGAATATCACCCTTTTCAACATGATCTCTCAAGAAGTGATACCTAATATCAATGTGCTTGGTGCGGAGATGATCCTTGGGATTCTCAGCAATATTGATGGCACTTTCATTATCACATAGAAGAGGCACATGTCTATAGGCGATACCATAATCCTTCAAAGTTTGCCTCATCCATAATACCTGAGTTGCACCACTAGCGGCAACAATGTATTCAGCTTCTGCAGTAGAGAGGGAAATACAATTTTGTTTCTTCGAGGACCAACTTACCAAGGAGCGTCCAAGAAACTGACATGCACCGGATGTGGACTTACGATCCACTTTGTCTCCAGCCCAATCCGCATCTGTGTACCCAATGAGATCAAACTTAGCATCCTTGGGGTACCATAGACCCAACTTTGGGGTGTGAACAAGGTATCTAAGAATATGCTTAACCGCCTTATGATGACTTTCCCTAAGGGAAGCTTGAAATCTAGCACACATGCATACACTAAACATGATGTCTGGTCTAGATGCACAAAGAAAAAGCAATGAACCAATCATAGAGCGGTATTTAGATGGGTCGAAGGGGATATCGTTTGTGTCTTCAGTGAGTGTAATTTTGGTTGGCATGGCTGTCTTACATGGACTACCATCGGACATACCAAACTTCTCTAGGATGTCCTTGAGGTATTTTGCTTGAGACAAGAAAATTCCTTCATGAAATTGTTGAATTTGAAATCCGAGGAAGAACTTCAAATCCGCATTGAGTGACATTTCAAAATTCTTGGTCATTGAAGCCGCAAACTTCTTGCACAAATGAATGTTAGGAGAACCAAAAATGATATCATCTACATAGATTTGGCATAAGATCAAATCACCCTTATCCCTCTTAGTGAAAAGAGTGGGGTCGATCACTGATACGTCTCCAACGTATCTATAATTTTTGATTGCTCCATGCTACTTTATCTACTGCTTTGGACTATATTGGGCTTTATTTTCCACTTTTATATTATTTTTGGGACTAACATATTAACCGGAGGCCCAGCCCAGAATTGCTATTTTTTGCCTATTTTAGTGTTTCGAAGAAACGGAATATCAAACGGAGTCCAAACGGAATGAAACCTTCGGGAACGTGATTTTCTCACCGAACGTGATCCAGGAGACTTGGACCCTACTCCAAGAAGTTCCAGAGGCGGTCACGAGGGTGGAGGGCGCCCCCCTGGGTGTGCCCCCTACCTCGTGGGCCCCCTGTTGCTCCACCGACGTACTCCTTCCTCCTATATATAGCTACATACCCCCGACAGATCAAATACGAAGCCAAAAACCTAATTCCACCGTCGTAACTTTCTGTATCCACGAGATCCCATCTTGGGGCCTGTTCCGGAGCTCTGTCGGAGGGGGCATCTACCATGGAGGGCTTCTACATCAACACCATAGCCCCTCCGATGAAGTGTGAGTAGTTTACTTCAGACCTTCGGGTCCATAGCTAGTAGCTAGATGGCTTCTTCTCTCTTTTTGGATCTCAATACAATGTTCTCCCCCTCTCTCGTGGAGAACTATTTGATGTAATCTTCTTTCTGCGGTGTGTTTGTTGAGACCGATGAATTGTGGGTTTATGATCCAGTATTATCTATGGAAAATATTTGAATCTTCTCTGAATTCTTTTATGTATGATTGAGTTATCTTTGCAAGTCTCTTCGAATTATCCTTTTTGGTTTGGCCAACTAGATTGGTAGTTCTTGCAATGGGAGAAGTGCTTAGCTTTGGGTTCAATCTTGCGGTGTCCTTACCCAGTAACACAAAGGGTTGCAAGGCATGTATTGTATTGTTGCCATCGAGGATAACAAGATGGGGTTTTTATCATATTGCATTAATTTATCCCTCTACATCACGTCATCTTGCTTAAGGCGTTACTCTGTTTTTAACTTAATACACTAGATGCATGCTGGATAGCGGTCGATGAGTGGTGTAATAGTAGTAGACGCAGAATCATTTCGATCTACTTGTCTCGGACGTGATGCCTATATACATGATCATTACCTAGATATGCTCATAACTATGCTCAATTCTATCAATTGCTCAACAGTAATTTGTTCACCCGCCGTAGAATATTTATGCCCTTGAAAGAAGCCACTAGTGAAACATATGGCCTCCGGGTCTATTCTCATCATATTAATCTCTATCGCTTTATTTACTTGCTTTGTTTTTACTTTGCCTTTTACTTTTCACTTTGCATCTATCTATCAAAAATACCAAAAATATTATTTATCATCTCTATCAGATCTCACCCTCGTAAGTGACCGTGAAGGGATTGACAACCCCTAATCGCGTTGGTTGCGAGTAGCTATCGTTTTGTGTAGGTACGAGGGACTTGTGCATGGTCTCCTACTGGATTGATACCTTGGTTCTCAAAAACTGAGGGAAATACTTACGCTACTTTACTGCATCATCCTCTCCTCTTCGGGGAAATCCAATGAGTGCTCAAGAGGTAGCAAGAAGAATTTCTGGCGCAGTTGCCGGGGAGGCTCATGCAAGCAAGTCAACCATACCAAGTACCCATCACAATCCCTATCTCTCGCATTACATTATTTGCCTCTCGTTTTCCTCTCCCCCACTTCACCCTTGCCATTTTATTCGCCCTCTCTTTCCCAATCTCCTCCTCTCTTTCCCGTCACCTTTTTCACTCACCTTCTTCGGCCCGCTTTTGTTTGCCGCTATGTCTGAAATTGGAGAGATTATCATCGATATGGACAATCATGATAACATGGAAAATCTCGAGGCTCCGGCCGATGAACCCCCTATCTTGTATACTAAATAGTTTCGGATCGGCAGTGGTAACATCATTGGCAAAGGCGTTATTCAAGATTTCTTTACTTGCGCTGGTGCTTTACCTTCTTTGGGATGTTCTATTCTTCATAAAACTAGTAGTCTTGCGGATGCTATCGCTATGCTTGTAGTTGAACTTGAAAGACAATTTATGCATATGCATCCTTGCATTCAAAGAATTTTTCTAGAATTCTCCAATATTGAGCATTCTTCTGTTAAGCGTGTTGTTACTATCTTCTTGGCTCACGAGTTTAGATTTATCATAAGAGAGGCCAAAGAAATCTTTGCACACTATAGGGTGGACACCGGTCGTCCTCCCATAGAGGCAATCCTCTATGATCAAGAGGAATTTAGGCATTTTCAATCTTCTGACTACGTTGCTTTTAATGAAAACCTTAGAAAAAAGGTTCCTATCAATGTCTTGGTTGATTGCATCAATGAACTTAATAATGATTTTTCTCTTTGAAACAATGATCTAGGTTACTCTCTTGAGTATAGGCTCACAAAATTTTGCCAAAAGAATGCTTTTAGTGACGAAATAGTTGTGCACTATGAAGGGCCAAGGGAGGAACCCGTTCCTCCTATGATTGATCTTGGGGACATCTGTCCCACTAAATTTAGCCCTTTTGATTTCTTTTGCTTGTCTCAAAGAAAACTTGCCGCCGAACATAGAAAATATGAGATGACTTTTCAAGATCTATCTTATTATTATGACACGCATTAGATCTATCATTGCTTTTATGCGTAGCTAGGGGCGTTAAACGATAGCGCTTGTTGGGAGGCAACCCAATTTTATTTTGTGTTTTTTGTTTTTGCTTCTGTTTAGGAATAAATAATCCATCTAGCCTCTGTTTGGATGTGGTTTTTGTCTTTTAGTTAGTGTTTGTGCCAAGTAGAACCTATAGGATAACCTACGATGATAGTTGATTTGATTCTGCTGGAAAACAGAAACTTTGCGCGCATGAATATAATTTTGTTAAAGCACAGGAACATGATTTTGCGTTGATTCTTTGTGGTGCTGTTCAATAAACAAATTGTCCAGGACTTCCTATTTTTGTAGAAGTTTTAGAGTTCCAGAAGTTTGCGTTAGTTACAGATTGCTATAGACTGTTCTGTTTTTGACAGATTCCGTTTTACGTGTGTTGTTTGCTTATTTTGATGAACCTATGGTTAGTAAAATAGTTTATAATCCATATAGAAGTTGGAATACAGTAGGTTTAACACCAATATAAATAAATAATTAGTTCATTACAGTACCTTGAAGTAGTCTTTTCTTTTCTTTCTCTAACGGAGCTCACGAGATTTCTGTTGAGTTTTTTGTTGTGAAGTTTTCAAGTTTTGGGTGAATTCTTTTGATGGATTATGGAACAAGGAGTGGCAAGAGCCTAAGCTTGGGGATGCCCATGGAACCCCCAAGATAATCCAAGGACACCAAAAAGTCAAAGCTTGGGGATGCCCCGGAAGGCATCCCCTCTTTCGTCCACTTCCATCGGTAATTTACTTGGAGCTATATTTTTATTCACCACATGATATGTGTTTTGCTTGGAGCGTCTTGTATTATTTGTGTCTTCGCTTGTTAGTTTACCACAATCATCCTTGCTGTACACACCTTTTGAGAGAGCCATACATGATTTGGAATTTTTAAGAATACTCTACGTGCTTCACTTATATCTTTTGAGCTTGATAGTTTTGCTCATAGTGCTTCACTTATATCTTTTGAGCGTGATAATTTTTGCTCTAGTGCTTCACTTATATCTTTTAGAGCACGCTGGTGGATTTGTTTTAAAGAAACTATTGATCTCTCATGCTTCACTTAGATTATTTTTAGAATCATTAATAGCATGGTAGTTTGCTTAATGTTAATATACTTAGTGTTCAAATATATGTGAAACTTTCTTTTGAGTGAATTGAATACCAAGATAAGTTTGATGCTTGATAATTGTTTTGAGATATGGAGGTGATAATATCAAAGTCGTGCTAGTTGGGTGATTGTGAATTTGAGAAATGCTTGTGCTGAAGTTTGCAAGTCCCGTAGCATGCACGTATGGTTAAAGTTGTGTAACAAATTTGAAACATGAACTGTACCTGGCTTGTGCATCCTTATGAGTGGCAGTCGGGGACGAGCGATGGTCTTTTCCTACCAATCTATCCCCCTAGGAGCATGCGCGTAGTACTTGATTTTTTATGGCTTCTAAATTTTTGCAATAAGTATATGTGTTCTTTTGACTAATGTTGAGTCCATGGATTATATGCACTCTCACCTTTCCGCCTTTGCTAGCCTCTTAGGTACCGTGCATTTCCCTTTCTCACCTTGAGAGTTGGTGCAAACTTCACCGGTGCATCCAAACCCCGTGATACGATACGCTCTATCACACATAAACCTCCTTATATCTTCCTCAAAACATCCACCATACCTACCTATTATGGCATTTCCATAGCCATTCCGAGATATATTGCCATGCAACTTCCACCATCATCATCATGACATACATTACTTTTGTCATATTGCCATTTCATGATCATGTAGTTGACATCGTATTTGTGGCAAGGCCACCATGCATTATTTTTCATACATGTCACTCTTGATTCATTGCACCATCCCGGTACACCGCCGGAGGCATTCATATAGAGTCATATCTTGTTCTAAGTTTCGAGTTGTAATCCTTATGTTGTAATCAATAGAAGTGTGATGATCATCATTGTTAGAGCATTGCCCAAAAAAAAGACACAGAAAGAAAAAAAGGAGAAAGGCCAAAAGAAAAAAAAGAAAGGCCCAAAAAAGGAAAGAAAAGAAAGAAAAAAAGAAAAGGAAAAAGGGCAATGCTACTATCTCTTTTTCCACACTTGTGCTTTAAAGTAGCACCTTGTTCTTCATGTAGTGAGTCTCATATATTGTGCTTCAAAGTAGCACCTTGTTCTTCATGTAGTGAGTCTCATAAGTTGTCTTTTTATACTAGTGGAAATTTTTCATTATAGAACTTGGCTTGTATATTCCTACGATGGGCTTCCTCAAATGCCCTAGGTCTTCATGAGCAAGCGAGTTGGATGCACACCCACTAGTTTTCTTTTGTTGAGCATTCATAGCTCTAGTGCATCCGTTGCATGGCAATCCCTACTCCTCATGTTGACGTCAATTGATGGGCATCTCCATAGCCCGTTGATTATCCTCGTCAATGTGAGACTTTCTCCTTTTTTGTCTTCTCCACACAATCCCCATCATAATATTCTATTCCACCCATAGAGCTATATCCATGGCTCGCGCTCATGTATTGCGTGAAGGTTGAAAGAGTTTGAGATTATTTGAGTATGAAACAATTGCTTGGCTTGTCATCGGGGGTATGAAGTTGGAACATCTTTGTGTGACGAAAATGAAGCATAGCCTAACTATATGATTTTGTAGGGATGAACTTTCTTTTGCCATGCTATTTTGAGAAGACATGATTGCCTTCATTAGTATGCTTGAAGTATTATTATTTTTGTGTCAATATGAACTTTTGTCTTGAATCTTTCGGATCTGAATATTCATATCACAATTAAGAAGATTTATATTGAAATTATGCCAAAGTATCACTCCGCATCAAAAATTCTTTTTTTTATCATTTACCTACTCGAGGACGAGCAGGAATTAAGCTTGGGGATGCCTGATACATCTCCAATGTATCTATAATTTTTGATTGCTTGATGCTACTTTATCTACTGTTTTGGACTATATTGGGCTTTATTTTCCACTTTTATATTTTTTTGGGACTAACCTATTAATCAGAGGCCCGGCCCAGAATTGTTGTTTTTTTGCCTATTTCAGTGTTTCGAAGAAACGGAATATCAAACGGAGTCGAAACGGAATGAAACCTTCGGGAATGTGATTTTCTCACCGAACGTGATCCAGGAGACTTGGACCCTACTCCAAGAAGTGCCAGAGGCGGTCATGAGGGTGGAGGCCCCCCCCCCTAATAGGCGCGCACCCCTACCTCGTGGGCCCCCTGTTGCTCCACCGACGTACTCCTTCCTCCTATATATACCTACGTACCCCCGACAGATCAAATACGGAGCCAAAAACCTAATTCCACTGCCGTAACTTTCTGTATCCACGAGATCCCATCTTGGGGCCTGTTCCGGAGCTCCGCCGTAGAGGGCATCTACCACGGAGGGCTTCTACATCAACACCATAGCCCATCCGATGAAGTGTGAGTAGTTTACTTCAGACCTTTGGGTCCATAGCTAGTAGCAAGATGGCTTCTTCTCTCTTTTTGGATCTCAATACAATGTTCTCCCCCTCTCTCGTGGAGAACTATTCGATGTAATCTTCTTTTTGCGGTGTGTTTGTTGAGACCGATGAATTGTGGGTTTATGATCCAGTATTATCTACGGAAAATATTTGAATCTTCTCTGAATTCTTTTATGTATGATTGAGTTATCTTTGCAAGTCTCTTCGAATTATCCTTTTTGGTTTGGCCAACTAGATTGGTAGTTCTTGCAATGGGAGAAGTGCTTAGCTTTGGGTTCAATCTTGCAGTGTCCTTACCCACTGACAGAAAGGGTTGCAAGGCACGTATTGTATTGTTGCCATCGAGGATAACAAGATGGGGTTTTTATCATATTGCATTAATTTATCCCTCTACATCATGTCATCTTGCTTAAGGTGTTACTCTGTTTTTAACTTAATACTCTAGATGCATGCTGGATAGCAGTCGATGAGTGGAGTAATAGTAGTAGATGCAGAATCGTTTTGATGTACTTGTCTCGGACGTGATGCCTATATACATGATCATTACCTAGATATGCTCATAACTATGCTCAATTCTATCAATTGCTCAACAGTAATTTGTTCACCCGCCGTAGAATATTTATGCTCTTGAGAGAAGCCACTAGTGAAACCTATGGCCCCCGGGTCTATTCTCATCATATTAATCTCTATCGCTTTATTTACTTGCTTTGTTTTTACTTTGCCTTTTACTTTTCACTTTGCATCTATCTATCAAAAATACCAAAAATATTATATATCATCTCTATCAGATCTCACCCTCGTAAGTGACCGTGAAGGGATTGCCAACCCCTAATCGCGTTGGTTGCGAGTAGCTATCATTTTGTGTAGGTACGAGGGACTTGTGTGTGGTCTCCTACTGGATTGATACCTTGGTTCTCAAAAATTGAGGGAAATACTTACGCTAATTTACTGCATCATCCTCTCCTCTTCGGGGAAATCCAATGCAGTGCTCAAGAGGTAGCAATCACCCCTCTCACAAAACCATCATCGAGTAGAAACTTCTTTAAGTGATCATACCAAGCACGAGGTGCTTGTTTGAGGCCATACAAAGCCTTATGAAGTTTGCACACATAGTCTTTGTGATCGAGATCAACGAACCCAGGTGGTTGTGACACATATACTTCTTATTGTAGAGGACCGTTAAGGAAAGCACTCTTCACATCCATTTGATGTAATGTAAAGCCATTGAAAGCAGCATAAGCAAGTAAGATGCGAATGGATTCAAGACGGGCAACGGGGGCAAAGGTCTCACCAAAGTCCAAACCTTCAACTTGGGAGTACCCTTGTGCCACTAACCATGCCTTGTTGTGGATGATTACATCATTCTCATCTTGTTTGTTCTTGAAAATCCATTTTGTTCCAATGACGTTGTGCTCGATAGGTGGCCTCTTGACTAATGACCACACTTGGTTGCGTTCAAAACTGTTCAACTCTTCTTGCATAGCAACGAGCCAATCGTTGTCCATCAATGCATCTTGTACCTTGAGGGGCTCAACACTAGACACAAACGAAAAGTGAGCACAAAAGTTTGTCAAATGTTTATGAGTGACTCTACCTTCCGATATGCCGGTGAGAATTTTGTCGACATCAACACGACCAGCCACTCGAGGCATGATGGAGGTTAGAGTTTCTCGAGGTTCAACTTCATGTCCATCATCCACGTCCTCAACATATGGATCATTAATGTGTGGAGGAAGATCTTCTTGTTCATATTGCATTTGTTGAGGTTCATCGTCAATGATTGGACTTTCTTGTTCTTGCCCTTGATGATGATCTTGTTCTTGAAGATTATCAAGAAGATGAACTTGATCATCATCTTCTACTTGGGCTAAGGGCATCGGTTAAGCAATAGGAACTTGTGATGGTATGGGTGTTGAAGTAGTTTGATGATGTGTGAAGCTTCCATCTTCTTCTTCATCATCATGAGATTCTTGTTCCATAGGAAGAAGTGCACCAACTCCCATAGTCAAAATATCTTGAGAGGAATCTTCTTCACCTGCATCACTTAGATCAACTTGCTCCCCATGGGAGCCATTAAATTCATCAAACACCATGTCACAAGTTTCTACAACACATCCATTGGATTTGTTGTAGACTCTATAGGTGTTAGAGTTTGATCCATAGCCAACAAATATGCCCTCAATCATTTTGGATTGAAATTTTCCTAACCGTTCTCTTTTGTTGAGGATGAAACATTTGCACCCAAATACACGAAAGTACTTGACATTTGTCTTGTTCCCAATTAGGGGCTCATATGGAGTCTTTTCCAATATGGTGCGGAGGAAGAGCCAGTTTGATGCATGGCATGCAGTGTTGACCGCTTCGGCCCAAAAACTATGTGGTGACTTGTATTCATCCAACATGGATCTTGCCATATCTACAAGTGTACGGTTCTTCCTTTCGGCTAGACCATTTTGCTGAGGAGTGTATGGAGCTGAATATTGATGCTCAATCCCTTCATCACTAAGGAATTCTTCCAATGTATAGTTCTTGACCTCAGAGCCATTGTCACTTCTTATTGCCAAGATTTCTTTGTCAAACTTGCGTTGTGCTTGCTTGGCAAAATCAATGAAGGTGATCTTCGTCTCGTCCTTGGACTTGAGGAAAAACACCCATGTATATCTTGAGTAATCATCAACAATGACAAGTCCATACTTTTTCCCACCAAGACTATCCCATGAAGGAGGCCCAAAAAGATCCACATGAAGGAGCTCCAGGGGCCTTGAGGTAGATACTATGTTCTTGGGTGGGTGCTTTGATTGATGTTGCTTCCCGACTATGCATGCACTACACACACGATCTTTCTCAAAAGAGACATTGGTTACTCCAAGGATGTGATTCCCCTTTAAGAGATCTTGAAGATTTCTCATGCCGACATGGGCTAGCCGGCGAGGCCATAGCCATCCCTTGTCGGCCTTGGCCATTAGACAAGTTGCATGGAATGTGCTCTCTTTCGAGAAATCAACCATGTAAAGGTTACCATCCAACTCTCCAACAAAGGCCACTTCGAGAGTATCTCTCTTAAAGACTTTCACATCCGTTAGTCCAAAGAGTGTATCATAACCAACAGAAGCCAATTGGTGAACAGAAAGCAAATGATATTTAAGGGATTGGACAAGCATGACATTTGCAAGAGACATGTCATTTGTGATAGCCACCTTGCCCAACCCGATTACCTGTCCTTTTGAACCTCCACCAAACATAATGCTCATGAATGGTTGAATGGCTTCCATGAAATCTTAGAGCAATTTGCAATCTCCGGTCATATGATTGGTACATCCACTATCAATCACCCATTTTACTCCACCAGAGAAGGCAACCTACACACAATTATGACTTGGTTAGAGGCACCCATTTTTCAATGGGACCTCTCACGTTAGTCATAAGGGTCTTTTGGGACCCAAATAGCATAGAACCGGAATGCATTTCAAGGACCAACAAATTTTGCATAAACTTCTCCATCCTTAGTCTTACGAAGTACATAGGATGGAGGCATGAACTCTTTTGGCTTGTTGAGAGTGGGCCCCCTTGTGGCCTTCCCACTAACAACCTTTCCTTTCCCCTTGTGCCCTTCTCACACAAATGTTTCCTTTAGAGGGGTTGTACACTTTTGAGAGGACGTCTTCTTCTTGCTTGCGCTTGGGTCAAACCCAAGTCCCTCTTTGGCAAACACCTCATTGTGTTGGCTCAATATCTCATTAAGGTTCTTTTGCCCTTGAGCACATGTCATGAGACCTTTCTCGATTTGAGCCTTGAGAAAGCAATTTTCCTCAAGAATAGATGCTAGATCACTACTAGAGTTAGTAGTACAAGCATCAACATTGATAATAGGAGAAGAGTAACCCTTGGCTAGAGTTTCAAGATAAGTAAGTTTGAGCGTCTCAAAACTCTTTGTAAGAAGGGTGAGCTCTTCTTCCTTAGTCTTGAGAGACACGTATAGAAGCTCGCAATCCTTAGAGAGAGAAGCATGAGACTTTACAAGCTTACTTTTATCATCCATGAACTCTTCACAAGAGTCAATAGCCTTTTTCAAGGAGGCAAGATCATTAGTATGAACATCAATATTTGCACCAATTTTTAAGCATAGTTCATCATTTCGTGCTTCCTCATATTGGACTTTCTACTCAAGGATTTCACATTTTTCCTTTTCCTCAGTGACGAGGGTTTCGAGTTCCTTAATGGTGATGGTGTGCTTACTCACCATCTCCATAAGCATGCGAAACATAGTGAGCTTCTTTCCTTTGAGGGAGCACGTGAACTTATTAAGTTTAGCAAGCATAGGATCATCTAGATCATCATCCTCATAACTATCCTCCGCATCAAGATACTCATCACTAGGAGTAGAAGGAGTGAAAAGAGGAGGATTTGATCGTGGAGTTACCTTGACCTTGTTAGGAGAGCTTTAGTCCTCTCCATCTTCTACCACGGCCTTTGCCATTAGGCACTTGTGAGCGTTACCCTTGTAGTCTTTCATGTAGTTGTAGGTGACCACATTACCACCCTTGTTTACTAACCTCAAAGTGTTTTGAGAGTCTTGAGAAACTCCGGAAACACCACTAACATCATCCGGATCGGATTCTTCTTGAGCAACCATTGCTTTCCCATCTCTCTTCTTGAGCTTGGAGTTCAAAGGATTTGGCAACTCCTTCTTGGGAAAGGTCTTGGGAAACCTTGGTTTATCTTCTCTCTTCTCATAAGGGCACTCGTTTGAGAAGTGGTTGGTTTCTTCACAGTTGTAGCATCTTCTTACTTTCTTCTTTTGAAATCTTCCCTTGAATTTTCCCATGCTAAACTTCTTGACAAAGAGAGACATGCCTTCATATGAAGGACCCTCATCAAATTCAATCTCATCACCATCTTCATCATCATCTTCTTCTTCTTCTTCTTCTTCTTCACTTTGCTCATCTTCACATACATGCTAGGCCTTCAATGCAAGATTGATCTTTGATGATGGAGTACCATGCATGGCAAGATGTTTTGTGGCATTAGCCTTTGACTCTTCAAATAGTTGAAAGGTGGATATGATGTCATCTGTAGTCATTTCCTTGAAGGCATGGTGTTGTCTTATGTCCCATGCCATTTGATGGTGATATGGAGCAAGAGCACGAAGCAACTTATCCACAAGGAACCAATTAGTCATGTTGAATCCATCTTGTGTCGTGTCACACTCACATGACTCAATGTCGGCAGTGAGAGTCATGAGACGCTCAAGGAGTTGATTGGGGGTTTCACCTTTCTCCATATATAAGTTTTGCAATTGCCCCTTGGCAATTTCATATTGAGCACTCCGGAGGGTAGAGGTGCCAGTCTTGGATCTTATAATACTTTCACATAGTTCCTTGGCACTTGTGATGTGTATGAATGGTCTCCTTTGATTTTCATCCATACCTCTCCTTATACACATGATTGCAGTGTCATTGAGATTCTTGTCATAAATTTCTCTTGGTGTAGGATTCTTTGGATCAACCACATGGTAACCATACTTGATGATCTCCAGCATCTCATTGTTGCCATATCGAAGATGATCGTGCATAGCAACTCTCCACAAGGCAAAATCAGAAGTGGCATTAAGTAAAGGAGGTTTGCCTTGAGGATTATATCTCGGTTTCTCAACCTGAGGTCTTGCATAAAGCCAAGGAACACTGGCGTGTTCATTGCAAGGAGGTTGTTGACCAAGTGATGGAGTAGGCACAGTTGGCCTCGAAGTCGCACCACCCGAGAGTGGTGCAAGCACCATGGACAATGTGGCTAATCTCAGTTGGACCAAGGCCTCAAGAGAAGTATCATGCTCCTCTTTTTGCTTAGCAAGGGCCCGTTCCAGATCCTCAGACATAAAGGACTCGACTTCAGAAGAAGCCTCACCTTTATCCTTCGGATCTGTAACCAGGGGAGTCCCATCCGGGTTCATCTCGCTCTAGGGCGGTTAAGCCACAAGAACAGAGCACGAGGCTCTGATACCAATTGAAAGGATTGAGATGGACCTAGAGGGGGGTGAATAGGTACAATTACAAATTTTAATTATTCCTTAGCAATTTTAGGCAATAATGCGGAATATGAAGGCGAGCCTAACAATTGCAAGTGAGTACTAAGTACTAAGCAAGTAACACAAGCACATAAGTAAGCAACCCCAATATGATGTAAGTAAGTGCAAAGAGACAAGTAACCACAAGTAGAGAGTTAGGGTTAGGAATAACTGCAACTCCGGGAGACGAGGATGTATGCCGATGTTCACTTCCTTGGAGGGAAGCTAGTCACCGTTAGAGAGGTGGATGTTACCACGAAGGCACACCAACGCCACGAAGGCTCACCCTATTCTCCCTTTGAGACAACACCACGGAGGCGTTTCTCAACCACTAGTGGTAGACCTTGGGGTGACCTCCAAACCCTCACAAACTTTCCAGGGGTAATCACAAAGGTTGATTCCTCTTCGAAAGACTCCTACAGCGTAGGAGTCTCCAACCTCCAAGAGTAATAAGAATGTTGGGGAAAAGCTCAAGACTTGCTCAAATCACAAATTCCTTTGGTGCAAAGAAGGGGAAGGAGTGGATCTATCACTTGATCGGAGAACTTCTCTCAAAGACTCCTAAATCACTTGGGGATCTAGGATTTGATGTAGGTGATTGAGAGAGAGATAGTCAAGAGTGTTCTTGGCAAGCTCAAAGTGAATGGTCAACCTCATCCCGTGGAAGGGAGAGGTGTATATATAGTAGGTATGGAAAAGTGACCGTTTGGGACACTTCAGTGCATAGGATAGGTCGGACGTCCGGACAACACCGGACGTCCGGTGGCACAAATAAGTCCGGACGTCTGACAATCATCGGCCGTCCGGCCGCTGGGAATATGTGAGCCATGACTTAGTACACAGGATACGGACGTCTGAGACGTGTCGGTCGTCCGGAGCCCGAACGACCGGAGAAGCCCAGAAATTCGTAAATACGATTCTGTGGTGAAAGTACCGGATGTCCGAGACTTGTCGGACGACCGGAGGTCAGACTGTCACATCCCTAGCTTCTGGTAATGCTCTAGGCTAGCTTCATGTGTGCATCATGTTTAAATTCTGAAACTTGAACTGAGGAAAATTGGAAGCCTCAAAACCCTAAATAAAAAGAAGGGCAAAAACCCTAAAAATCTCATTCATTGTTCCAAAATGCTCTTCTTAGATGTTTAATATTTTTGGCAAGGGTTTTGATCCAAACCAAAAATAATGAACATTTTAAAAGGATTTATTTTTGGGACTTTGAATTTAAATCATTAGCTATTTGAATTTGAATTATATTCATATAATTAGAATATAATTTCAAATATCCCTGAAATATTTTATGAGCTTTTGGAAAAGTCCATCTAGCAAAATAAAAATATTCAGAGGAGCTTTTGGCATTGTTTGAATTATTTTTTAAATTCAAAACAGTGGCAAAAGAATTGAATAAAAATAAAACAAACAGAAAAATAAAACAGAGCAGAAGACTTACCTGGCACTTACCTGTCCAGCCCAGCCGGCCCAGCTCCCCCACCTGGCCGGCCCAGCCCACCTCCTCCCCCTTGTCATCTTCCTCCTCGCGCCAGTAGGCGCAGGCGCGTGGCCGGAGCGCGCGCGCACGCGCCCAAGCCACCTCCTGCTTGCCGCCCCGCCCCGGATCGGCTAAGGATGCCACGACACCCCCCTGGAACCCCCTCGTCCGCTCCCTTGCCTCCCTGCTCTCTCCCTCTCACTCCCCTGCTCTTTTTCCCCTCATGGCCGAAGCCGCCATGGCCACTCCGCTGAGAAACACCACGGCCAGCCACTCCCTCGCTCCCTCTCCGTGTTCCCGAGATCCGTATCGCCTCCAGCGTCATCCTCGCCAAACCAAGCATCACCGGAAGCCCTGCAATGCCGGCGCCATCATCTTCTTCTTCCTCGGGCACCGAAGGCCGTCATCGTCGATTCGTCGCCGTCGTCGCTTCCCCGAGCTCGTTGACCATCTCGACGTGACCACTGTGAGCTCATGATCCGTTTCCCCCTATTACCGCACTCGATAGCGCTCTATAGTCGCGTATGTCGCCGAGCCCGAAAGCTCACCGCCGCCGGCCATGTCGCCGTCGTGGCTACAGACGCCGTAGCTCGTGCCTGGGCGTGTCATAGTACTCGGTTTGCTCCCAGGAGATGACCCCGACCACCAGCTGGACCTGCCATGCACCAGAACTCCGAACCCGCGCTCGCCTGAACTCCGGTCGCCGCCACGGGCCCCGTTCCGGTGAGCTCGGGCCACCTCAGCCCCTGCCGTTTGCACAGATGGATGCGGGCAACTCCCAGCTCCACGTAGACACCCTCATCCGCCCCTTTGGTCGCCGGAGATGCAAACCCGAGCATCTCCGCCGCTCTGCTTGGTCGTCGGCGGCTAGCCGCCGGTGTGTCCGACGTGGCCGCGTGATTAGTGCTAATTA